>NC_092589.1:99304000-99643000 GCF_047663525.1 Anas platyrhynchos
CTTGTCTTTGAAAAGCATTTCCACCCCAACCTCCACCAGCACACTTCAGAGCCCCTGTTATTCCCAAATATACCCGTTTGCAGGGAGAGCTGTGAGTCCAGAAAGGGAAATGGGCTACTGAGAAAGAACTCTAGCCAGAAATTCGCTCTCAGTTTGAGGGGGAATGTGCTCAGAAGCAGCAGTGGGTGGTAGTATCAACTTCTGCAGGCCCGAGACCGTGTTTCAGCAGCGCTGACTGGGCCTACACGCACTGCCAGGAGCTCTTGGCCAGCAGCCATGTGGCCCTGCGGCCAACTGCATTTCTGCAGCACACTGCATTTGGAAGGCAAGCTGGGGATGGGAAGTGGTGAATTCCTCTCATGGTCATGTCTTCCAGAGGAGTAAAACTGGGACTTCTGAATACCTGTTCCCTCCCATTTGACATTGCCAAAAAGAGCTGAAGATTTTAGTGCCTCGCCAGGCTGTCCCTCCATGCAGTGTTCTCAATCCACCTGTGACTGCATTTCTTTCCTGACCCACTCTATGTTATACTGTGTGTGGGAGAGCCACATTTATACTGGTTTACAGTAAAGGTGCCTTTCATTTAGCTAAATGTAAGAAATACTGAGAGTCCTTCTGGAAGAAGATAAAATAAAACAAGACAAGGGGTAGGGTTTGCTTTTAACCAGAGCTGCTCATGGAGGGAACTCCCAGGACCCTGGTAGTGTCTATTTGCTTAGGGCAAAAGGAAATTAGCACTTATGCCTTTTGAAAACTCCAGAAAGGTGGTCAGAATAGCAGGCAGAGCACTGTGGTGTGACAGGGGCTGAAATGGCTGTCAGCCCCTCTGATGCTTTCTGAAATCCTGATCTCCCTGGGGAAGTGTCAGTTAATGCAAGGAGAAGAACTACAGCAAGTTAGATCCTATTTTGGTTATAATAGGTGTTCATTTTTAGCTAGTGGAAATAAGCTTGTGACTGAAAAGCAGCTATTGTTCCCTGCTATCCATCTGTGACATGTCCCACCCACTTCCCCAGGAATGATTTCGCCTGTATATTTTACCTTGCAAGCTACACCCTTGCATAAGTTGACTCAGTTACCACTCATCCTGTCCCTGACCTTATCTGGCCTTTCCTGACAGCTGAAAAGACAACAGCTTCACTGCTTTCAGCTTCACTGAAAGCACTTAATCTTTCCTCAAAAAAGTCAAGAGTCCCCACATACCATCTGACACTGTGCAACAAAATGGATCATTGCAGAAACTTAATTTGTGACAATAAAGACAAATATTAAGCAGCTCACAGATCACCCATTCCATCTGCTTTCCAGAAGAGACCAGTTTGGTCCTTGAAAGAACCCAAACAAGGGCCATAGCCTGTTAGGTCCTACAATAGAAAAGTTATCGAAGTGAAACTCATGTAATGGTTGGCAAACACATCCCAGAGGCTTCCTACATCAAGTCTTTCAAGGGACCAACAGAGTCCCATAAAGTGCTGCTGTCTGGCACCTCCTTGGCCTATGCCATACCCTCTCATGGCATTGCCTCTTCCCCTTACAAACCAGTTAATTCAAAGGAGAACTTGGTAATTCCTGACTTACAACAGTATTGTGATTACAAGTGATTACTTTGATGTTTGAAGAAAAGTGAGTGGGGAAATGGCACATGTGGAAGCTCCTCTGCACATGCTGTCACATCTAGTACATTCATGGCCTTATGCGGTCCTTCCGACTAAAAGGATATAGATTCACATTTATCTCCAGATATTAGCCTGTTTTCTTTGGTTTAGTACCTTCAGAGAGTAAAATCCTATGGAGAATTGTCCCTTCTTACTCATTACTACAAAAGAGAAGCTTTTAGCAAAGTTTGCTTATTCCATGTCACGTTAAATAAGTCAGCTGATAAAATGTCTTTTGGAAAGGTTCTCTCAGGACAATGGAGTGAGTCTGGGTGCGGGAATACAAGAATTGGTTACGTATAAATTTGTCCCAAAACAACACATCTACCTGTTCTAATTCAGGCTAGAAGTTATCAAAATTCATGATTTAGCTCATCTCATGCATGGACTGTTTGATTTCTTGTGCAATATTTGTATATTTGATTTAGGATCCGTCTGTAGAGATAGTTGTCATGTGAATTAACTCCAAAATCCTATTTCACATGAAGCAGAATTATGGAAAAATAATGTTTCATGTCAGTGATTTTTTTTTTCTCTTTACAGGTTTTTCCTTTCCTCAGCCTTATTATTCTCAGCTTTTTTTTCATCTCCCTCTTTCTGTGACTTGGACAAACAAATGACTTCATCCCAATATACAGATAGCTGACACACAAAACCAAACCAAATAAACAGTTTTGTCTTATTAAGAAAGTAAATGTATATAAAATTTACAGTTGATCTTGGTTTATTTCAGTATGGATAAATATATACATACATATTATATATATACATATACATATGTATATATATATACTTACACACATACAAAGCCACATAAACTCATACAAATATATAAATATAAATATCCATAAAATTCTAAATACTAGATTTTTTTCTAAGATGTTGTCAATGCTTCATAAATTTATAAATATTTTACAAAATTTACTTTGACATATTGAAATCCCAAAGCATAACACTCATCTGCTTCCCTCACTATTCACTTGTGATTTATTTCCCGTCCAGCAAAACTGATTTATCACATCTATTATGATTGGTTTCATGTCACTTTTTAATACTTAGAATCCTTGTTTTTCACCAAAGCTAATTTCCTTGTTAAATTTGTTTGAAGCAGTCTATTATGATATACTCCTCCAGGATCTGCATTTAAATTTGTCATTATTTTCCATGTCATTGACCTAAGTCCCATCCTTGTCAAACATTTCATTGCCAAGTTCTGCAGTGAGTAGAGTTAGATTCAGTTGCAATGTGTTCTTCTTGAACCAGCCAGAGACAAATAAGACCCCTTGTATATATGTATATATATATTTTTGGATTGTTTAAACAGCTCACACCTATGCAAATGAGTTAGTGTGAGTCATGAGGAATACAATAACCACACAACAGCCACAAGGACTTTCTAAGACATTTTGGCTAAGCAAGTTCATTAGTTCCGAGCTTGATCAGGATCTGAACTTCCATTAGGGGGAAATGCTGAGGTGGTGTTACTTCTCATGGGAAGTGGAAACTTTCTTTTGATTTTTTTTTCCCCTTAATTAAACATCCCAAGTGAGCCAGTGCAAGCTATTAAAAGAAAGAAAGAAAAAAAAAAAAGTAATATTAAACTAACACCGAGGAAAGAACATTGCTGATTCAGCTACTATTACCATTTTTCTATAATTTCTTTATTTAGTGTTAAGGTCTTTTATCCAAGAGCTGCTGAGCTTCATTCCCTTATGACCTGGCAGGCCCATGCTACACAGTAAAAGGATCAGGGATACGGCCTTGGCTCTGAGCATCTCACAATGCTGAGCCTTGCTGAGGCACCTGTGAGCAGGGTGGTCCTGTGGGACTGGTGGTGGCCACGGACCAGGAGAGGTTCTGATATCAACCCATCTTGTCATCCTCTCCTTCTGGGAAGAGATGGGGAGACCAGCTCTCTCAGCAGCGCTGGCAGCTTTGGCAGGTGAATAGAATACCTCTTTTACACCTGCAAAAGCCAGATGCTTAGAAAGAGGATCTCACCTCAAGGGAAAGGAGGGGATCAGCACTCAGGACACTTCACCTTTGGAGCTTGCATGGTGGCCCTGGTGGTTCTCCAAAGGATTCTGAAATGTGGTCATGTCTGCAAAGTTGGCTAAGGTCTACCTGCTGTCTTGTATTACCGAGCCCATGCACTAAGCAGTCTTTTTCAGGATTCACTCACTACTCTTACTCAAACAAACAAACAAACAAAAAAGCTATATTTTTATGTTAATTATGAAAATAACCTTCTTTCAGGGAATGGAGGAAACAGTTGTATTAATAGCTCATAAAAACCTTTCTTGTGTTGAAACAAATCAGTCTTTTCCTGACCCATTTTCTCAACTCTGTTCAGTTAGGCAATGCTTTCTAAGCCTTACTATACTTGTTGCTTTCTTCTGAATTTTCTCAATGTGCTTCTCAATTACTCCAAAATAGCATTTAGTACTCTAACCCAAATCTTGCCAGTGTTGAACAGAGGAAAGCAAGCACTTCTCTGTAGCATACAGAGGATGTCCCTACAGCCCCAGAATTTGACCTGCCTCTCAGTGGCATAACTGGCAACTGTTACAAGTCCCTAGACACCTGACATACAGCAAAATGCAATGGCCATGGAGATTATTATGAAGCAGCTTGGCCAGAAGAGGAAAAGGCATGCCTCAGCTACCCAAGTTTTACTTTTCTGGCTCTGAAGTCTCATTCTTTCTGTGGGTAATTTGTTTTCACTTGGTCTGCAATGTCAAGTCCAATAATGTGTGCACGCCACAATTTAAGTTTGTGTATACAAGGATGATTACACAGCAAAGTAATTTGTTAAGCCACACTAATTTAATGATATGCAAATGCATTCACTATTAGATTTCCCCTTTCCTTAAGAGCATAAGATTTAGCTTGCATTGATTTAGCATCATGTTGACTCTTACTTCACTTGTGATCCACCACAACACATCTTTGCTTTACTTTTTCTAAACCATATATTCTGTCCCCTTTAAGCTTGATTGCAACATTCTTGGCATAGAGTTTTGCATTTTCTTCTTCACTGAATTTCATCACACTGGATTAGAAAAGGTGTCCATTTTTAAGGAGATCGCTTTGAATACTGACCATATCCTCTATATCAACTATAACCTCTCCCAGGTCAGCATCATATGATCAATGAATGTTACATTTTTTAGTCCCTCATCAAATTTGTCAGTGAAATTACTGCCTAGGACTGAGACCAGGTTAGATTCTTGTAGGATTCTTGCCTTGCTCCCACTTCTGATTATAAAATGGGTCAAGGATATATACATAATTAAAATAGTATTTTCAGCTGCATGAGTTTTCACTTACAACAACTCCATTTAGATAATATTTTTCTAGTTTTATATTAAAATGTTACATTGGACCTGTATCAAAAGCCTTAATGAAGTGAAGATCTATCACAACCTACTGCTTTTACCCAATCCATTAGGCCATTATAAATTGTTTAAAAATTCACCGCAGAATCTGTCTGGGGATTATGTTAAAGCTGCAATAGGTTATGTAAGGCACTTGTCTACATTTCAAAATTTTCACACTTCAGCTGTGCTGCTACGATTAAAACAATAACAGCCTTCCACAAACCCACTGCCAGTGTCAATACAGTTCAGCTGGAATAAATATGCTAATTCCAGAACATGTATTCTGCACCTGATTATTTGGTTCAGCAACTGAAATAAAATATGCCACATCCATGCTCCAGCTTTCCTGACCTTACTAGTTCATCAGCAACAACTGTCCTTATTTGTACGGGTATGCTTATAATGCTAAGGCTGACGTGTAACCATCTGTAATGCTGTTGTACAAGAAACAGCTTGCTTGTTAGTCTTGAGATCCTTTCCAGATTGAAAAAAAAAAGGATCACCCTATTTTAGGGAAGTCATGAAGGCTAAGACAAGCATCGTTGGAATTTCAGCAAGAAGTGATCAAGGCCTTTCTTAGTTGTAAAATATCACTACAGGACTGATGCTCTAGGTCCTAATATCCACTGCTAGGAGACAGACAAAAAGAGCTAAGGGGGTCTAATGATTTCTCTGTCTAAGTTTTGTTTTCATTAGAATTGCTGACATACAGCAAGAAAATTTTGAGCCTTCCATGACAGGTATTAAAGATGAAAATTATTTTATACAAATAATGAGCCAGCAGAGTGCGGAATCTTTAATTTTATGGATCTTTACTGCCAAGACTTTTCACAGCTTCTTCGTATACCACCTGTCCACAGCATACCGAGCATCATTCGTTAATTACTGAGATGTCAGCTTCTACCTTTAGTTGACTCATGCCAAAATTCATCATCTCTGTGTTAAATCTGAAACAAACATCTTTCTTGGACTTGCTTCCATCTGGGGTAAAGATCCCTGAGGGTATCTTCCAACCCACTTCATTATCCTCTCTCTCTCTCTCTCTTTTTTTTTTTATTATTTTTTTTTTTTTCCCTGATAGCTATGAAACAATTGACAACTGATAGGCTGCTGGAGTGCTGCAACCACCCCCCCTCATTTTAATGAACAGCATCTCACTGTTTCACTCATTTTTTTCTCCTATGTCTTTCCATCTGCTGCTTCTTACCTAATGGCTAGGTTAACACTTCATGTTAAGGGAAATCTTTTTGTTTTGCAAATGTACAGTGTTGTCTTGGTCCACAGCTAGGGATCCTAAGTGTTGTGGTAGTATATATAGTAACTGAGCAATAAAAAATCCAATGATTTAAGGAACTAAACACTTTGACATAGTATTTCTTGTACCTCCTTTATTTAGACTCGGAGATTCCATATGTCTTTGTTTCTTGCCTACCATGGCTTCTGTCATATCAAGAAGTGTAGCCAATGAAAAGCATTGATCAAATTTTCTGCTAAGGCGCTTATGCCATTCCCTGAAGGTGGCTTGTCTGCCCTGGACATAAAATGGGCTCAAAAAACATAAAATGGGCTCAAAGTTCCTTTTGGTTATTAAAACAAACAAAAAAACATACAGAGACCCTCGAGGATTCACCTTTCCAAAACAGTCTTCCAGTTACTTCTGCCTAATAACAAATGCTTTACATTCAATATCAGATATTTTACATAGAAAAGAGACTATTATTCTTTCTGTTAATGACACACAATGGTCAAAAACAGTGCATGATATTCTCTGCTGATAGTATTAATCAAAATATATTGATAGTGTCACAGTCAATTCCATTATTTGCCAAATTATTTCAGATTTTAAACATCTTCCTTTGAATTCAGATAAAACACAATCAAAAATATTTTATTGAAAATGAATTAACAGATACTCAAAATTCTACATGGCTAAAGTAATAATTTAGTGTGGTCTACAAATTGCCTAATTGGAAATGGAATATTTTAACTAATGCAAATTTTAAATATAATAAAGAGTATACTCTATTTTTCTCAAAAAATTTAATTGCAGAATTATTTACAGGAGATGAACATAAACAATACATAAACCAATTGAAAGAGGCAGCTTCATAAAAGAGCCATGGGGCAAAATAGTGAAGCACATTTTCTTACAATCAGCTGGAGGTGAGTAGAGAACCATGAAAAAGAATAACTCAATAATAAAACAATTCTCAAATATGTCTTCAAAGTAACAAATAACATTCTGGTAAAGAAGATATTACTGAGAAGCAAGAAATTATTGTAGCAATGAAACAACATACTGTACATTCAATTTAGGTATCCTGCATGCTACTAAATAGAATTTATCAAAAGAACCATAAAAGCATGAGAAATAGAATTACATAAAATAGTTTAATTCTAGTGAAGTGTAGCTTTATACAGATGGTGAATATTTGGCACTCAGTTCATCCTCATTGTTGATATGATTTCTTATGTATATATATATTTATATATATTTATATATACTTTTAATGATAACTAAACAGCTAGTTTCCTGGTTCTAACATTCCTTGAAATTCTATAGGAGGCATTTAATTTAGTCCTTAGGCCACACATTTGTTTATTTTGGCATGTCACAGGGCAAATGAAAATACGTGTTTTGTCTCTGTGCAGAAAATCCTGCACAATCATAGTGGCTTTTCTTCAGGAAAGAACAGTTCTAGAGCAGTATCAGTCAGATTTCTTGAAAGGGAAATTTTGTTAATTCAGGAAATTAACATCTAAAGTGGACTAAAGAATACATACATGCGGAGCCCTTTTAAAATGAGATGGCCATACTCTTAAACCTCCAGAGCGCAAATAAAAGCATGGATATGAGCATGTGGATTCCACTGGTAATTATAAACAAAGCTAATATTTCTTTGTGAGGACTATAGTCAGAGACTTGAACCTACTAGCAAGCCCTCTGCTCGACTGTGACTGACTTGAAAGGAAGAACCATGTCCATTCCATTATGCAGTAGCTAACACTTGCAGTAAGTCCCTCCTACCTCAGCAGTGCTTGCTGAGTCAGATGTTGACCTGAATTTTATTGGTCCAAATCTGACCTTTCTCTCTGGTTTCATTTATATAATTCTAAGAAGAATTATATATTCTCTAATGCAGCTGAGATAAGAACACAGGCCAAAGCTCTGCCATAATTCATCTCACTAATAGGACATTTTAATGATAGTTTGGCTTTAAGAATGGGGAATGTTGCGCTGCGCTGAATGAGAGAAGAATAAGGGAAGGAGAAGAAAAAATCTTACTTAACAGGATATGTGGTGAATAATGGCCATACCTTCAAATAAACCTCCACTTCATTTAATGTTAGTGAAAATATTCATGTTTTTATATTAGAGAAGTAAAAAATCCCCTCCAGCAACACCAATTTAGAAAAATAACAATTTGGCCTTAATAAAATAGAGAATTAAATTGCCAGCTGATGAAAACTGTTGTGTTTGCTCAGTTCAAGTGCAAACTGTGTAGACACACTAGTTTGTGTTATCTCTGATGTGACTTCAGAAGCCCAGTTCTGTCAGCAATAGATGATAATGGCAGAAACACCCATGTATGGAAAGGAGGGGCTCTGAAGATGCTGTCTTTTTATGTGATCATAATTTATAAAATGTGATATACATTTAATAAGAAGGGAACTGGAATATGGTTTTAGATATAATGAATGTCATGGCCTCTTGCAGCTATTAGAATTTTATTTTATTAAGAGAGCTGAATCAGCCTAAATATTCTGTCCAAATTCTCTTTTGGGCAAGTTTCCATTTCAATTTCAGTTTTATACTTGCTGTCCCGAACAGCCTATTATGTGGTTAAACAGCTGCAGCATTACACCATAGAGGTAGCTGCATTACAGAGAGAACCTAAGCAAATTCTATGTATACAGAGGGCTTAATCCTTGCCTGGAGTCTGCATATGCATATGAATATGCCATAAAACAGCTGTTCCCAAAAGATGGTCCCTGGAGGTGAACATGACGAGCAGTTGCAGATGGGCCATAGGACTGCATGGGACAGTTGGCCCGGCACATGGCAGTGCCATGGCTCAGCTGCAAGGAAGCCACACAGTCTGCAAGAACGTGAGCCTTGACCTGGGTCTGACTGTCTGGGTACTGTGACACTGAAAAATTATTGTTATGTATATATGTATAAAATCCTCCTTCTGTTATCTGCAGTGTGAAATGGCTGCCTCTGATCTGCCTCTCCTGCCAGTGCTGAGAGGTGTCCCCATTGCTCTGTCATACAAAGAACCCTTAGGGTTAAAGCAGAGTCTCAGTACAGAGCAATTGCCTGAAACAAAGCATAATCCTTATGCCTAAGTCCTGTGCTCCATATTATCCCTCGTGCTAGCTTGGCTAGAGGGAAGAAGGGGAGAGAATAGGGCACTCTGAAGTTATGCAACACGTGGAGGCTGCTTTTGCAGCATGTGCCCCAGATCCATCTCTCTGGCTAAAAGCCATGGGGGTTGCGCTTGTGAAGGAGAGACTTGCTGAGATCTCTGAGCAAGAGTGCTCAGCTCCTGTGCTCACTACTGCCCAGGGCTCTCCTGGCTCCCCGAGGTGCCCTCCTGGTGGAGCTCCTTCATCACCAGGACCTCGCTGCTGTCACAAAAAGAAAAGGCAGAGATTGTTCTGAAAACGTAATTTGATGTTTTTCTATCCCTGCCTACATCCTGGAGGGACACAATCAGCATCACCCTCTTCCCTACTTTGATCAGGTTTTCCTCTTCCTTCATCAAGTGTTCCCCACTCATTCGGCACAGGTGTGGACTGTGTGGGTCCTCCCTGGGTGCTGGAGGGTGATGTGGAAAGAAGCTCCCCTGCAGCATGGGGACAGGCAGGAGAGCCCTTGTCCCTGCAGTTCCCCAGGCCAGTGTCCCCCTGCAGGCAGGGTAACGACCATCCTGGCACCGGCTGGGGCCTGGCCTGGGGATTGCATGTCAGCTAATAAAGTGCTTGGAGATCCTTCTGGATGAAAGGCACTGTATAAATGTAAGTCGACCTGCGATACACCAGGAAGCACCTCTCTAGGCATCAACAAGTTAACTGCTGTTCCTCACCTTGAATGTAGCCTGCCATGGTGTCACCTCAAGGCCATCTGGTCTGGGAACAGCAATGGGAGTAACACTGCTTTGCATTTCATTTCAACTCTCTGCCTAATGCAAAGGCTCCTGCTCCACAGGATTTCACGGCTTTTCAGCACACACAGCCTGGCACCTGTAGCTACCTGCTCAAATTCAAGACCTTGAATGGCCATGCACAAACCATACCTTGATGGGTCAGGTTCTGACGTGTACCCTGCCTGTAATGTCAAGGAAGAAGGACATCAAACCCACCAGCCAGCCAAGGCAAGCTCAAGATATTGGATGCAAACAGCTGAGATGAGTGCATCTGGAGGGATGCCACTACACCAATTGCAGCAGGGCCTGGAGAGACCGCAGGTCACTTATGGCACACAATCACTTAGGAAGAAAGTATTCTCCTTGCAAACCACCAAATGACCAAAAATTCCCTCACTAGATGCAGTGCCAAAGGAGTAGAAAGTAGAGTAATAATTTACTGATACAGCAGGACATGGGCTTATTTTAAAACAAATAATTTATATTATATGAAATGTATTATATAGACATGAAATCCACACACCTTCCTATGCACACTTTAGTTCCTTCCTGATTAATCTCAAATCTAACATCGTGACAAGTCTTAAGCATGAATTAAAATGTATTTTTTTGGTATTAAACTGTACAACATTATTAGTCTTTGCACACTGCCAAAGGCCATTCTGATCAGGTCAACAAGAAATAGTAAAACACTCCATAATATACTTCACCAATTTACAAAGAATTTCAAATCTAAAAAAATATACAAAGCAAAAAAATAAGTATGGCAGATATCAACCAGTCAGGTCTTTTTCTTTATTTAACTTTTCACAATTCTGTTTATTATACTTGTGTTTTACAGGCAATGAAGAAATGAACATAGACTTGCTATAAGTTTCATCGGTTAAAATAAATATAAGTCCAATTAATGTTCAATTAAATACTAGACTATTTTGCTATATCCAGCTGTTCTGTGTGGATGTACTCCATGATGTCTCTAAGTAGAAAGTATTCTACTTTCTATCTTTATGTTTATTTATGCTCCTCCTGCATTGGTTTTGTAACTGAACTCTATTTTTATGATGTGGGGTCAGATTACAATCAATCCGTTTCTATGTTAAGGTACCATGTGCTGTGTTTCTCATGTCAGGGACTGAAAAAAAATTGATTTATTTGCAACACAAGTATGATAAGCATAATGTTATTTTTCTAAACTAACAAAATGTACAATATGTAGATAGAAATGGCTTTCTTGCTCTCTATGATAGAATGTTACCTGTACAAGAATTTAATATATTGCACTTTGAAATATAACATGCACAGATAACATATTATCAAATCTTTCAGTAGGCATCTAACTCAATTTTGATACTTTTTCTTTTGTTTCCATTCTTGTTTTTTTGGAACAAAGGTGGAGCAAACAGAAATCATATGCATCCAACATTTATGTTGAACATTTGCTTGTAATGGCATGGGAAATGTAAAATTCAGGGTTGGCATCATTCTTGCAGGCCTATTTTTGCCTGAGAACATCCATTAAAATTGTAACATCAAAAAACAATGAAAATATGATTCTAAATTAAAAGCTTAGATGGACTGCCCCAAGTAAGCATTACTAGGTCAACTGGGATCTAAGCACATCTGTAAATTTTTTTTAATGATTTGTCTTTACAACTGTCAGACTTTTAAAGTCTGATTAGTGGCAGGATCAAATGCAACTTGTCTTATCACATGAGCTATCCCTGCAGATAGGAGTTTTCAAATAAGTAAGTCAAGTGTGAAATGTACAGGGAAATTAGAGAAAATGTATCAGCTGCCATATATGTATATAACAGCTTCATATATTTAGTTGTGTGTGCCTATTTTATATTTCCTAAAACTAGGAAAGACACTAGCTTTAGTTTTATGTGGATATTTCTAATTAGCAGCTCCACATTAAATAATATATCAGTTTTTGACACTAAAGATGCCAGTGTCTGCAAGTACATTTGTATTTAAAATAGTACAACAAATATAGAAGTAGTATCAATATTGTACACTACCCAGAATTCAGCTCTTTCCTTAATAGAAAATGCCTTGAAAACACAAGGGATGGGAAAGATAACGTTTTCATCTATAGAAGAATATTTCAGGGATTTTTTTTTTTTCCATTTTTGAAGGATATACATTCGTCTTGGTTTTTACTTCCAAATATAGTTTAAGGCTATTTGGCAAAGTATATACCAGATATCAGGCTCAATTTACAGGGCTTTCTCCTCACAGAAACATCTCAAAACTTCATCTCTAAAGATTCCTATCTTGAAGCTAAACGTGCTTTATTAGCTGTGCTCCAAAGACAGAACTCATGCTTAGTACTATGCACTGTAGGAAAAAAGAAAAAAAAAGAAAACGAAAAACAACATAAAAAAGCAGAACCAAACCAAAACAGATTAGAAGCAATGTCAGATCTGCATAACCTATGATAATTCATGTTTTCAGTCATCTGTCAGGCTGCAGGGTGTGTGGGACACGGATTTAAAGTGCTTGTCAGGTGAAGAACCAAAGTGCTAGAGTATAATTTAATAGCTGTTCTGCCTATGGCTAAATACATTGCATTTGTTAAAGCAGGTAAACAGGAAATGCAGTAGATGGGACTGTCTGTCTCACTGTGTTAATATTGTTTTGACCTAAAGTATTATTCAGTAGTGTTCCAACCTTGGAGTCGGAGTCTGTGGGTTACTTATCTTATTGCGTCTTCACCTGAAGACTTCTAAGTGCTGGGTTGCTCAGTTGGCTCTGGAAGGTAGGTGAAGTGGCATAATTCTATCTCAATTTGTTTTGATTTAAAGCCTCTTAATTGTGGGAGTCACCACTTCTATCTTCTGATAATGAGAGGCTTGAAAATACATTATTTTCCTTACATTCCATGGCTGGAAATCAGTTTTCTCTTGAGTCATGTTTGTTACATCTGAAGCAAGCAAGAAGCTTAGTCTTGCTGTAAGTGATACTGCATAGAAAAATAGTTCTAAAAAAAATACAACTGTAAACCACAGTTCACCTTTACCTTAACATAACCATTTAAACTTAGATATACTTACCACTCACATTCATATTTCTTAAACTGTTTACAACATCACAACTGGCATTTTAAACAAGCAAGATTTTTTTCTTTTTTTTTTCTTTTTTTTTTCTTTTTTTTTTTTTTTCTCAAGGATACCCTGGAAACTCAATTGATATAACATTTTGAGAGTTTGAAATATTACATGTAGCGCAGCTCTTGAAATAAAAGAGAGAAGGCTTATAAAATAAACGTTAACACATAAAAGAACTGTTAAAAATGCGATGAGTGTTCCAAAGGAGTAAGTATAACTTTTTCTTTACACATCTTGCTACAGAAGATCTAACTTTTTAAGGCTTCCATTTTCCTTTCACCCATCACTCAAGTCCTCTTGCATTATAATTTTGCTTAGGTTTCAGAGTGTTGTTACACTGCTAACAGCAAACGTTTCTCAGTGGGCATTCCCAACACCACCAGACTTGTATGCTTCTTGGTTTCTGATGAACTTTGGAGTTTTAGTGGCTGGATATCCCTGTTCATCTCCAGAAACTTGACATGACATGAGAGGCCTAATGTTATTTTGCAGTAACAAAGATGAGGAGAATGGCAGAGCACATGGGTAAATATTTTAGCTGGGTTCTAGGAACAGAAACTGGAGGTCAGAGAGATAAATGGGTTCTTTCTTTCCTGCTCTTTACATTTGTAGCACCTTCTACTTGGATTAGCTAATGCCTCTAGTGAATGGTGAGATGCACCCATTTATAAGTTTGTTATTCTTATCCCTAATTATCACACATTTTATAAAAATATAAATAACAAAAAAGTAAGCTGGGTTCCATCTCAAGAGGTGTTTCTTGTTGTCCTCTGAGAATATACTGGATAAGTCAGGTCTCGACAAGCCCTATCCATTGTAGCTGATTGTAAGTCAGACAATAAATACAAAAGAAGTCGTTCTTGCGGTGAGCTCAGCAAATTCTGAGGAAATCAAAAGCATTCCACTGTGCTTATGGCACAAAGAACACAACAGCAAGGGCATATTTAGTGGAGAGAATGAGACAAAAATTACCAGGTAAGTGACAAACTGTACAAGCATTTTGTCTAAAAAAGGAACTCTGCAGCATTCTGTCTTTAAAGCCGGGTTTGAGCCTCTGGGATGTAAATCTCGATGCTGTCTGCACGCTCTGTGGCTGAATTCTGCCGGAAAGAGGCTGCTCTCTTCGCAGCCATGAGCCGTCTTCTGGCTTCTTGTCGCTGCCTGTCGGGTAGGTCCAGAGATTTTTCTCTTGTGATGGGGAATTTTCCTTTTGGGGGCTTCTTTGGTACAGGAGGAGGAACCTTTCTTTCTTCCTGCAATAGGAGGTGAATGAGTTCAAGGTGAATGGCGTGTGGAAGCTACCATCAGCAGAACATGCAAATTGAAGACATATAAAGCAAAATACTCATTACATACATCAAGCATGCTCACTTTGCGCTCTTAGATCAGCTGATTTATAGATTACGTGAAGGGCTACCAATTCTAGAAACACTGACGGAAAACCATTACTTCAGCACAAATTCTGTCATCCTGTGCCTTCAGATAGCTATGCTTCCTTTTACTGTACTTACAGGTGTCCTACACATGCAGTCTACATACCTGGCTTTCACATGAATTTGTTTAGTTTCAGCTGACACACTGTTACATTCATTATAAACAGAAACACACACTGGCTCTCCAATAAGAATTCAGCGCATCTGTGTGGTTTGATCAAGTGAAAAGACCATCAAAGATTAGCAGGACAGAATTTTTAATTAAATTAATCATACTGAGTTTAGCCTCAGCTGGATATGAGATAGCAGCTGTGTATACATGTCTGTTAGTTTACTCTCCTCTATGAATTGCTAAATGGAAACATGCAAGCACCAACCAGAGAGAAAACATAGGGCTGATTGTTCTCCGTGTCAGCCTGGACCATTTTAAAGAAAATTATATTGAAGAATATTAACAAACTATAAAGTGAGAGTCAATAGATTTTGCTACCAACGTAGCTGTAAATGGCTTCTGCAGGTTTTATATCAAGAACTTTTCTGAAGTATGAAATTGATATTTTACTCCATTATAGATTGTGGAATATCACATAAGGACCTTAAAAAGATATTGCAGAATCACATAATAATATAATAGTTTAGGTTGGAAGGGACCTCTGGAGATGATTCAGTACAATACTCTATTCAAAGCCCACTTGAAATTAGACTCAAGTTTGAAGTTAAAACACATTTTTTTTTAATCATATTTAATACTTGGCTGAATATCTCCAAAGATGGAGATTCCACAACTTCATATGTATTGTATGGTTATTATGATATATCTTTCTGCTGGATAACTTCTTACAGTGGTTGTAATAGTTCAGAGCATGGGCTGTTCCTTATGGAGAACACAGTTAATTTGAGGCACAGCAGGATTCAAATAATAATAAAAAAAGAACTGATACACCTGTGGTTTGCAGAATCATCATTACTTTTTTTTTTTTTTTTTTTTTTTTTTTTAATTCTGAGTCTACTACCAAAATGCATTATCCAAGACTAGAGTTAAATTTAAGAACATAGTTCAATGTTCTCAACTCAGCAAGAACAGTGCAGCAGCCTAAAATGCTGTTCTCCATGACAGTCAGCTCTTCCAGTCTTTATTTTCTTTATTTCCTGTTTTTAGACAGGAACATAAGGGCTCCATTCCTGCTGTCCCATCTTATTATTTTTTTTCACTTTTAATTATTTCCCTCTCAGGAACACCACTGTTGCTGTCACTACAATAATTTCTTACTTCCAATTGTCACTAGTAAGCAAGAGTTGCAAACTCACCATCCACCAATCAGTTGGCTGAAAATTAAAATCCAAGAGGAGCATGAAGAAATGAAAGAGTTGTCAAAATGCCTCCTAATTCCTCCCAAACCAAACAAGTATTCACCTGAGGCCAACAGTACTGACTCAAACCAAATGCTGCCTTCATCTGACTGATATAATAATCAGCAAGGGCAGTAGGATAATTTGGGAGCAGGGCAGGGAGTTGCTCTGGGAAGGGGAAAGGAAGTTTCAGGTTTACATTGTGCTCATGGCCATGGTGCCACCTGCTTTGGAAGCCTGGTGGCCAGGGGTGTTTCCCAAGCTGCACCACAAAGGTGCAAGCAGTTTGCTAGAAAATCTCTTTTCCCCCAAACTTTCATAGTCAAGCTTTAGTTTGACTGGCACTGTGCTTTGTCATACTCTTTTATCTCACTTGTGGCCCAGCACCAGTCATCTCTTGTGGGTAGGATTAAGCACCATAATGCTCAGGTTTGAGCTGGCCCAAATGGAGCAGCATGCTGCAGTTTACCTTGATTGAATTATTGGGCTATTGTCCTCAGTCTGAATTAATCAGAACATATTTCAATTGTAGCCTTTTTAATGTGAATCCAAATAATTTCACCACAAATGTTATAGAGCAGACAAACAGGATTGAGCAAAATCAATTTTGTTTGTTACACAATTCAGCTCAACATTATTAAAAAGAAAATAACCCCCCCCTCATATCTGATGAAGGTTTCCATGTATAAATTGGGCTATACCAGTAGGTGTTTTCTATCTTTGGGCTAGAAACCTTCCACACTTCACTACTGGATTTGACACAGGGAGACCACAGCACTATAAGTGGGAAGTAAATGGTATTGTCCATGGTCTATTTACCTTCCTTTCAGGTGATTCTATTATTTTCCATTCATTGAGCTTCAGCTGGTGCAGTTCATCAAACTTCATGCTGACATCTTCAATCGAGAGCTGCAATAAGTCCCAGAAACCTGCGAGGTCCTGGGAAGTTGGTCTCGGCATGGCACTCGGGTCCTGTCATGCACAAAGGAGAGAGCATGAATAGAGCAGGAGGCTTTAAACAAAGTGCTCTGAGGCAGGAAAGGAGACGTGCCGGATGATGTTGCTGCGGTGCTGCTCAGGGCTAAGGCTACACATGCTCTGCAGCTGTGCCTCCTACAAAACCCAAACACAAACGAGCTACATGTCCTGTGCTAGCCTTTCTGCATCTGTGCAGCACAGAGAGCTCCTCAACACCATCTGCTGTGCTGATCTGCATTTCTAAAATGTGGCACATGCTGACAACCTCTCTCTGCTGATTATTAAAGGGAATGGGGATGTGGTTCGTATTCCAGGAAGCCTGAAGTTTTTCTGGTTAAAAATTACATCTGTGATAGCTGAGGAGAGGACAAAGCAACGCTATGAGGAAGTTGTCAACTTGTGCTGGATTCGATGTTTACATTGTCTTGGGTTTTCAAATATATGCGTAAACTTTAAAATCCGGGTGGTACGTTGGGATTTTGTTCTCCATGGGGTCGAATCATGCTCAGGAACTGGGCAGGTATTATTCCCAGGTACTGCATTAGGTGGCGCTAATAACCTGATGATTAACCAAACGTTAATGATGGATAAAAATTGCATTAAAAGGTAGCATACAGAGTCTGTACCTCATGTTTTATGAGAACTGGTACTCTTCAAGAAGACAGGTTTGTCACTTTAGTGAACTAGGGCTTAACTGGTAAACATCTCTGTGAAGATGATGGAGAAGTAATCTCTCAGGGCAAGAAGAAGTAGTTAAGAAGATCTCTGCAATGGAGCTGGGAGAGATGCAGTTGAAATCAGGCCAAAGGAGCTCATGATTTCCCCCTCACTAGGCAAAAGCTGTAATGTCTAGTTTACTGAGTAATAAATAAACTGTGGTGTTATTGATGAAGCAAGGCTCTGTGCCCTGTATTCTTGGAATCTAATGGATGAAGACATTTTAAGTAGTGAATAAAGCTCCACAGGGTTGTCTAAAACTTGGAAGAAAGATAAACCAGAATTTCTATTCACACCTAGCGGTCTTACACTGGGAACTGCTACTTAAATTTGGGTTTGGACTACTGTGGGAGCTGAGTGGCTGGAGCTGGGCATGATGCTGTGTAGTGTCACCCATACCTAAAACCCTTTGGGAATCCAGCCCAAGAACAACTGCCTAAAAGTTTATACATTTCAAAAACCTTGCTAGAAAAGCTTTCATTTCATAGGGAGTTTAGGGATTAAACAGAAGTTCCAGTACAGATTATAACAGACTTCTGGGAAACATGATGCAACTCCAGATTAGTGTTCACTGAAGATGTCTTCATTGGGAAGATCCCAATTTATTCCAAAACTATTTACAGTGTTTGTCAGTGGTATTAATTACTGAATAAAGGTCAATATCAGAGGCTTCAGGAACCAACTCC
This sequence comes from Anas platyrhynchos, assembly GCF_047663525.1. Taxonomy (NCBI): domain Eukaryota; kingdom Metazoa; phylum Chordata; class Aves; order Anseriformes; family Anatidae; genus Anas; species Anas platyrhynchos. The sequence continues at coordinate 99,322,460 of NC_092589.1, forward strand.
CCGCATGAAATTTGTCAGGACAGTCCCATAGCAATTTGTCTTGCACTGCGATCTGTTCTCTCCAGCCTGGTCTCCTCGGTCCTTTTCCCCGCTTTCCTCTAAACAGCCACAAAATGATGCCACTCATAGAAATGTCATTGCCTTCTGAATCAAGGCTAATTGCTCTTCTGTACCTTTGTGCTTTGTTCATCCCTGATGCCGAAGAGCACAGCTTCCAGAGCAGCTGGGAGGAGAGGAGCGTGCAGTGCATTGTGCGGACACAAGAGGGCTGCCTCCTGCTGCTATCACTTATGGATTCGCAGCCCGTAGATAAACGCTAGCAAAAATGATTACTATTACAGCTAACTGGGTTTTGGAAAGAGTGCCTTAAACCTGCTTCTTTTCAGAAGTGGCTCTCTTATTTGTATCGTATTTGGAATTCAGCTTTGCAGCCTCCTTCCGAGGGAAGCCTAAAGCTAGCAAAAAGTACCTGGCCCATGCTCATGATGCTCTGTTTTTGCCTGCAACTGTGACACACCGAGAGATAATTTCAAGAGCTGAGTAGGATCTGTGCTGACTAGGGTATGGAGGAGGACACTTCAAAGAAAAAGCAGAGTATTACAAGAGATAATGTGAATAATTCATCAGGGAGTAGTCATTAATCAGTGATGTTTTTTTTTTTTCTAGTAGTTATTGGGAACCATATACTGTAAGAGATAGTCAGTCAGATTCTCGTAAAAATCACAAAATCATAGAGTGGTTTGGGTTGGAAGAGAGCTTAGAGATCACCCTATTCCAACACCCCTACCATGGGCAGGGACACCTCCCACCAGACCAGGTTGCCCAAAGCGCCATCCAGCCTGGCCTTGAACACCTCCAGGGATGGGGCATCCACAACTTCTCTGGGCAACTTGTTCCAGTGCCTCACCACCCTCACAGTAAAGATTTTCTTCCTATTATCTAATATAAAATTACCCTCTTTTAGTTTAAAACAATTACTCCTTGTCCTATCATTACATTCCCTGACAAAAAGTCCAGTTGTATGAATTTACTCTGAATAAGAGATCTTAACCAAGAGCATCATCAAATATGTTGCCTGAAGTTCCTGTCACCCTTTAGAAATATCCATAGGCAATGATTAAATTTCAGTTTGAGTAAGTACGTTCCTGTTCTTAAAACTTTGCTGCATTTTTGTGTTGGCAAAAGTAGATGCTGTTGTTCTCTGTTGTACATTTATGGTTATTGTTGTTGAATACTGTTACAGAAACTGCTGTGCTGTAGCCCTGTAAGCACTAGTTGTTCTCCAGCGGGGGACTTCATAAACTGGCTGCTATCTGCCAGCATTCCCATGGGGCACCAAGATGCTGCCTTTGGAGAATATGTAAAGCCAGCTGTAGACAAGCACTGACTATTTAACAAAAAGCCTCTACCATTAAGCATAAGAAGAAAAGCCTCAAAACATGAACGAGCTAGAAGTCCAGTTCTGCAGTTGCTGCTTTCTGCAGAGCCCATTGCTGATTTAATGAAGCTGAAGAATATTCAGAGCTGAAATATCCAGAATTGGGTGAAGCTGCCATTAAGGAGTTCAAAGGTTTATTATCCAAACAAGAAGGAGAGAAAATGTTGCCGTTTTTTGGTCATGTTATCTGCAAAGCGGTAGATTTCTACTACTGCTTTTGCAGTAAGGAATTGTCAGCACTTCCAAACTGCCGATGGCTGTGCAGAGCAAGAGCTGCTCTCGTTATTACAGCAATGCTCTCAAGCACAAGTGCTGGTCCCACTCGAAGATAAATGAAGTGGAATGGAGGTTAGGATCTCCAAATCTTAGTTTGCATAGCTTAATCAGTCAGGTAGTGGAAGACACTTTGAAATTTGCAGTAAGAAACTTCTAGGCATTGATGAAGATTTCCTTCTTTCACTATCAAAAACATGAATAAATAGAAGCACACATGATATATTTGATACTACAGATGTGGTCATCTCCTGCTTGCCTGACTTTGCATATTTCCTCTGTCATTCTGTCATAGCTATTCAATTTCTTGTTTTGACAGAATCTTTGAAGTGGATAATTGGATTCTCTCCTAAAGAGGACTATATATCTTATCCTTTTCTATCAGAAGGTGGGACTTTTTTTTTTTTTTTTTTTTTTTGGCATGACATTCTCAGTAATATTTGACTACAGTTTCAGGAATTTTGGATGTTTAACCTTAAGAATGGAAAGTAGTATATGGGTCTCCCCAGAATGACTTTTGCTTTCAAAATTGTGTAGCAAATACTACCAGAAAAAGAAATGTATCTAACCAGATATATAGGTCATGTCTGCTGTCATGCATGTAACAAAATTCAGCATATTTAATGTATGATGTGTAGGGACAGTCAAGAGGTGAAAGTTACATTTGGTTTTCAAGTAAGCCAAAGAAAGTAGGTGTACCACTGGCCTTAGCTAGAAGCATTATGTTCTTCTATTGCATAGTATCATCTTGCTACAACGTTTACATCACTGATGAGTGCTGTCATATTAACGAAGATAACATTTCGAATCAAATTAGTGTCTAATGAACTTCCAGAACAATAGCAGTAACTCCTACAAGTAATATACTGCATCTGTTCCTTTAGCCCTAGGACATCTTATGTATAATTGGCAATGCAAATCATAAAACCCAATTTCATGAACAATATGAATGTTCCTGTTTCCCAGATCAGTCCTATTTTCAGGTAGGTAGAAAGCTGCATCCTGTATCCTCCTATTCTCTGCCTACTTTAATTTGAAAAATTCCTCCTTTCTTACCAGAAGTACAGTTACTATTTTAGGGTCTTACAAAAATAAGCCATAATATTATGTCTCAGAAAACTTGCATTTGTTCCCTTCTCATTTTTTTATTTATTTTTTAATAAAGACAGCAAAAGAAAAAAAAAAGACAACACCCAACTAGACTAAAATTACTGAAAGTACATGTTGGCTTTGATAAAAAATGTACTAACACTACAAGATTAAGTAAAAAAAAAAAAAGGAACAGTAAGACAAATGTGAGACATGAAAATGACATTTCAGAATGCTACTTTCTGGGTACACTACATTAGTTTCTGTTGTTGCCTTTGAAGTAAAAATATTTAATTGTAAAATTTACAGTTTTTTGTAAATTAGTATTTTGTAGAATAGTAGTATTTTGTAGAATACTAAGTATGAGGAGTCATAAACTCTTCAAGAATGGCCAGACATGGTGACTTACCAGATTTTGCTGACAGAGCCAATAAAATTGCTGGAATTTCTGAGACATGAGCAGCTGAGCACTTCCAACAGCACTTCGGATCTTACCTAGGACTAAGCATACAGAGAGGTTATTACGAATAGATGTTTTGGCAGTAAATGTAAATGCCAACTCAAAGAATATGTAGCTGAAATCACAGCTTAGTTTATACTGGAAGTAAATATTTTGCTGCTTCTGATTATACACATAAAATATTTTTAAAAGATATAGATATAGGAAAGCTCTGTGGCATCTTACCCTTTGTAAATAGTAAATGATATATTAATAACTCAGAACAACCAAGAATGTTTGCTTAAGAAAGTAGGAAAAAAATCAAAGGAACACAGACAGATTCCTGAAGTAGGCATATATACAATTTTTTTTTTGAGAAAAATCTTAAATTTTAAAGTAAATAACAGCAACAACAACAAAAAAAGTCAGTGATAAACATTATTATCCAGATTTTTTTTTTCATTATTATTTTTATTTTTTTTTGCAAATGCATCCTGACTTAACAAAACATTTAACTACAAATAATTACTGCAAATGATTCAACAGGTCTACTGACATTGAAACTAGTAAGTTGCCACCAAACTTAAAGCTCTTTTTAAGTTATCATCCAAAGTCTGTTAGCTTTTCTAGACTCATCTCTTAAGCACCATCAGCCACTACTAAAAAAAATAAACTTACAATACAGACCTGATTGAGGAACACCATTTATTTACATGTCTACCCTGGAAGATACATGAAGACCTAAGCATGGGAGGTTCAGACAGAGTGGGACACAAAAAAGTGCTCCAGGATTTTGCTGAATCATGACCAACCTGCACGGTTCATTGGACTTTCCCCAGTCAGTGTGCTTGTTATTTACAGTGTGCACAAGAACAGGGGAAACGAACCAACCCAATTTGTTTTACTTCACTTTGCTTCCAAGAACTAGCTCTCTAAATCAAAATTTCTATTTATATACATGTATAATCAAAGACAGGAAATAGTCAGCTCATCAGCTCACCCATGTTAGGCACTTGTTTTTAGATGTGATGAATCGCCTCCTGAAGATGTCTCTTTCTATTGACTAGAGTGCCTAAGCGGACTGGCTTATCCCGAGAAAACCAGCTTCTCCTAGAGTACCACATTTGCTGGGATAGACTTCAGTTGGTAGCAATATACTTTCCTACATCAAATTGCAAATTCTTTCAACATCTATGTTGAAAAAGCAACATTTTAAAATGCATAATAAGCTGGGGTTTCAATGCAAGATTGAGTTTTACAGAGAATTTCCCTATCTTTAAATAATCTTTAGAGAAATGACAGAGATAGGTATAGGGGCGACATAATAAATACTCTGGCATCTTTTGATTTGAATAGACTGCTTGTTTGAAGGAACTAAATCAATAATTTAAAGAAGATGCATAGGGTAGAATGAAGCTACCATACAATAAAACTGGACTGCAACATGTGATATAAAAAAAGTTAAATTCTTGCAGAGCTTAAAGTTTTGTTGTTATTTTGAATAAGAAGATGAGAAGACTGAGTGGTATATGAAAAAAATATTTTGGTAATAGTTACATTTTAATTCTGCTTACTCTAGACCAGTGAAACATCTGCTTAACCACAAGAAGCAGCAAGAGAGAAACAGAAGTTTTAGGCTCAATTTCTGTGAAAACATATGTATTTCATAACTTTAAAAGCATAAATTAATTTGTAAAGCTATTTCTTAAACACTATTCTGTTTTCTGTTAGATAAACAGTTTACAGCTGTGCCACAACACTAAATTAAACAGCAACATGCATAATTCATCTGTCCCTTGTGGCACCCATTTGTGAAAGGGTTAAGTGTTTCAGGGCTGTATGAGTAATTCACTGGGGTTTTGTTTTTGTTTAGTTGGCCAAATGAAACAGAACATTTTAATTGGTTTGGGGTTTTTGATCATCAAACCCCTTGCTTTCCTCTATAGAGCCATTGGCTTAGGAAAAGCAATGTTTTGTGTGTTAAAACCCCCCAAAAAACCACAGAAATATAAATTAAAAACAATTGTTTCACTCGATCTGAAATAAATCACTTTCATTTGTTTTAAAATCTGCATTTTAAACAAAGACAGAAATGTAAGTGTCGACCAAACTTGTATCCTCCTTGTCCCTGGATGCTCTACAGCACAGGACATAGGACAAACTCCCAGTGTGGGGTCAGAATCCCTTCTTTCCCAAGTTGAGGAATTCTGCACTAGCAGGTCCCTGGTATCACCTTGCTGAAGCTATTCCACACTCCATTCAACTACTCACCAGGCAGAAAAAGAGTGAGAATGGTTCTGGAGGCTGATGGTTGTAGTGCTTGTCTCACAGGGAATAAAGCTCAGTTTTAGTTTCCTCCACTGAATTCTGTAGCTCACAGCCAAGCATTTAGTATGAGGAAAATGCAATGTGGGCCCTACCACAGAAATTTAGATCCTGACAGAATCTATATCTGACCAATATTTTGTAGTGAGTCTCTTGGTTACTCCAAACCCCAAATTAAATAAACATTTGCTTGATTTTCATTATCATGAAAGATCATGTTGACAGGTATCTGTGATTTAAAACCCAGGCAGACCAGACAAGACTTTAGGCACTGGCTATGCTGTGTTTTGGAGTAGTACACCTGCATTTGGGATGTCAGACACTGGTTCTGCACTATCTGCATGTGTCACCAAGTCCAGCTATATGCTGAAGACTCCTAGAAAGCAACCTTATGCTGAGTGATGCTCATGTCTCATGAAGCAGAGAGGTTCCCCACTGTGCCCGAGAAGAAGACCACCAAAGTGAAACATGTGCCTTTGGTTCCTCTCTCCAACTTCACCTGAAGCTGCCTAAATCTGTCAGCAAGGATCAGGTTGGTCAGACCATTATTCCACTCAAGTTTTGGAAACCCACAAGGAAGACAAACCGCAGCCTCTCAGGGTTCCTTGATCACCCTCTTGTTGAAGAGTTTTGTCCTTCTGTCCAGTTGGTATTTCCCTTGCTGCAGCTTGTACCCACTGCCTCTCCTCCTTTCAGCGTGTACCTCTGAGAAGAGACCGCCTTCACCTTCGCGGTTTGTACCCACTAGGTAGTGGAGAGCTGTAATTACACCCCGATTTAAGTCCTTTTCTCCAAGCTAAACAAACCTCGTTCCCTCATAACTACTCTACAGATGGCAGGCTTAAACAACTTGCAGAACTAGGACCCCACTGCCAGGAATAAAGTTCGTTTTGAAGCAGCATATAGCTCTGGTGAGCAGTCTTTCAAAAAGGCTCCAACAGTGATGAATACACATGTATAATTACAGGCCTACCATTTACTAAAGATCTAACTCTATTTCCATTTCAATAAGTAAATCAGACTTAATAAAACATAGAAGTTAGAATCTCTCATATTCATGCTACTCTGCTTTGCTGTAATTAAATTAAAGTATTAAAACACTTCAATTCATAATCTTTAGCACAATATTAATAGACAGCCAAAGTCTTGTTATTAATTTCATGCATTGGGGAATTATTCTGATGAGTGCAGATTGATTATCTCCATGAAGGAATGATGAATGTTAGAGACTGGAGAGATTGAGATGTTTGGTGATGCTTCAAAGATTTTGCTTGTAAATAAATGATGATAAAATCAACCAATGTAGCTAAATATATATAATTTTCATATAATTCCTATACCTTCTCCCCTCCATAAGATAATGTTATATTCACTTGAAAGAGTCATACCACCTTAATTCTGTTCCCTGAAGCATATAAAGCACTCTATTTTTGTTGTGTGGTCCTGTATGAGTTTTACTCGGAAGACGCACAAAACTCTTACTGTGACTGCAGTAGATGCAGACTCAGGATTTATATCCTGGATAAAGATTGTAGAAGTTCCCTGTATACAACATGGAAAATTAACACAATGGTGTCTTTTCCCCTGCAATAAGCATATTACAAGAAAATTGCAAGTAATATATATTTATACATGTTGTATTGTGTGAGGAATGCTACAGACTCTTATGACTGAATAGAATTTCACATCAAAAAGGCAGAGTAAGAAAAGTTAGAATTATATTGATCAAACCAAGACCATAGTCTGATGCTATAAATCTATTTTTGACAGGTTAAAAGCTTTGCTCAGTTGCACCACTGTAATGAGAAACTGTAGTAATCAGTCTGCTTCTGGTATTAGTGTTATTTAAATGATGTGTTTTAGTTTTTAGTTTTAAATTTTCATTTCCTTATTTTTTTTTTTTCCCTTTTTCCTTTTATTTTTTTTTTCTTTCTTTCCTTTTCTTTTTTATTCATAAGCTTGTAAATAAATTGTTCTACACACAATCTGAGAAAGTATGCCTGGAAGAATATTCTGTCACTTAGCTCATCATCCCAACATGTAAACCAGAATATTTGTGCAATCTGTAAACCTAAATTTTTCTGATACTAAGCCTAAATCTGTCTAAAATATGCATCTTTTCCACTGGCAACATAGCAGGCAGGCATAATAATAAATGCATAATATTTGGAGTGAGATGATATTTTAGAACAGCACAGCCACCAGTCTGTAGTGTTCTGGAGTCAAGGTATGGCAATGGGACCCTTGTGATCCCTGAGCCTCTGTGCATGTTCAATTTTTACCCTAATGGAGATGAGTTCAGAGAAGAGAAAATTTAAGCTCAGCAATACAAATGCTAGGAGGAATTCTTGGGTTCCTCACTATGGGACTGTCCTGTACTGATTTTAACTACTGTTTCAGGGGAATTAAGACATTCTGTAGTCATTTACAACACTCCAAATGTCAATTGCAATATTTTCTGAAGGATAGAGTTGTGAAAGGCATTAGGAAATGATGTCAGTAATCTCTCTTTGGTTAAAGGATAACCTATATTTGGTCAAATACCTAAGAAAGCTTTTATGGATGATTAACTATGAATGTACTGAAATAAATTGGTTGTGAGGTTTCTTTTTTCCAAAGTGTGTGAGATTTAACTCTACCTTTTCTGCTACAGTTCTGTGTTACTAAAGCCCTTGCAGTACTTGGGAAACACCAACCGGAGGATTAGCAAGGACAATTCAGCATCCATGGAATGAAGGGGTAAGGGGAGAGAAAGGTGATATTTTACGCTCTCTTGCTAATGCCTGATACGCTAGAGATCACTTTACTTCAATAGAGCATAGCTGTGCCAGCAGAGCTCCTAAAAATGATGCAGAAGAAAGATATTAGCGAAAAACCTCTTTGTGCTGGTATGGTTTAAACTGGGCTTAAAGACTCTGTTCTAAGATTTATTTTATTTTATTTTATTTTATTTTTTGTGCTTTGTTATCTTAGGATTTTGATATGAGAGTAAAGTCTGGGTGGCAGTTCTCCATTTGACCTGCACACTGAAATATCTCAGTAGAGGAATCTGTGGTGTTTGGGAGCCTGTGATGTCTTCTGCTTCCCTCTGCCACATCATGCCTGACCCTGCAAGTCGTGGCTCCCCTCTGGGCTCACAGGCTCTGCTGCTTCCTGTGCAAGTCTCCCTGCTCCCGTCACATAGTGCATAAAGCTCAGCTCTTGGGCTGCAGAGTCCTGGCCCTCTGTGTCTTCAGTAGCTGTAGTGTGACAACCTGGAGCATTTTTCTTGTCATCACTTACACGCCAGCAATAGCCAAATACAATTTTCAGGGTGTAAAACTGAAACACCAGTCAGCACCCTTGAGAAACACATATCTTTGCTGGAAGGCACCCTGCTGGTGCAAATGATGAGATAGCTTACCCTGGGAACACTTCCAGCCATATATATATTATATATATATATATTCTGATAAACACTGAGAACACAAATAACTGCCCACACAGACAACACTTGAACTTTACAGAGACTCCGAAATACGATTCATGGCAACTGACCAAACGAAAAAATACTGTCTGCAAAAAGAAAGCGTGAGAGGTTAGGTTATTTTTGTTGCAGTGATTATCTTCTCCTTTTCTAAGTCCTGATGAGTGAAGATCTTAAAACAACATTATGGGAGAAAAGCTACAGTGAAAGAAAAAAATCAATACAGCAATCAGACAGCTTTCTGTGATCTCAGGGCTATTGTGCTAACACAGAAAATGAAATTGTTTTCTAAAATGCAGCTCTGTTTTAACTCTTCCTTTGATTAAAACGAAATGGAAGTGGTAGCATAAAGACAGCCTTCTCCTATGAGATGCAAAGCTATATTTGTTCTTCAGGTACAATTAATATATCATGGCCAAAAAAAAAGAATGATTCAGCATTAACAATGACAGTTTGAATGTGCAAACTTTGCTGTGAAGTGTCATGGGAACAGTAGTCCTGCTGAAAGATGGAAAAAACATATTTAGTTACTTCTGGCTTCTGTATTTCTGAGTATTTTCTTCAGGGAACTGAGAAATGCTTAAATATGTCAAATTACATTTCATGGAGGGATATCATTAAACTTTAGTTCTTATGGATTCATACCTTCCAACCTACATAGTTTAAACAGGGGATACAAAATGTGTCAGAGACTACTCAACAGGAAAAAAACATCTAGCAGAAATTTTAAAATGATCGTTCCCTCGGTGAAAATAATTCTTTGATAACTTCCTTTTGCTTGATGTTAGCTATATTAAGCAAAGGCTTACCATTTCAAAGATAATGTAATTCGGAAATGATTTGAGGAGTATCTCTTGAAATGAATCACATAAGATGGAAAAGCAGAAGTCTGTGTGTCGCTTTTGACAAACAGCTGAAGACAAGCATTTTATTTCATTTATGCTATATAGATCTATTTTATACTTTCTACTTTAACCTATTAGGGAGGCCAGATTGCTCCCCCAAACATAGAAAATGAACCTATTTTGGTTAGGTTAAAAAGGGAATTGCAAAAGTCCATTTCAGTTGTATTTCAGTATCTACATGTGAGGGAATTGCCCTTTCTCTTAAAGAGTCACTCTGCAAATGAGGAAATATAAAATACTGAAATTCCATTTTGTCTTCTCTGAAATGTTTCTAGATTAAAAGGGTCTCACTAACTGTGAAAGTTAATAAAAATTAGCAAAGTCCAATTTGTCTTTATGTCTTATCCTTCAAGTTCTTCTCTACAATTTTCTGAAAACTTCTAGTTGTTGCAAAGTGTTTAAGGGTATTTCTGGAGTGCAAGTGTAACTTTACATGTTGGAAGGGAGGGTCATTCTTCACCCAGGAATTGGTAGTCAATTAAAATCAGGTCCTCCAACTTTTCCTAACATAACACGTAGCCAGCTTCAGATTCTACAGACTAATACCACCAACTCCCTACCTGTGTTTGTGAATGAGGAAGACCTGAGAACATTTCCACTGCTAATTTCAGGTGTTTGCAAATTTGTTTATGGCTGTGCATGAGGAAGAGCTTGCAAAGAAAGGAGATAGCAAATGATCACAAGCACTGATGTCCACCAGGCAACACTGAAAGCTAGTGCTTTGGGATATTTAATGATGGCAGAGAAATGTCAGTATTTAGCAGTGCAAAGATTTGGGGAATACAAAAATAAGATGTATACGGTAAAAATAAGCATTAAAAATAACCACTATGAAATAACATTTGGGAATCCTAACACAAGCTAAGCAAAGCAAAATATTTTATTATTTGTACTTAAACAGTACCTAGGAGGGTAATAAAGTCTTCATGTTATCAATGCAAAGAGAGGACTCTCAGCTCATATCTGCCATAATGAAAATGATGACAAAAAGCTAAATTCTGGAAAGCACTGGAGGCTGAAGGAAGAAAAACAGCCTTATGCTCTTTCCCACCCCAAAAGCTATCTTGTTAAGGGCAGACTTGTGCACAATATAGTGCAGAAATATGACTGTAAGATGGAAATGATGAGGTAAAAATACAGATATTCCTTCTTCTGAAAAGGTCAGTACAAGAAATAGAAATTGGCCTTTTAGTGACCATGCAGGCATGGCCCAAGACCTGGGGGTAGATCATAAATAAGAACTCATTGAGGGGGAAAGAAGACAATCAGGAAAGAATATTCAGAGGTGATGCATGGATTTGTAAGAGTGTAGGAAAAGATGCTAGTAAGAAAACTTAATATGAACTAATTTGCGATCTGAGAAAATCTGGACTGAGACAATAATTCAGATTGGCAGGGATTGAAATATTTATAAAACTAAGACTGGAGAACAAGGATAATTGACCTCAGAGGGAATCACAGGGAGCTGGCTACTGAGTAGTAGGACCACTTTGATGTATTACTATCATTAGTGCCGGCTTGGATCTTGTTCCAAAATAGTCTACATTATTTTTCACTTTTTCCCATCACTTCTTTCAAGGTGTCCACAGGAAGTGAGAGAATAATAATGATTCGTGACAAAATTATAATAAGAAAATGCTGCTGAACTATGTGGGATTGTAACTGCAGAAGTACTTTAACTACTGCTCTTGCCTATTCCTTCCTGTTCTTCTAATGGCCCCTTTATGATAGTCTCACGTGTCTCTACAGGAATGAAAACATGTTTAAAATGCCTGTTCAAAATAAGAGACAGATTCTCAGGATTCAGAAAAATGGCAAACAAAAAAACTTCACAAAAGACCACCTTGTGTGCTGTGGCAAAGGATCAAGCACTGGAGCCACAGAAGTGAGTGAGAAGAATGTGCCAGAGCTGGTGCTACAGATGGAGCTATTGCCCCAATCAAGCTGTATCTAACGCCAGGCTTTGATCCTTCACTTGACTCTATGCAGTTGGCTTCTCAACTGCTTCCATAAAACCTTACTCTGGCAAAGACCAATGTGCACAGTCAGTAGCAGGACAGGGGGCCTATATCTAATGGTTCTGTAGAGCATCTTTGGTACTGCAAAATGAGTAAGGAAAAATAACACACCATCAATTTATCCTAACAGTTTTTAGCAAGCATCTGTAAGAAAAGATACCAAGATGTTCTTACTTTCCTCAGAAAGATCATTTTCTTCTGCCTCTCTTTCCATTTCTTTACACCATCCTTCCATTCTCTTAGTTTCAGTATGCAGCAACTTCATAAACCAAGATCCGTCCCGTCGACAAGGAGACATTCGACCAGTCTCTACTGTCTCAATGGCTGGCTCTAGCCAGGGTTCTGGTGGTGGAAGGTTTGAGGTGTCAACAGGGGTCCTGTAATCTTCTCTGTAACTGAACAGTCCCTGTGTCCGTACAGTTCTCACTGCGCTGTATTGGGTGGGGGTGCTGGGCTCTGAGTGCTGCTGGAACGACGAGCCAAACTGAAGTCCCTTGTCCTCCATGGTGATGTGTCCTGGAAAGCCCTCCAGCTCCAGGTCAGCCTGGACAGCTGCTGTTACACTGTTTGAGCGCTTAAATCTTCCATGTCTTGATAAAGGAGGAAAGGAAAGGTATTAAGAAGTCATATAAAGTCATACATGTTTATACGGGGCACAGAATAGTATTTCAATGGGTGGATTCTAGTTTTCTCCTTGTGTTTTACGCTAAATATTTTTCTTTGTGCATATTCCACTAAAATAAGACAGTGAGTAACAGCAGAGAGAAAAAACAAAAAGCATAGTGGCATCATTGATCTTAGCAAAGATACAAAAGAAAATCATTTAAATTATCTCTGGAAGCAAATATTGATTTATTCTCTTACTACAAAATACCATGTATCATTACTAAATGAACTGGAAATAACTAGCAGAACTGTGGGGTTGCATCTCCTGGTGGAAGACTGCTAAATACATGTATAAAAAATCCAAATATTAACGATCATAATTAGATAAAACGTGAAAATCTGCTAAGTTAGGACTGTTAACAATTCTTTGGAAAAAAACCAAAACCTACAGTTTTACAGTTTTAAGAGGTTCTTTTTTGTTCTTTTTTTTTTTTTTTTTTTTTTTTTTTTTCCAACCTCATAAGATAACCATTAAATCTTGATTTTCTATTGTAACATGCCAAGAATAATGACATTTAAGAAAAGATTTATATTATAAAGGTAGATAGACGCTCAAAGATTATTTGCGAAATCCTTTCACATCTAGGTCTATTGTTTCAAATTACTTCTAGTCAATGTTGGTAAAAGGCAATTAGCAGACAGATACTGTCTGACAGCTGCCGTGAAATGAGATAATGGTCCCAGTCCAGTACTTAACAGGCAGTGCCTGCCAGGGATAACCAACCAGTGGGTTAGTGCATTGGCCATCAGTTTTACAAAACTAGGTAAAGATTGAACGAGCATAGAAGCTGATTCCAGCTTAGGATAAAGATACTATGCTAACCACTGTACCTCCCTAGGAGGCCAGGGAGGGCCTGGATCAGTACAGGATGTCCTATCAAAAGAAGAATACGCCAATATACATCTCTTTGTTTTTGTTCTGCAACTAATGAAAGGATATTAATGCACCACTTTAATTTAAAACTTTCACTTCCTTCACTCCAATTAAAACTGTAAAGTTAACTGAATGATAAGCAACTGCTAAATATTCTCTACAAATTTTACCAAATGACCAGCATGCATACAAGAAATTTGGCTTTATGAATTATTTAGGAGCAGAAGTTGCCAGATGTTTGTTATTAACACTGTTTATAAATGCGCTTTGTATTATAAAAGCCTACAGATTTTTGTATGTGCTTGAATTACCGTTTTTCATCTTCTACTTGTATCCCAACAGAGTGGTATTCCCGTAGGCCTCTGCTCTCGGTATCTGAATCAGTTGCTGTTTCCACCTAATTCAACAGAAAAGATACATCCACAGAGTGAGCACTGACAATTCAGCATTACCTGCATTTACTCAAAATAAATTATATACTTCCTCTTTTACTGCTATGAAACTCGCAGCAATAAATACATAACTTAAATAAGTATTCAGCCTGTTAACATTGGTTTGGTGCTATGTTTTCTAAAGCTCTGCACAACTACTTGTTTCGCTGTGCAGTTCCCTATTTCAGATCTAAGCAGATGCAATTACTCAGGTCAGTGGAAGCAGGGAGCAAGCAGGATGGCCTGGAAGAACTGTTCTTAGAACAAGGAATGCACAGAATTGTTCCTTTTTAAATTATTATAAAAAAAATCTCATTATAGTCCATGATTTACAAAATAAAATAAAAACTCAAGTAGCCCCATAAACTTGCAAGTGATAAAATGAAATACTGCAATGAAATTTTATCGACAGCTGTGTTGACAAATATAAAGCCATTTAAATGATGTGAAGGATACATCAGAATGCCATATCTCACCTTTTTTAATAACATGGTCCCAAATATGCTACATCAGGCAATTTATGCACCTTTTAATAGTATTCCCACCTGAAATACACTCACCAAAATACATTCACAGTACAGTTTTCTTCATAACTGAGACCACATTGTTACTGCAAATTTATGTGGGATTTTATATAACACTCCCCACCACCACACCGCCCCCAAGTCTTTGACACAGACATAATGAGTGCCACAGTATGCAAATTGTATCGAATCAAGGAAGAGTCAGGAAAAAAAAAAAAAAGAAAGAATTGAACAGACTTTTCACTTTGAATGGTATTTTCTCTGCTAAATTAAATACATATATATTATCAGCAACCAGTTTTTCCACATGCAAAATTCATGGGTGCAGTAAAAGACTACATCCTATAGTGCAAATAAGATAACTTTTCCTCTTGCAGTAGTGACAGGCACCTCTGGGAGGTGCCCAATGGCCTTTGCAGCTTCTTATTAGCTGCACAGTCCAAATCCCACTAGGTTTCTGGAAGGGTGCAAGGAGAGGGTGGAAGGAGGGTGAGATGTGAAATGTGGACTCTACACCTTGAAGAAGTCAGTTGCTGATAACTTCTCTTTCAATCTTCAAGGGGTATTTCCATGTACATTCACATTGAAGGGAATTCCAGCTAGTAATCAGTGTATAGTTGTATTTACCTGGGTGTGGGTGACGGTGACTTTTACAAAAACAGCTAATGCAGAAAGCCTCTAGTAAATGTTACAGTAGGTTTGAACTGTACAGTGTAGCATCTGGCATAGGTTTGCAAAAAGCTCTGCATATCAGTGTGGTAAGCATCAAGGAAACATTTTCCAGCATTTTCCATCTGTCCTGCATGAGTTCTAGGGAAAACACACTCTGTTGACTGTTCCGACCTCAGGAATTGCATGGAAGCTGGCTACATTCACTTGGACAGGTAGCACAGTGACAGAACTGTTTTTTTTCCCTAAATTATCAGTCTTGGTAGCAGTCTCCAAGACTCACATCGTGGTTTAATATGGAGGGACAGGACACTACTTGTCTCGCCAAAGTCAGACAAAAATAAGAGGATAGCGGCCTGCATCAAAAGATATTCTGGGGCTTCTCTGTCTTCAGAAAAGGAGCTTAAATGATCAGCAGAAAGAACAGAAAAAATACATTTCTAAGGATCTTCCAATTAGGTGCATATAAAAGTCTGTACCAAAACTAGTGACCTAGATTGACATTATGGTCAATAGTGAGACACTGACAATGTATTAGGTACTAGGTCCATTCCTCCCATTTGACTACAATGGAAACATCTAGGGTGTTATCTTAGATGTAAATACTATATATCTCTATTATAGATACACTGTTAATTGAAATTAATGTCATGTCTGGCATGTGGGTCAGTAGCACAAATTCAAACACACTATGTCATACAAAGCTGGAATGTAACTACTGTTGAAAACACAGGGATCCTAGTTAAACAGATAGATAATAGGAAAAGGATGTGGATGCTCCATGAGTAAATGAAGAGAAGCCAAAACAAAGAAACCATCTATGTGAGAAATTACAAAAAAGGCAAAAACTTGACAGAAAACTTGAAAAAAAAATTTACAAAAGGAAAGAAAAGTTGCTAGATGCATCCTCCTCTGGGATGCATCCCATTCTTGTGCCAAATATGAATTAGATTGAGGTTTGACAGTGCCCTCAACAGTAACTGCAGATTTCTCTAGTCTCAGATGTTAGGGAGTACACACACAACCTAAATACAAAAAGTAGCTAGAAAATAGAAAGCATTTATAATAAATTTTCAAAAGTATTTGCCTACTGGTACAAATATTTAGCAACTTAATACAGGTTCAATTTGTAAAATAACTGGAACAATTTCATGTTTATTGTTTTTTCTTATTCATTCAGAAAGAGCACTATGATCTGGCTTTGGAATTTATCAGGTATTTCTAGTAGCTTTACTGCTGCTAGCCCTCTTCAGCTTCCTGAAGCATAATAGATACTGTTAATTTTATTCATTTATCATTACTTCTAAATTTCTGCTATGGAACTGGATATCTGCATTTCAGTAAATTCTGTGAACGCTTTTCTGTGGAACTACAGTAGGGGTATTTATTACCCGAAGATCAAGTACAACATTATGCAAATAATTTTGGTTTAAAGTATATTTAATGTTAAGTTTATAAAAGAACATAAGAAACTAACTTGATATAGCTTAGGCATGTTAGATTGTTGGATTAATGGTCAGAGTTGGTAATGTTTATGTTAGATAAGTACATTTTATTCAGAAATCATCTAGGCATAAACCTGGACATATACTGTATTTGAACTGTCAACTCAATGCTGAATTTCTGAAAGGAAAAGGGTACTTGAGAAAGAAAACATCTATAGTTAAAACATCTATTTTTAAAAGGGTTTCTTTATTAAAGCCTATTTTATGTAAGCATCTCTGTCAATAGGAGAGCTGAAAAAACTTTTGAAAGACACTAAAGGAAGAAAGGGCTGAAATGTGCTTCAGTTCTCACTGTGCAAGCCTGAATGGACTTTTCTTCATTTTTAAGCCTGGAATTTCACTAGCAGAGTAGTTGTTATTGTATGCCAAATGAATAACACCACAGGAATGCACATCAGGTTAAACCAATGAACACTTGCACAGTCACAGAGTGGATGAGGTTGGAAGGGACCTCTGGAGATCAACTGGTTCCACCCCCTTCTTTAAGCTGGGTCACCTAGAGAACATTGAACAGGATCATATCTTAGTGGCTTTAGAACATCTCTAGCGAAGGAGATCTCCAGGTCTCTCTTGTAGTGGGGAGCCCAGAACTGGACACAATACTCCAGGTGTGGCCTCACCAGGGCTGAGAAGAGGGAGAGGATCACTTCCCTCAATCTGCTGGCAACACTCTTCCTAAGGTACCATAGGATACCATTGACTTTCTTGGCCACACGGGCACATTGCTGACTCATGGTCAGCCTGCTGTCCACCAGGACTCCCTGGTCCTTCTCTGCAGAGCTGTTTTCCAGCAGGTCAGCCCCAGTCTGTACTGGTGCATGGGGTTACTCCTCCCTAGGTACAGGACTTTGTACTACTTTGTACTCCTCCCTAGGTACTTGGCTTTGTTGAACTTCATGAGGTTCCTCTCCATCCTGTCAAGGTCCCTCTGAATGGCAGCACAAAATTCTGATGTTTCAACCACAACTTCCAGTTTTGTAACATCAGCAAACTTGCTGAGGGTGCTCTCCATCCCTTCATCCAAGTCACTGATGAATAAGTTGAACAGGATTAGACCCTGTACCCTTGTGGGACACTGCTATCTATAGGCCTCCAACTAGACTCTGTGCTGCTGATCACAACCCTCTGAGGTCTGCCATACAGCCAGTTCTCAATCCATCTCACTGCCCACTCATCTAACCCACACTTCCTGAGCTTACTTGAGGATGTTGTGGGAGACAGTGTCAAAAGCCTTGATGAAATCAAGGTAGACAACACTCTCCCCTCATCTACCCAGCCAGTCATCTCATCATAGGGGACTATCATATTAGTTAAGCATGATTTCTCCTTGGTGAATCCATGTTGACTACTCCCAATCACCTTCTTTTCCTCCACATACTCAGAGATGATATCCAGGATGAGCTGTTCCATCATCTTTTCAGACATGAGGGTGAGGCTGACTGGCCTGTAGATTACTGTAGTTCTCTTTCTTGCCCTTTTTGAAGACTGGAGTGACATGGGCTTTCTTCCAGTCCTCAGGTACCTCTCCTGTTCTCCATGACCTGTTGAAGGTGATGGACAGTGCCCTAGACATAACATTGGCCAGCTCCCTCAGCACTCATGGGTGCATCCCATCAGGGACTGTGGATACGTGAATATCAAATTTGCCTAAATGATTTATAACCCATTTCTCCTCAAGAAAGGGAAAGTTTCCTTTCTCCAGAGTTTCTCTCTTGTCTCCAGAACCTGGGATTCCTTAGTGCTGGCCTTAGTAGTGAAGGCTGAATCACAGAAGGCATTCAGTAACTGCCTTCTCTGTGTCCTACGTCACCAGGGTACTCACCCTGTTCAGCAGCAGGCCCATAGTCTTCCTTTTGCTAATGATGCATTTGGAAAAGCCATTCTTGTTGTCCTTGACATCCCTTGCCAGATATAATTCCAAATGGGTCTTAGCCTTCCTTGTTGCATCCCTGTATACTCTGACAATGTTCCTATGTCCAAGTGGCCTGTCTCCTTTTACATACTCCACGTACTTCCTTCTTCTGTTTGAGTTTTGCCAGGAGCTCCTAGCTCATCCATTTCTTTGCTTGACTAATAGTGATGCACCGATCTTGAGCTTAGAGGAAGTGATGCTTTAATATTAACCAGGTCTCTCAGCCCTCCCTGCCTTCTAGGGCCCTAACCCATGGGATCCCTCCAAGAATGTCCCTGAAGAGGCCAAAGTTTGCTCTCCTAAAACCTACAATTGTAATCCTACTTATTGTCCTGCTTCTTCTCTGCAAGATTCTGAACTCCAGCATCTCATGGTCAGCACAGGGGCAACTTTCGCATCTTCAACCAGTCTTTCTTTGTTAGTACAAGCTCCAGCAACACACCTCTCTTCATTGGTTCCTCCACCACCTGTGTCAAAAAGTTATCTGCAGTTAGTGCTCTGCAGGAACCTCTTGGACTGTTTGTACCTAGCTGTGTTGTCTTTCTGGCAGATATCAGGGTGGTTGAAGTCTCCATGAGAACTAGGGTTGGTGATCATGAGGCAACTTCCAGCTGTCTGTAGAAGGCTTCATCAGCTTCTTCATCCTAATCAAGTGACCTTTAGTAAACACTCATAAGAGTATCATCCATGTTAGCCTGCCTTCTTCTCTTTACCCATAAGCTCATAAGCTCTCATAGCACTGTCTTTTGTAGTGTAGTCTAGGTGGACATAGCACTTTAAATGAAGTGTTTAGTGTGAGACTATGGTCATTTTCCCATTTTTTTTTCTGATGGGAAAGGTGGTAAAAATACACTACGGCAAAAATTCAGGTATGCTTCTGGAATTGAATGGATCAAGAATCTGGGAGCCAGAAGTGGGCCAAGAACCTAAGCCAAATTATTGCAAGAAGGCCTTAATTTTGCTCTTTGGGTCTAATCCACTGTATCAGAAATCTGTAGGAACGGACTGGAAACTGTCCTGAATTTATGGCCCAAGGCTTATCCTGTAGAAACAGCAGCAAAACTCATTTAATAGTTTCAAAGGATTCAGTGACCACATTTTTTTGTAATGGTATCAACTGGTGTGCTGATGTGAGAAAACGTTTATGTGTACAAAATATGGTAAATCATTTTCCTTTTGTCTATATTTTATTTTATTTTATTTTATTTTATTTTATTTTATTTTATTTTATTTTATTTTATTTTATTTTATTTTATTTTATTTTATTTTATTTTATTTTATTTTATTTATTTACTTTTAAAGATTTTGACATTTTCCCACCTGTCAGTCTTTTGCCTTCAGTTTGTTCTAAAGCACTGCACCTCCTTTACAGGGAGATAACCTCAGGATGACCATTTCTGCATACCACACTCCCTAGACCTATTGAATGAGTCTTGCGGGATGAGGTGG
This sequence comes from Anas platyrhynchos, assembly GCF_047663525.1. Taxonomy (NCBI): domain Eukaryota; kingdom Metazoa; phylum Chordata; class Aves; order Anseriformes; family Anatidae; genus Anas; species Anas platyrhynchos. Next base: position 99,342,443 of record NC_092589.1, read on the forward strand.
GAGACAGAGAACTGGAAATGGAAGTAGTCTAAGGAAGGTCAATAGTATCATACCTGTGGGGCTAAGGTACAGCTAGTAGCAGATTGTAGAGGTCAACAGACAAAGAAAAAATTGGCTTCCACAAGGATGTCTCAGTGGCTCATACATAATGCTGTTGGAAACGACAGTCCAAAGATGAAAACAAGAAAACGTCCATATGGAGAAGATCAGTTTCACCAACTGATATTGTCAGAACAAAGCAGGCAGACTGGCAACACATGCTTTTCTTCCATTTTGCATATCAAAAGCATATCTGTTTTTGCCAGCTACATTGGTTTAGTAACATATAGCATGTCTCTTTTGAACTCTTCTTCTGCATGGAGGCCAATTTCCCTTTTATATTTGGGATGGGCTGGTGTCTTTCCATTGATGTAACATGTCTAGGAAAATTCCTTTTCATTTACCTGTTTTTAAGTACTTTCTTATTTGTATTTCACCTAGATGTATACCCTGAATAATTTGCTGAAAATATGTAACTGTCACTTGGAATTACAAGAATAATGGAAGTAACATACTCTAAAATTTTATTCAAAACAAAATTATCAGGAAAGTGATGGTCCAGGTATCAAAATAGAAATAGTATTGGATACCTATAAATATAAATGCCTACCAAATTATCTTTCCTTCCAGTTTGCCAAGAATGACACTGACTAAATGACCTGACAATTGCTTTCATATTTTAATGCTTTCATTTCCTTTCTGTGCTTTGTAACAGCGGGAGAATGCCAAACATTTTTTTTCGTGTGTGTGTGCAATCTAGTACTGCAAATATTATAACAATCAAAACAAAAAATCTAGAAAGGGGAATCACAATGCAAGTAAAAATTGGAAACAAAAATATTCACTCACAAAGAAACAAATGAATAAATAAATTTCATTTCTGAATGACAGATAGTAAAAAGACCGCTGCTAGAACACAGCAGGAAACTCTTTAAGTTAAATCAGATTGGCCAAGCTAGATTCAAATAAACAGAGTAGAAAAAGTCTTATGTTTGGTTTGATTGTGTGGCTCCTGAAACTTAAAGAGGTCTTAATACATGTAGATCTATTGTTAGTATCTGTGACTCATTATTGTTTTGTATTTTAAAAGCCTTGCATCACATGTATCCTAAAAGCCTTAATATTTGAAAATTGGGCCAAGATCTCAGCAAAGCAAAATATTGTGACAAATTACATGTCTATCTGGTTAACAGGGAGTCTTACAAAGAAGAGGAATCAACAAAATCATCAGAAACTGACCAAAAGCAGAAGAATGGGAATACATCTAAACTATCATATTATCTTCCTCTCTTCTTGCAAACAGAGAACTAAAACTTCTTTAAAATATGGTCCTTTATGCTTTGAAAAATGTTTTATGGGCTAATAGTATGTTATTCACTGTAGGTGTATTGGTGCATTTTGCTATAACTTCTGTCTTAATTGTTTTACCAGTGCTCCTCTCCACTGGTTTTGCTAACAACCTATGGAGCATACAACACTGTAAAACCTCTGTGACCAGTCACTACTGAACAACCTAGATCAAAATTTAAAAGCTAAGTTAACAGATATTGGCACTGACTCAGTAATAAATGACCCACAAATAAATTATATTTACACCTAATTATTTGAACAAGTGCACATCAGTATGGCACATAACTTACTTGTTACAATCAATCTTGGTTTGTTTATAGACACTCATTCTAGTAAAGGAAGTACACTGACTAAACTATTTCCACAAATTCTTGGTAAGCTTTCCTAACTGGCAATTTTTAGCTGTGTGAAAGCAATCTTTACTTTTGTGTTAAAGTATTTTTCTGCTCTTAAACATGAGCACTGCAACATAGCATTGCAGTGTCCTAAAAATTGCAGCCTAAGTAAGCTTCAATACGTACTGTCTCTGAGGGAAGTTCAAAGTTAATATATGCAGCGCATCAGGAAACAGATTTTAACCTGGTATCTTTTGCTTTTCTCTCATAAGCATTAGTAATAAGAGTCCTTCAGGCCACATTATCTCTCCCCATGCAACTTCACTGCCCTCAGTGGGTTTTCACTGCTGTAGTTGATGTGTTCTATAATTAGAATTTAATAAACAACCTCTCTGATGATGCACAGGAAGGAAAATAATTCACCTTCCCTCTCTTGCATAGGCTTCTCAGTGGTAACAAGAGAAAAAAAAAATAAAAGAAAAAAAAAGAAAATACTACATTTGATACTAGCTCAAGTAAATCCATTTGTGAATGCAGAAAGCCATTCTTAGGTAAAGAGATCTCATTTATATGCAGTGATTTCAAAGCAGGAAAAGTACTTCAAATAAAACTACAGTACTAACTTCTATTGCTTTAATTAACTAAAAGAAAAAATTTATCAGCCAAAAAGCATATACTCTTTCAAAATATATATTTTTTAGAAACACACAAAATATACCGACACTTGCATACTTATAATTTTTTATCTTACCACAAGGCACAATTTTGCTACTCTAGTACTTCTCAGCAGAGCATCTGGACAGGTCAAATACCTTGCATGGAATGGTTAAGTGCTAATTACACAATACATCATACAACAGGTTGAAACTTCCACGGATCTTTTAAGAAAGTGCTTTGTGCTAAAAATTCTTGCCAGAGTTTAGAAATGGGGTTTGTGTCAAGCTTATATGAGACAGTAACTACAGAGTTACAGATGCACACAGCAGTGATTACTCGTAATTTTTTGGTGCCACAATGCTATGTGGCAAATTTTTCTGAATCAACAAATGTTATGCAAGGCAGCTTTCTGGGCCTTCCCCACTTAGAAAGTCTCATTATGTTAAATGGCATTTAACAAAATGAGCAACAGTAACTTGTGAAAAGAGTAAAAAATTAGATGTCTTTAAAATAACCATAGCTTTATTTTAACTACTATTCCAACTGCTAAGCTCCTTAACATTAAAGGAGGCTGAATTGCAGCCACTGGCTAGGAACTCCGCTAATGGGCTAAAACTGTGAATTCTCACTCATATATATATATAAGGGTCTTTAAACTTAAGACCAAAGACCTTAAATTCAAAGGTCAAGTTTTAGCCTCTGTACCATGGATGCACTTCCAAAATTTTTGTTGACTTCTACAGGTCAAGGACTTCACACACTTGTCTCCCAGAGCAGCACAGTCTGAACAGGATTTTAGGAGAACCTCAAAGATTTTATGCTTACCTCTAAAAGATTGGTTCATTTATGATTTAAAGACCAGTGAAGTCAATGGGAATAATTCTTTTGATTGCTATGTGTACACTGCAGTAGAGCACTGGCAAGGATGGTACAACCTAAACAGTACAAAGAAAATGTAGATACTCATCTTGGTAAGTACGCTATGTGGGTGTACAATGCTTTGCCTTAATGGTACATTCCAGTTTGAGGCTGCAGAATTTCTTGAACCAAGTTTTTAACATAACATGATAATTATATATATGTATAATTCAAAGTTCACCTTATGACACAAAAAATTAAGCTGGCAAGTTGTTGCAAGTTGTTATTCCTCCTGAATACAGCTTTAGATTTTTAACAATTTGTTCAATGAGGATCCTGCAGGAAAAAAAAACACCACAACCCTTGATACTTTGAAGATCCATCTCCTGATGATAAATGAAGATGACAGAGTCCATTATCTATGCTACAATTAGTACTCATCTCCAAAAATATCATCACGAATCAGTCTCCATACTTACAAAATTTGTTCCCATATCATCTACTTCCAGGGTTTCTGATCATTTGGAGAAGTTCTGATGTCTTTTAAACAGAGAACAAACAAAGGACTACATATTTTGAAATACTTGAAATAAATGAGAAACTAATTTCTTGACATGTTTTCTCGTATATTTTACAATCCAAATGCTTTTAATTTGAAATGGTTTATAGCTAGAGCTGTTTTTGAATGTTAGTTATTAGCATAGGATATGCTAAAGAGCAAAGAAAAATTCCTGAAAAAGTATATCAGTAATAACCTTGCTGTAGACTTACTGGTCTTGACAATCTCTACCCCCCATTTTAATTCAAATACTTTGATAAGTCTTCGGCTGTCATAGAAGAAGACAGATATAAAGATTAGAGTTACTGGTATCACTAGAGTTTAATTATTTATTATATATATATTCTTAAGAATACCAACTATATCTTTAATCCCAGAATCAGTATTTTGCAATTTGTTTGAATATGTGAATTGACTTTTTTTTTTTTTCTTTCAAATTCCTGCTGATATGTCTGAAAATATTCCTCTTGATTTAAATATGGGTGTTAAAAAAAAATCAAACCTAAGACCAACAGCTATTTTTTGTAGTTTTTTGGGGAAGCTTTGTTTCTGAAGCTTGTTTTTGTGTGTGCAAAATTCTCAGCTGGATAGGGCTAACATACCATGAGATGGGTTACCATGGCTGTACTGTTCTCTGTCCTAGTAAACTGGATGCTACTGATAATTTACAGAAAGTCCAATGCTTCCCTAGAGAGCTAAGCTCCCTTTGCATGTGCATACCAATCCTATGGCACATACATACTGTGCTAGGATTTTTAAAAAGGACATTTGTTAACAATATGCACAGTACACAAATCATATATCCCAAAAACATGGCAGCCCTAGGCTTTGTCCGTAGCAGTTCTACACTCAGAGGCAGCACTGGTCACTCTCTGTCTTTGTGCCTCTCTGCTACTGCATGAATCTTTGTGGGCAAACATTCTCACACCAATGTGTTAAAGGAATGAAACATCAAAAAAATGCACAAATTAACCATCCTGATAGCAAAATAATTAATGCAAATAAATGCAAATTAAATGCATTACCCTAGCATGGCATGCTAATGAGAAAACAAGTCATTTAGTCAATCAAGGAAATATGCAAATAAAAAACATCCTTTTCTGAGGTGCTTTGATGCAGAAGTCTAAAAGAAATGAAATACCTCTGCTGTATTTTTGGGATATCAGTTACTGTTTATGTAGTTTGCAATAAGGGTATACTAACCTGTGTTTTTATTCCATACAGACCAGGCAACAAAAATATGACAAAATGTATTTTCTGCTTAGACATGCTGCAGAAAGGTATTTTTCGCACTAATGTGAAGTTTGAAACTCACTGCAGGAAAAAAAAGCAAATACAAACAGCCCAAAAATACACTACTGGGATACTGTGTTAAGAGTAATTTCACAATTCTAACCTTATTTAATGTCAAATGTTGCAACTAAGGAGATAGTACTTCTCATAAGATATCAGCACATCCTTCTATGATATGCTGTCGCAAACATTTGCCATTTTCAGTGTATGCACCTGAGGACCAGCATTATGGGCCAGGCATCAGATGATGAGTTGATACAGAAGATCCTCTGCTTCCATGGAAATTATTGCACAGATGTTTTTGCAGATTAGAAACACTTATTCTTAAACACACCAAAAAACAAGAAGGGTCAGAACCCAGTGAGAAGTGGATGTCATCACCTGCAGTATGAAACAGGATCAAGTGATGTAATCAAAGTTTTGGAATTAATTGTTGAAATACCAGGACAGACTGAAGCAAGACACTCATAATGTTAAATATTGCTGCTGTGCATGACTGCTGTAAAGAAGAGATAAGAACAACACTAGATACAATTCCTTTCTGAAGAGTAAGTTTCAGGTCAGAGGCTAAAAGGTACTAAAAATAACTTGCTGCTCTTTTGAGCTTTTCACCTTTATCTGCTAAGCTCCTTCTCTGAACGATTTAGGATACTCTAATTACTTTAAAAAACATTTTAATAGTAGCAATCTGCATATTTTACTGTTGCTGTTAAATTGTATTCTGCTCTTCTGTATGTAAAGAAGCAGAAGCCAACACTTTTTATGATAAGAAATGGACAAGCAGCTTGCTGATAAAGGCTAGGTATTCCTGTTAGTCTAATGTGTTGTGGAACAGCAACATTATACTACAGTGTGATGTTCACTAGGTAGCTGTAACATGGTTAAGACACATATTTTTCTCTGACTGAGTCTTGAAAGTAACAGAAATGGAATCCCCGCTTTTTAAGAAAATAATAGCTTTTATGCACTTACTTTCTTGTAGATGAACAGTCACTCACTGGGCTTAGTTGCACAGGCCTAGTGAGAGCACAGCTCATGCTCTCAAGATCTATGCTGCTGTCTCTACTATATCTGTAGCTATGCCACAATACATAGCATTTCTGCTATTATTGATTTGGCAAAAGTAGAGATTTTTAAGCACAAAAGTGAACCCCATGATGTAAATGAGGATAATCACATACTTAAAATCAAATCTAAGTAAGAGCAGAACAGAAAGGTAAATTTCCATCTACTCCTGTGTTTCAACAGAATGAACTTTTTTGCAAGTTCAACTTTCTGATTTTTATTACTACTTGGTATTTCCTGGATATTTAAACACATTATTACTACTACCTATCTAGTGCCTCCCATTCAATAGAGGAAATATCATGCAAAATCTGCACTGGGAATCATTTCATTCCCTTGACACAACACAATGTTGCTGAACTTTCTGTCGTCTGACAGACATTTTGCAAGACATGATTACACAGTGGGCAAATGGATGAATACTCAAAGGCTGTCCTTGTTGATGTTATTTCCTTACTGGTCATGCCATAGCTGTATCAGTAAGTTCCTTTCCTTTCCTTGGTACCTCCTCCCCAGCAGAACACCTGTTACTAAAAGCAGGGTGGTGATGTTCTTTTTAGGTAGAATAATTGTTGAGGATCCATCAGCACCACACATTTTCCAAGGTCAAAAGAGAAAGATAATGGAAAAAATACAGTGAAGCATTTTAAAGCAGGCATAATTCTATAAAAAGGACTGAATTCATGGAGGGAAGGAGATGAACATGCTGTTCACCTGTAGCTCTGCAATATAATTTTCATATCAAGTGCTAATGACAGGTAACCTCCCTAGAGATTTATTCATTCATTTTCTTCCAGGTACAGCATATTAGCGGAAGACTTCCCCGCACAGCCATGTTGCCATGATGTGAATTACAATTAACGCCAGGCAGCCAGGGGTTGTTTGTTAGATTATTAGAGCCAGCGAAGCTGAATGACTCATTCTATGCTATTTGCAGAAAGAAGGCAAGCAATTCATCACAAAACAGATGCTAATGATAGGCTACCTGGATCCCTATAGAGGAACGCCGGCTCTTGAGAAACTCCTCTGCTTTTGTCACGAGGATGGCCTTGTCACTGGTTCGTATGGAGGCACCCTCCGATGCGTGGCGCTGTGCAGCTGCAGTCTCCAAGGCAAGATTCATAGCCTTGTTACTGTCCAAACTGTCTGTGGAGTTGTACATCCCTCGCCCGTCCTGAGGCCATGGGGAAATCCTCTGAGTCCGGCTGTCGTGGTATGCATCCTGGGTGGATTCTGTGCTGCTCTGAGCCGTGACTGAGATCAGTGGCTTGGATGTGGTACGTGGGGGTACCGGCGGTGGTGTTTTTTTGTAACTTGTGTAAGTTACAGCTATGAAAAGAATTAAAAATAAAAGTAGAAAAAGAGAGAAATCGAGATTAGTCTGGTGGAAAACTCACAACATTTTCACCTTAACTTTAAGGTTATGTTACTTAAAAATGAAGATGCTACAACATAGTGCTCCTTGTGAACCTCGCTGTTAGTTCAAAGCATCTCTCGGAGTCAGACGGGTATCCATAGCAACATTTTATTTCAACCAGGAAGCAAGGGGTGGAAATGGGAGTCCCAGATTATGGTGAAGATGAAAGGGAGTTAGTGAGGATTTGTGTGTGTGTGTCTAAGCCTCGATACTAGGGCTGGGTAGGTACATGCTGGAGCTGCTGAGGTGGTTTCTGCATGGGGTAAAGCTGATAAGAGAAATAAAGGGATTTTTTTTTCTTCTTCTCTTATATTAATCTGAACTGTAGGCTTGGTATCAATGCAGTGTATTAAAGAAAGTAATGTCAATATACTGGAACAGAACAGAAACTTCATGCCACACTTGAACCTCTTGAAGTACTTCCAGGTGGACTGATTAATTACACAAGAAGCCTCTACTTTAAAAATATACAATATATTTAATGAGAAATTTCAGGCATGCAATATTTTATTATATGAAAAGCTACTAGATACATGTAAAGTAACAATATAAAATAATAAATAATACAAAAAACAGTGACATTTTATTTGTTGTCCTGCAGTAAGCCTTAAACCTTAGAACATACGTTGAAGAGTTATATACTTAGATGAAGATAATATGGAAATACAGATATAAAAATGTGTCTGAAACGCTAGGAGAGCTGGATACACATAAGCAGTAGTAAGAATTTTAGTCTGATGAGCAGAAAATGTCTGAGGCTACTTTGATGTGTATCCTGTCTTGCAGAAAAAGGGTCATTAAGACATGCAAGAAAACTCTACAGGATACAGGTTTCTGCCAGTACTGTGTCCTTACAAAATTTTTGAGATTTCATAGAGATAGGTATTTAGTGATTAATATCACACAGTTCAGTTATCTAATTGCTTAAGCCCTTTATACTATTCTTGTACTAATATAAGCATTTCTGTTGTGGAAGTGTTTTTTCACCCAAGTACACATCCTCATATAATTCATAAAATTATTGACTGATACAAAAGTGCATTGTAATATAGCTTTCTACATTCCTGTACAGGAAAATCAAACCCAAATCACATCCTGTATAATTACAGGAACATAAAGAAAATTATTATATTTTCTTGTATCAAAAATCCTGAAATAGCATATTATATACATGCAGAGATCAGGATAAAGAATGACTTAACATAAAGTTTTGCCTTTTTCAGATGTTTTTAAACGTATTGGACATTACAAGGGTGACTCTGGTAACCTTGGAATTGGGGTTACTTAAGTCCAATAGAGATCCTATAAATGTTCCTCTTCTCATTATACAGACATGACGTGATAAGCAATGCCATCACAAGGAGCCCCTTTCCAGTTGTGCTTTTTAATATCATTCTATGTTGCAGCTCTCTGGAGAGAAGAGACAGGTTTAGGAATTTGCTAATACTTGGGACCACTGAGCCTGACTGACTAGGCCAGCATATGAGAAAAGCGAGCCTAAAGAAAGCTGTTCTTAAATTTTGTTTCTTGATAGTCATAAATAAAGCAGTGTTAATAAATAAAAGAGAGTGAGGCAGAGCTAGGAAGTGGAAACCTTCATTTGAAGCACATTTTGAATTAATACTGGTGTAGCTCAATTCGGGTAGAGATTTAAAGACAGTCTTGCCCTGAGCTAAATTGCTTTAACAGAGGGAAACACGTGAAAGCATGCTCTTCAGATTCAGGGACTGTGTGCATTTCTGAAGTGCAGTTTCATTGTCCTATCACAAATCTTATCTCCTGTCAGTTTTGTAACCAGCAGTTAAGAAGAAAGAAAAACCCAATATTTTTCAACTGCTTTAGGGAATACAGAAATCTCATGAAAGAAGGGAGAGACTGTAATGCTTAGAAATTATTACAGTGTTTTAGGAGCTTAAGAAATGTCTTTAAGTAATGTTTCCACTAAAGGAGTTGCCACAATACTGCTCCCTCATTTACTCCTGCAAATGTAGGTGCAAGTGATCAAAATGCTGGGAAACATTAGAAATAGCGAAAATGGGAAAAAACAAAGTCAGTGAAATCCACATATGGAATCTACTTTTATCTATAGTATAAGACAGGTTATCACTTCTATAACTAATTTACTGTTTTTTACCAACAATCGTCATCCAGTGAATAATGAAACATATGGTGAATGTGATAATGAAACATCACAAGCAAGTGTATCCCTGCTACTCTGGTAGCAGATCACTTTTCTGTCTAATTAACATCAGTGTTAAAAATGTTAAAATTGTGTGGCAACCCTTCATAGCTACTTCATTTTCATTTACATTTTTAAAAAAAGATTGATTCTCCATGTGGAAAAAAAAAACAAAACAAAACAGCAGAACAGTCACTTGCTTTTTTTTTTTTTTTTCCTCCCTAGGACTGAACATCGTATTTTGGAAATTCTTGATTTTTTCAGTGGGGTGATACATCTTAGATTCACTACGTATTGCTGTTACTGTGGTATTCTGACAAGCATTTGATCATGAACACTAAAAAGGAATTAGATTAAAACAAGAAAACAAAAAAGCCACAAGCATATTCAAGGAGAAGTAAACAGTAGAAAGACTGAAAGTCCATGAGAAACTACATACATATTCACAGTGAAATATGGTAGAAAGAAATCCAGTTAATTTCTAAGCTACAATCACAGAGATCAAATGTAGAGCAGGGAATAACAAATCCATCTCTGCACAGTTAATGAGTTCATATATGGAACAACAGTTTCAGAGCCACAGAAATCTGGGACTAATTGGAGACTAACAAAATCAGGTAAGAGGATGGAGGCGTGAATTTGTGAGGCAAATCTTACCACTAAATTCTATTTGCTTTAATCACTCAAGCTGTTCCAGGGAAGTAAATAGGCTAACTTAAATGAATAATGTGACTGAGACTTGTCTTAGATAATCTTGGTATGTGTTACTGACTTAAGAGATAACTGTAATAAATTAAGAATATGCTACAGAAGGAAAGTAACCATAAAACCCATGTTTTATTGTTCATTCTTGGTCTTAGGTCTCTAATAATAAGCATTGACTTAAGATCCAAAGCGTGAAATTTTATGTCACTTTCAAATATTTTTGTAATTAATTGTTATGTCAGTGAATGTTCCTGTTATCAGAAGTAACGTCTGTTTGTATCTGCTCTAATTCTTGTCCCCAGTGGACAGAAGTACCATGGGAAGTCCATATATTGGAAGAAACATTTCCTTTTCCTAATAGGGAAGGAACTTTCTTTCCATTTCTCATCCCCTTCTTATACTGATGGAGAGAAGCTCCTGTCAGCTTTGCATGATTTGCTACTTTGCAAATTATATTGGTCTTAGTGGTTATTAGTTCAAAGTAAACATATAAAACCTCCTCAGTGTTGCTTCCTGCCTTCCCCATGTTTTGGTCCATCAGCCTACAAACTCCAGAGCTGTAGTGGGTTTTGCAAACCCAGCACTGAGGGTTGGCCAAGGGCAGTGCCTAAGGCCTTACAGGGAGTTGGGGCAGAAAACTGAACTGGGATAAATGGGGAAGAAGCATCCTAGTCTTCAGTCAGGGTGTCAGGGGACAAGCAGGGTGTCAGAGCCAGCACAACAACTGCAGAGAAAATATAGCATGAGGATGGGGACATGCAAAAGCAGAGCACCAGGAGGGCAGAGCTCCCTCAGTACAACTTTAGACTGATTTAAGTTGTGGACATCAGCATAAGTAGAGTCATGATTCATATTTTGATGTACAAAACAGAAATCCTGGATAATGGATTTTTTTTTTTTTTCAGGGTTAACAGAACATGACACAAGATTTCTGTTCATTTTTTTTACTATTTTCTGAGGAGTTTTGGTGTGCACATGCTGGGCACTCCTGATATTTCACCAGTCCTGCTGCCGAAGAATGAGGCTCAAGCAAAGCAAAAACAATGCCATTCTGCCACACTGTTTATCAATTTGTAAAATCTGCAGCTGCTCTGAAATGCAAAGAGAAAAAGAGTAGACAGCATGAGAGGAAAATATATCTTTTTAATGTTTAAACTGAACACAGAAGGAATTATGAAAAAGAAATTGAATCTTTCCTTCCTGTTGTATTCAAAGGCAATCTTAATATAGAAAGCAGATATTTTTTGGTCTTTTTTTTAATAAAGCAGGAAAAATTATTTTTGGAGATCAGAGGATACAGTCTGTCTCCATCTGTTAGCTAATAATTATAATAAAAAAGATAAAAATTGTCAAAAAACATTCTTCTAATTCTAACTGCATGGCTATTTCCGACTTCCATTTGAATCAAAGCATTAACTGTTCAGGCACTTGCCCTGCTTCAGTATAAATATGTGTAATCAGCTCCACTGGATCTTCCTTTAGGAAAGGACATTTGAAGACAAATGGAGGGAAAACAAAATGGTTCTGTGCTGCTTCATGGTGGGCTAGACTAAATGATGATGAAAACCAGGTATAAATTGTTTAGGTAGCATGGCAGCACAACGTGCATTAATTTGGCTCTCAGGCAGGAAAAGGTGTAACACATCAATTTGTTTTCGTAAGGATCATTGCCTTTATGCAAAGAGGGCAGTGCCCATTTATGTCAGCTCCAGTTATCTTCTCCCAGCACGCGAGTTATGCTTGATACCTTAATGGCCAGATGACCACTTCCCCCTGCACATACACAAGATTCCCTGTCAGTGCGGAATCTGGCACAGCACTGGCTACAAGTGACATGCTCTGTAAAGCACATTAATCTCTTCTATGTTCTTTGTGATACCAGCTGGGAAGCACCAGTCAGAAGCAGAGAATCAGGTATTACGGAAACAGATGTAACCAAGAGGGCAAACACAGCACTGGAGAACTAATGGTTTGGACATACACAATAGAATTGCAGGGAAAGTTTCCCAATAGTTCTTAAGTAACTGCAAGTTTTTTTATTTAGTTGATACACCTGGAGCAGAATATCCCTCTTAATCTGCACTGCATTTGACTAAACTTGCTTAAGGTTGCTGTTGCTACTGTAGAAATAGCTGTAGAAATCAGTCAGTTATGCTGCCCATATTTCAGTGCAAACACAGCTTGTACTAGAAATAAAATGACTAAAATGATTCAATTCAGATATAACTTCAGGTTATCCACAGAGAGTTAAAGACAAAAGGCAGGAGAGACTTGATACATTTGATGAAATATCAGTGGCTGTAGGTGACATTCAGAACACCTTTCAAAAGGCAGCCTTTTAATAAATCACTGCTGTTGGTCCATTTGCCAGATATAATCACCTGAGGGGCTTTCACAAATCAATATAACCACTAAGCACTTAGTCAAAATAACATTATTTAGGCTGAGATCACAAAGTTAACTGGATGATGAATTTACATAAAAGCACCATCAATTAAAGGAAACAGTTGTCCCTTATGACATATGGCAGGAGTAAACCGTATTTTTAGTTTTGCAAGGAAACTTATTCAGAAGCAGGATAATTACTCTGCAGGGAGCACGGAGCTGCCCTGGAGGCAGAGCTCCCTGGGGCATGCTGCTGCAGGCAGACAGGATTTCTCCGAGGAACCACAGCACCAAAAGAAACACTGTGAGGGCTCCTAGGCTACCGCTAGGTCTTCTGTTTCACACAGGGAAAGTGAACGCTAACGCTACAACCATTTCAGAAGAAGAAAAAGAGACCTTTCTGTAATGAAATGCCACAGTTAAATCTAACCCTGCGTGAAAAGCTTACTCAGCTTACATAGCCTTTTGACCATGCTGAACATTGTTCTAGGCAAAGGTTTTCACAGTCATAGATAACATGGCTGTTCTTCAAATGCCCTGAAGTTTCCTCATTATGTGCCATCATGGTCATCAGGACTTCTGATCTGCTCTTAAACTAAAAAGGCACTTGTGGATGTACAACAGCTACCTCTCAAAGCAAAAAATGATGAACATTTCAATACCATCAATAAATGAAACAGGATTTCTGAGAGAAGACATCCCATCCACTGAAAGAGTTAATTTTACACTAAGCAAATAAACTCTTTGATCATTTTTCTACTAATCCATGCATGCCAAAAATAAGAATACAGGTCCTTATTGAAAAGAGAGGATGTTGGGACACATCTTCCTATTTGTGACTATTGTCATCTCCCATTATACAATGGTTTCCAATGAAAAATATAATTAAAAGGAGAATGAAGTATCACACAAGTCAGCTTAATTTTTACAAAACCAGTCTGGTTTTTCCTAAAGTCAGTTTCTAAAGTGTTAGAAAAGGGGTTTCCTTCTTGGGTTAGTTGCACCTTTAAAGTTCACTCCAAATGAGGTGATTTAGAAATGCTTAGTTTTGATACGTGTAGCGTCTTGTTACTTAATTAAGAAAAAGTGATCGGCTACAATGAGGGGGAAATGTTAAGGTAAATAATCTGTTTGGATCCAGTCTGCCATTTTAGATATGTGCCATCAGTTGATACTTCAAAACTGACACCTTTGATTTGGGGCTTACTTCCTTTTTTCAATGCTGCAGCATGATGTGCTCAGGCTCCACCCAGAAAAAAAAAGTCTTGCTCCATTATTTGACCCTAGGCAGTGCTAACTGAATGCAAATGACTGTCCTTCAAAGCACACATCCACTTCTTACTTAAATTGAAACCACAGCTGCATGTGAATGTAGAGTGGGTGAGGAAGATGCCACATTCTCGTATAATCTTGACTTCTCCAGCCTTTCTCTTTGCTGCTCCCTGGGAAGATACACACTTTTGCTTGTTGCTTTGCTAGTGAAAGATCCTGCCATTTCTGAGGGATTTTCATGTTCAAGAGTTTCTCCATTTGCAAGGTTAGGAGAGTGTTTTTTTGAACTGTAAGGAGATTCAAATCTTGTAAAAATAGTCATTAAAACTTACCGATGTCATACTGTGCTTGAAATTCAAGAGAGAATTTTGTTTTTAAATATATTAATAATTTTAATGGAATCTATGGTTGATTTCCCTCAAACACAATCAGAAAGTTACTTTGTTTTTATTACCACATCTTGCTGCTTTCTGCCGTTTCCCATTCTGTCCTCCACAGTGAATCCTAGCCAGTGAATGAGCCAGGAATCTTTCCATCTCAGTCGAGATAAAATATTTTTATGCTTGGATATCTATGAAAAGAATTCTGTTTCTTGCTTTCCAGACCGAGCAGTTAGAAACAGCTGATACATCTATGATGATATTTTTATGAGATATTTTCTCAGAAAGACTACTTACACCCAGATGAGATTTACCAACGTGGCTTATATGATGGGCTACATTTTGCTTAAGCTACATAAACCAAAGCATTGTCTGGGTTGCAAGCATTTTTAACTTTATTATTGTAATTTTATTATAGCATTATTATAACTTTATTTATCCTTTTTTTTTTTTTTTTCCTCCCTGATGGTTTTTTTACTTGTATTATGTTTAGGTAAACTTGGATATTTTTCAGACATTACAGTCAGATTTTAAGTGACCATGATCTCACATTGCTATGTCTCAACATGATGGTCTCATGTCATAGACCATGGGAGCAAAACACTGCCTTTATCCTGTGCCATTTTTTAAAGTAGGATGTTACAGTAGCAATTGGTTTTATCATACTTTCAAGACACAGTCAGTGTCTGAGAACTATGAAGTAGAATCCATCTCACCTCACATTAGCCATTTAAAAGACAGTCATCCAACTCTAAGTTGCCTCATCTCTTCAGAATTCCCAGGAGAAAAACAAGCAGTTGTGGGGGAAATTCTACTTTAATCTTAGATGTTTTTATTATTTTATTATTATTTTTACTAGGCAATGAATGGTAAAAAATGCAGGTAAAAAGAATCAAGGACAACCAGTTCAGATCAGGACAATTCTGAAATGCCTACATAGGTGAGATCCAACCTATGTACTCCATCCAACCACTCTGTCCCTATGAAGGCACTGGTAGGACTCTGACATGCACTGGGACATAATCTCTCCTCTCTTCTGTTACCTGCATTCATTGGAAAGGTGGGAGCTTCATCGCATCTGCTCCTCTGTGAGCTCGTTGTTAAAGCAAGGCTATGTGGAATTTGATTTTAAGGGTCTAGCCAAATCTGAATTACATTACATTTCTTAATCCAGCAGTCCTAAATGATAAGAAGTTCAGCTTCCAAACCCTTCTCCTGGACCTACTGCATAGTAATGGTTTGGCCCAAGGTCCCTTTGAAGCTTCACAGAAGTACTAAACACAAACCTTGTGTATTTCCATTGTTTTCAAATTGATTGTACAATGTTAGACACTGGGATAGATGATGCTGTTTAGTCTTGCTGAAGTTGATATTGAAAGTCAGTGGAATCAGACCAATTCACACAAACTGAGGATTTGGACCTTTAGCATAATGTATTATTGATACAGGCAGGGTTCGTGCTTCTTATAAATTACTTTTTTTTTTTTTTTTTAAATTGCTTTTCAAAGTGACGTGTCACTGAGAAACTGCAGTCATATGAACCCCATATAAAATGTTATTTCTATGCAGCATTTCGTTTTGACCTGTCTCTGCTAAATAGAACCTATATAGCACTTGTGAAGAAAAGAAATCATTTCTATGACACATAACCTCAATAACAATTTACTGGGTTAAGGCAAAATTACTGGATGCTATATTTTTATTAATCTGTGTGTGCATTAGGTTAGACTCAATAATCAGAGTAGATCCTTTTAAGCTTAAGTTCTGTACATCTATCTGATTTCGTACAGGAAACTAACAATTAAGTGGAAATGTGACCATTAAATTTGGAAAAAAGCTGGAGTCTAAGAACACACTGCAATCTCCCAGTTAGAACTTGGAGAAGAGAGGTATAAAAGGAATTAGTGTAATCAAGTAATTCAGTGCGTAAGTCATTACCTCCATATTGAGGAAACTTAGGTCTGTAGGCAGCCCATGTTACGTAAACGATAAAATCTGTTTTGACAATGTAATTAATGTTAGTCTCAAAACAGAAATGCAAATCAAACAAGATATCAAGGTCAGAAACTGGAAGCCTTTGCCAAAGTTAAAAGAGATGTGGGTAACACAAACCTCATGGATTGCTGATGGACTAGTTGCAAAGGGTTCTATTTTAGATCAGTTAATTAGCGAAAAATTATAGCCTAACCAGCATCCTGTAGATGGCAAAGCGAAGTGCTGACAGCTGTTTTGCTCTTCTAAACAGTTCCTATGTGCCTCTAAAATATCGAAGTTGCCTTAAAGAACATCATCTCAGTTTTTCAGTTGCAGGAAAGAAAAACTTACCTTGAACTATACTCTAATTTATGGAATGCATGTAAGGCTTTTCTGGAATACCGATTGCATGTCACATCACCAAAACAGTGAGAAGCAAAGAGAAAAAACAGCTCCAAAAGCTAAGAGCTGCTGTTACCGGGTTACTCTTTTCACATTGAGAGCAATAGAAATTTTGTAAATGTTTTTCAGTAGAACAGATTCAAACCAATATTGCTGTCATTCTGCACTAAAAAGAAAAACCCTTTTCTTGACCTCCCACATACCCTTATCACTCAAGTCAAATAATTTCCAGCAGCCTCTTGAAATGCACTCATAGACGTAGGCTTATCATTGTTTCTGTTTGTGTATTTTCTGTTCACATTCTCACAGTAACTGTGTGTAGTTTGTAATTTTCTTTAACTTTCAGAAAGGAATTCCAAACTGAGTAGGACCAGAAAAAGAATTTGCTCAGTTAATCTTAAGTGTTGCACAGTAGAATAATTTTAACAGTGCATTATGATAATGGTCCTGTGTTAAAGAATTAAAATGATTACAAAATATTTTAATTAAAGAGAATTTAATACCTTTAAATTGTTCTTTTGATCTACAGAGAGCTGCAAGTCTGGACAAAGCTCACTTTTGAGATTGGTAACAATACAGGCAATAGTCAAAGCAAGAAATCATTTTACTTGAGATAGTCTTGGAGTTGGCGTCAATGTGGAAAAAAAGTGCTCAGAAAGATACTTGCAGTCTATCGGTCCTAAATTTAGGTGCAGCAAATGATGCTGCTGGGTTTTGAGCTCTCAACTCTGTAAGTCAGAGCATGGCTCTCTCTAAGCTAGTTATCCTTGTTTTCAGCAGGACCAGCAGATAAATCTTTAGATTTATCCTATAATGCAATATGAATAGGGCTGACTTTTACCTCCCATTCTATGTCATCATTGTAGACTATTTTTATAGGCAACATGGAGAAATAGGGATGTCCAGAGAACAACTTATAACAGATACCAATCCTAAAGGAGATAAATCACATTTCATTGAGTATAATAGGACATTAATGTGACTGCCTTTGACAGCTAGCTACATTTCAGATATACGTATTATATGAGATGAATTTTTATGACTGAAATTTTATTTTATTTTTATTATTTTTATATATATTTTTTTTCTACTGGGGGATGGAGACTAAGAGTGGAAATATACATATTTTTCTGGACAAAGAACTATCCCAAATGTTTCATTTGTATTTAATATAAGAAAAAGAAATGCATACAAAAAGTCATGACTCATTGATATGTCCTTGGTACTGTGTTCTTAGTCTCAGAAAGGCAAGTGATAGGTTACTCACTTCAAACTCAATATCTTCCTCAGACTTGTTTGGATATCTTCTGGTTGCCTTTGAGAAGCAGTAATGAGCAGCATGGATTACTTTGGCATTTGTCTAAACTGTGGTTTCCACTGTATATAGTTCTTACATACCAGGTTATATGCTGAGACTAAGCTTCACCCCTTCCACATGGTGGAACATTGCATTTATAGAGTTTGTTGCTAAGTATGATCTTAATTTTATTACGTTCTTAATGGTCTGAATTTTTGGGTAGACCTGTGTGGTGTCAGGAGTTGGACTTGATGATCTTTATGGGTCCCTTCCAACTCGGGATATTCTATGATTCTATGAAGTACCAGCATGATATTAGGTAAGACACCTCTGTTAGTGCTCAATAGGGTCCCTATCCTGTATTCAGTCTGAGTCAAACTCAGCTGAACATAGATACCTAATACTTTTTTAGATGTCCTAGGCTGTTCTGCCTAGCATAAAACAGCTTGTCCAGGAGAAAGCAACTCTCTTGTAGGTTCCATGTGGATGTCCCAAATGGGTACAAGACACTTATCTTTGAATTGAATCTTTTTTTTTTTTTTTTTTTTTTTTTGTGTCATGGGGTCATGGGAACAACTAGTTTGCATTAAAATACATACCTTTACATGACTTGATGTGGAGCTGAATTCTCCTTCATCCAGCTAACCTGTCTGGCCAAAGGCAAATTCTGTCTGGGTATGCCCTGGGAATGTCACCAGTTTTAGAATCTTTACTTTTAATGAAAGTATTGGGTTTACCAATTGCCCTTCCAGGGTAGCTTCAAGTCTAAACAAAATTTTTGGCACAGAAATGAAGACTTAAACAGAAGCTTTCATGAGACTCCATTTTAGGGAGATGAAAATAGAGGATGGGAGTTGCTGAAGGGTTGGCAGAGATATGCAAGCATCCCAAGATTTTTTTTACAATAATGAAACAGAATTTGTTGGAAGTAAAACTAAAGGTTACTATAAAAGTTTTTCTGTTTCACTTCTGTGTCTCTCCACTCAAATCTAGATACAACTTCATTTAAATAGCAAAGAACTTGCTTTGCCTCTACCTTCATGCCTGTCTGTTACTAAGAAGGATTTGAGTGGCAGCTGCCCACTAGGAATCTGTTCTCCTGGAAAAGGCAATTTTACAAGTTAGAAATAATATCCCTCAGGAGAAGCACATTTGTAAGTGGTGAGCACTAATCAAAACACCCTCACCATAAAGCAGAATATTAGTGAAAGCACCTAAACTTGCTTCCCTAAATGTCTGATAACATGTCTTCAGAAATAGTTTTACTATCCAATGGACGTTCTAGTGGCAGAAGGCACCCTATGGAAGCAAGACCTGCCCTGCCATAAAAGGGCTTATCATAATTTTGAAGTGCAGCTCTGTCACTTCACACCCAGCCTTTACAGGCCCCTGTACCTTTGCTAGGGCCCAGAGGAGAGGAATTCCCCAGTGTCTGCACACTGTTTCTTTTTTTGAAGATTGTATGTACAGTAAAGAAGCTACAACACAGCTCACATCCCTGTTGCATTGAAAGCATAACAAAGCTAAGGCCAGTTTGCCTGCAAGCAAAGTGTGGTCTACTTGAATACAGTTATTAAACTAGCTGATGGACCAAGGCCCCTGATGGATGAAATACTGCATGCAAGCAAGTAAAAATTCAAATGTCAGAACTCAAAAAGACCTCTCCATATCCTGCACTTAAAGCATGCTAATTCCAGTGCACATTCTGGCTCCTGACATACATGCCTTCAACAGAACCCAGGACTGAACATACGCAGAGCTTCTGAGAAGGCTCATTAGAGGGCTTTTATTCATTCACTGAGGAATGCAGGAGAATTGCCGCCAGAAGAAGGATCCTGCCTGCCTTTTTACTACAAGTGAAAAGAAGCAGTATTCAGCACCAGTTTCAGCTGGTGAAGGCTTACCGACCCTGCAAACTTCTCCCAGCTGCACAGACACACCTGCGGACAAAGCCTCCTGCCAGTATCAGGCTAAATATCTGGGCTGAGATTTACCCCTGCCACTGTTAGTTTCTATCATGTCAGGAAGGCTTCAAACACCTGAGCAATGAATCACATTCTTTGCATGATTTTTGCTTTTTTACTTTCTTACCCACTCTTTTTTTTTCCCTTTTTTTTTTTTTTCTTTTCTTTTCTTATATCATTCAGAAAATGAAGCTGAGGAAACTGTGAAAACTCATCCCACAGACAGCTTTGAAACCAAATTCAGCCAGGAAAGAGGGCATGTGCGGCCTTTTTAATAAAAGAAAAAACAGCTGTCTGGCAAATCTAATAAGTTATGGAGGAATTATGTCAAGCACAGAACAGCAGGAGCAAGAGAAAGACAGTCATTACATATTTTTTAAACTAACCATAGATGCAAGACAGGGACATTTTTTTTTTTTTTTTTAATCTTTGAATGAAAATTATAAAAAGCTGCTGGCTACTGCTCCAACTGTTTTCATGCCTCATCAACCTGAAGAGGCCAGGCAGTTCTGATTAGCACAGCCTTTGTCCAATCTCAGGGAATCCTAGAGTTACAAACAGTTGCAGCAACCCCTTGGCCATCCCCTGTTGAATTCCTCAAACCAAAGAACTTGTGTCACCTTCATCCCAGCGACTCCCTTGGCATCTTTCGTGATGTAGAGCTGCTATAAAATGACACTGTCAGCATAGCATCAGAACTTCAATATATTTAAAAGAATTAAAGACTAATTATTCCCCTCAGATACACCCAGAGCAATGAAAATGATGTGTGCATATCCAAGTGTAGAACTGGGCTCATTCTTTGTTAGTATAAGATTTATCCTCACAGTATAAGCACATAAGTTGGCACAGCATCAAAGTCTTAACTCAGGATCCTCAAGTGCTCCCACAGATATATGGTATGTTTCCTGCAGAGAATTAGAGTGCCAGATAATTCCATGGGAGCCCAACAGTAATTAAGCAAAGTCAATAGGCAAATAATAATTGAGAAAACAGCCTTCTATATCTTATTTGGACTTAAGATTTTGTGCAATTTTAAATATACTTGTTGTGGACACTACTGCAAGCTATCACTTAGCAATGGTTACCAATAGTAATCCCTGAGACATAGCATTTATTTCTGTCCTCAGTATAGAGAAAACAGAAACTGTGGACATATTTGTGTGTATGTTTTCTCCCATTTGGCTAGGTTTTCCTAGAGAGTTCATTGGGTTAAGAAGATCTAAAGAGCCACCTTAATGAAGTATCTAATTCTTGAGAAAATTTTTTAAAAATCATGAATTTATAGATCATAAAGCATTTTTCTTTTAGGAACTGAAGATTGCATTTTTCAGATCTTGAATATATATGGATAGCACTTGAGGATGGAGTAGTATGACCACAGCAGCACTGCAGTAAGTCAGCATTGCACTGTCAAAATCAGTGTGCCATAGAATCATAGACCAGTTGACGATGGAAGAGACCTCTGGAGGTCATCTGGCCAACCCCTGCTCAAACAGGGAAATCCAGAGCAGGGTGACCAGGACCACATCCAGGTGGCCTTTGAAGATCTTCAAAGAGGGAGACTCCACAACCTCTGTGCAACCTGTGCCAGGGTTTGGTCAACCTCAGAGTAAATAAGGTGTTTTCTAATGGTCAGATGGAGCTTCCTGTGTTTCAGTTTGCTTCTATTGGCTCTTGCCCTGTCACTAGACAACACTGGAAGGGGACTGTCTCTACCTTCTTTACACTTTGTCTTCAGATACTAAAATATATTGACAAGATGTCCCCAGAGCCGAACAGTCCCAGTTCTCAGCCTTTCTTTACAGGACAGATGCTCCAGTCCCTTCACCACCTTCATGGCCCTTTGCTGGACTCTATAAAGTAGCTCCATATGTAGCAGCTCCATGACTTCACCATTGCCTACGCTTGCCTATCCTCGTATCTTTGAACCAACCAAGCAAACACACATCTAAAACTATTGTCATTAGTGTTCAGATAGCAACCAGGGAAATGGTCCTTTTGGATTCCGTAGGGGCGACTGTTCAATGAAACAGTATGACCTCCAGATGAATTACTACATTTTCATGCTCTCATGTTTGTAGGTACGTGACTATGCAATCTTAGTGACAATGTACATTTTCTGGCTCAATATCAAACATGCACTATAAAAATTCACCCTGCATAGCCCCTTCAAAAATGGAAAGCTGAAAATAGTTTTAAGCCAGGAGAAAGGAAACCTGCAATTCCTCAGGCATTCTGAGCAACAGTATGAGCTGTAATTGAAAACTCCCTCATGCAATGTGACCTTGTTTGAATTAATTGGTTTTGGAATTAGTGCTCAATAGTTCAGTGAATGTGGAATCCTCTAACATTTACTCATTGCCAAATGGAGTTCTACTGGCTGAGAAAAGTAAAATGCACAAAAGACAATTCCATATTTCTGATCCTTTTCAGTATCATCTCTTCAGTAAGCACAAGTTTAGTAGAGCTACCCAGTGTGAATTGTCTGAAAGGGTATGCTTATACAACTGATCCAAAAGCTTTGTGTTGTGCTACATTTTCTAGAGAAATTAGGTAAGTGCTTGAAATAGAGTGTACTGACAAATTAGGGCCACTATAGTAACTATATTCCCTGAAATTAGCAGTCCTTAAAATTTCTCTCTGAAAATCCCTGAAGCTGGAGAAGAAATAATCTTGGACTGATACTTAACATTAGTAGAATAAATTCAGGATTTCTTTATGTGCAATGAACTAATCTCCATTGTGCTGAAGTCCATAGCTAGGTGGAGGTTTTTATTTTTTATTTTGTTATTAAATCATTCATCAAAAAACACTCCTTGTTGTTGCGAAATAACTCGGATTACATGAAAATATGAACTAGTTTTAAGAAACTGATATTGATGCTCCCTTTTATGCATTTACCTTAAAGCTAAAGAAATTAGGCCACACAGTCAGTTCCTTTTGCTGGAAGAACTACTTTTTACCTGAGTGGAGTACTTCCACTCAGGTAGGAAGAATATGCAGGAATATGTACAGTCTCTTCTGTTTAAGCTGTTTTATTTCACCTATAAAAGCAATATTCACTGAGCAGATATCCCTCCTGACAGGAGAATGTCCTGAGGAGCAGACTAGAGCCACAGTGTCTGTCTCAATAAAATGAAAATGCCACCAGGAGAAAGTGAGCATGTCCCTCACATTTGAATCTACAATGACTTGGGGTTTGGGATGTCCACCTGCATGGCCAGAGGTGTGAATTACAAATTACTCTCTCAACATGTTCTTCTGCTTTGCTACAGAAGATCTTAACTGCTAGCTCCAATGTCATTCCAACTCAGTACTTCTGCCTTCATGGCAAAACCAAGCAATATCAACAGGAAAAACAGAGTAAACATCCTGAAATATTCTATGATTTCAAGAAGATATCTTATACAGGACTCTATCTACATATAGGGCGTGTAACATAAATAAGGTGACCTTTTCAGGCAAAGTGGAAACAACCAGAGAGTTGTTTCCACTTTGATCTTCCACACCTCCTTGTCAGCTATGGTTTCAAAATACAATCCATGCTGTACAAGGGTATTTGAATTACTTTTCACTGAGACAGGTATTGCAAGTGGGATGAAGTGCTCTGTGGCACTGCTCCCAGCTAGCAGGCTGTTTCTCAACAGGGTTACACAGCCAGCGCCCACTCTGCACCCAGCTGGTGATCCAGCTCTGCTACCACAGGTAGCTTGCGCCCCTGCCTTCAGCATTCTGCTGCACTAGCCAGACATTACCTTCCATGCTGACAGAGAAATGCATAATACATCCAGATATACCTGCACAGCAGGGAACTGAGCTGGTATTGCCTGGAAATGCAACCCAGATTTTATGCGCTCCTGAAAAGTGAAGCATTGCTTGCAAGAGCAAGATGTAAGGCGGTAGTAGTTAGGATGACTACTGCACTTTGTGACTTCTCATTCAGGAAATTACATGTTGTCTGTGATGGAGGGACGAGGTGGGAGGCAGACGCAGCTGGAGCTGTATTTTCTCAGCTGTGCATCTGGCAGCTGCAACTGGATACAGTTTAGAGACAGAAAGGATACTCCGTCATTCAGGGCTTTTAACATGGAAGCATTTTTTACTGGGTTCATTATCTCTTTACAAAATGAAACAGGATGGATAGAAATGTCCTAACCAAAGAGAAATACGATGAGACTTAGCAGGGGGTCACACTGAGTCTGGTCCAACTTCCAGCATGCCCACAATGCTGGCTGCCTTCATTATATTGGCACTTGTCTCATTCATTTACACCTCAGGCAACAGGTAGTTAGTGCCCTATACCTTGTCACATAGTCTTCATCAGAGATGGAAAGCCTGGTTCCACACATAACTCAACTATATGGGTCTGTGCAAAAGTTATGTGTTCATTGAACCATGGATATTACTGATGAACCACCTGACTTTCTCTGTAAAGTTGTATGCACTTAAGAAGAGCTACTGGTAAACCTTTTTCCATCTATAAGTAAGCCCTCTTAGCAGAGTCCATTAGCAATGTCCCACATAATGTTCATTATGGTTGCAACCTTCCTACCTTTTGCTAGCTGTACATGCATTTAAGGAGATTTTAAGAAAATGTGTGATATAAATACATATTTTAGTTTTATAATTGAATTCATAGATCAAATGTTAACATTTTTATTTTATATTTACATTTTTAGTTACATTAATTATTTTTAGCTAAGCCTGCATATTATGATTAGATTGCTTTACAACATTGATAAGACGCAGTCATGACCTATATCACTAAAATTTCAAGGAACAATTAAATTGCAATGCCTGTTAATTTTCTAAGAAATTGCTTTAGTTTCTTTGGAAAGAAGAGTTTGTAACATCAGAAGCTGAAAAGGAATTAATGCAATGCAATTTTCCTAAGAATTCAAAAGCTGAATTGGAATTGAAGACTGATGCAAAACTTTGACCTTTTTTGACATTTACTTGAAGGAAGTCCGTATAAATGTTAAATATCTGCCAATACCATTTTCATATTTGAGACAACTGCTTCTTTTACAATTTTCAGAGAGGGGTGAAGAAGTAAGAATTCTGAATTATAATAATAATAGGAAATGAAGCATCTCCTTCTGATGCTACAAGAGCTGAAGAGAGAAATATTGAAGAGTTTACCCCTAGGGTTTTATAAACAAGAACTTACTTGGCAACTGAAATTTTCAATTAATAGTGAATGACATAACCCTTACTCTTCTTGTAAATCAGTTAAATATTTCTAATTCAAATATTTATCTTATATAAAGCTGAGGACAGTGGCAGAGAGATAATAATTTGAATACAAAACCACACTCAGATATACAGTCCAGGCTTTGAGACACAGTTTTGGCTTGGGAATGCATCTCAAATCCTTTTCAAATCCTTTTTTTTTTTTTTTTTTTCTAATAAATAAATATTTTTTTTCTCCTCAGTGCCAATATCACCTCACCACATCAAAGAAGAAAGATTACATATTTGGGCAAGAAAATATATCTGATAAATCATTCCTGAGATGAGACAGAAGCCATGAGTGAAATGAAGGTTAGAGTTTTCAAAACCTCATTATTTAGCCAGCAGACTGCTAATCAATGCAAAACATTTTTTGTAAGTATGAAAACACTGGGATGCAAACATGTTTATTGCCTAATCTACTTATTTTCCCAAACATATTCTATTATTTGGTTTTGTTACTCCAGAGAGAATAATTTTCTGTCAGATGAGAATTTGGAGTTCATCTAGCATATAAACTCAAGACAGCTTAGGTGAAAACCAATTAACTTGGTAACCAAAAAAATCTGAAAGTGTTCCAATTCAGTACCTGGAGTCAGATACCAAAACAGATATTTAGTACTGTCCCTTGCCTTAGAAGGTCTCTACATGATAATCACACAGTACCATATGACAAAGATGAAACATTAATCTCCGAGGGGGCAGTAAAATCTCATTTTATATCATGACAGCATTTCTATTAAACAAGGGATAGAAACATCCTTAAAAGTTTGTCACAGCAAGCCACAGCTCCTGATTTTATGCAAAGTTATATGCAGGAATTAAAATACTATCTTTATCCTAAAGATAAAATAATATTTTATACTACTTATGGAATACTTATGGAAAACTTCTGTTATTCAGCCTGGGTTTAATTCCTTTTTTAAGATCCCCTGGTCTGTTATACAGCACATGTGCCAAGCAAATAATTTAAAAAACATTTTTGCATGATACATTTTGAGCTATGTTTTTACCTTCTGTAGATGGACAGCTTGCACTGCAATGTATGTGGCAAGGACAGTACCATAATTAGGAACTGATACTAAGGTAACATACATAAAAGTAAGTTTGGATCACTTAGCAAGGAATATGTATTATATGTATTTGCTAATAGATTTCATTTTAGATATTTCACTGCTATCTGTACAATCTTTTATCTACCAGTACTTTAATTCTAAGTTCTCTATCATATTGATATTCTAAAATGAATAAAGATATCATATTTGCTAAGCAACTAAAGGAAAGCTGCTACAAGAATGTTAAAAGATCCTAAAAATGACTGGTATAACAATGAATGCTAATGGTTATTGATGAGTATACAATATATATACTGAATCACACAATGACAGAATTACAGAATCACAGAATCACAGAAGTGTAGGGGTTGGAAGGGACCTCGAAAGATCGTCGGGTCCAACCCCCCTGCCAAAGCAGGTTCCTCAGAGCAGGCTGCCCAGGTAGGTGTCCAGACAGGCCTTGAATATCTCCAGAGAAGGAGACTCCACAACCTCCCTAGGCAGCCTGTTCCAATGCTCCATCACCCTTACCGTGAAGAAGTTCTTTCGCATGTCAGTGCGGAACTTCCTGTGCTCTAACTTGCAGCCATTGCCCCTTGTCCTATCCCCACAAACCACTGAGAAGAGGTTGGCTACATCCTTCTGTCCCCCACCCCTCAGATATTTATATACATTGAGGAGATCCCCTCTCAGTCTTCTTTTCTCCAGGCTGAAAAGACCCAGGTCTCTCAGCCTTTCCTCATAAGGAAGATGCTCCAGGCCCCGTATAATCTTTGTGGCCCTCCACTGGACTCTTTCCAGGAGATCCCTGTCTTTCTTGTACTGGGGAGCCCAGAACTGGACACAGTACTCCAGTTGAGGCCTGACCAGGGCAGAGTAGAGAGGGAAGATCACCTCCCTTGATGTGCTGGCCACGCTCCTTTTAACGCACTCCAGGATCCCACTGGCCCTCTTGGCCATGTGGGCACACTGCTGGCTCATGGTCAACCTGTCTTCCACCAGGACCCCCAGGTCCTACTCCTCAGAGCTCCTCTCCAGCAGGTCATCCCCCAGCCTGTACTGATACTGCGGGTTGTTCCTTCCCAGGTGCAGGACTCTACACTTGCTCTTATTAAATCTCATTTGATTTCTTCCTGCCCATCTCTCCAGCCGGTCCAGGTCCCACTGAATGGCAGCACAGCCTTCTGGCGTGTCAGCCACTCCTCCCAGCTTTGTGTCATTGGCATACTTGCTGAGGGCAGACACTATTCCCTCATCAAGGTCATCAATGAAGACGTTGAACAAGACTGGACCCAGCACCGACCTCTGGGGAACACCACTAGTCACAGGCCTCCAGCCAGACTCTGCTCCTCCGATCACCACCCTCTGAGCTGAGCCAGTCAGCCAGTTCCCAACCTGCCTTGATGTCCTCTCATCTATCCCACACCTCGGTGAATCCATGCTGACTACTCCTCATAACCTTCTTCTCTTCCAATTGCTTGGAGATGGCATCCAGAACAAGCTGCTCCAATACCTTTCCAGGGACAGAGATGAGACTGACTGGCCTGTAGTTTCCTGGATCCTCCTTCCTGCCCTTCTTAAAGTCTGGAGTGACATTGGCTATCCTCCAGTCTTCAGGCACCTCACCTATTCTCCAGGACCTTTCAAAGAGAGCGGTTCGGCAATCATATCTGCCACCTTCCTTAGCACACATGGATGCATCCCATTGGGACCTATGGATTTGTGTGCATTGAGCCCACTCAGATGCTCCCAAACCACTCCCAAATCCACCGGGGGGGGGGGGGCCCTCCATTTCCCAGACCCTTTGTCCTGTTGCCAGGGGCAAGGAGTCCCGGGGGAGTGTCCTTGAAGCAAAAACTGAAGCAAAGAAAGCATTCAGTATCTCTGCCTTCTCAGTGTCTCCCGTGACCAGGACACCCCTCTCATTCAGCAAGGGACCCACATTATCCCTAGTCTTCCTCTTGCTGTTTATGTACTTGAAAAAACCCTTCTTATTATCCTTTATCTCTTTTGCAAGCCTCATCTCTAGGTGTTAACCTTCCTCGTCGTGTCCCTGCAGGCCCTGACAACACATCTATAATCCTCCCAAGAGGACAGGCCCAAGAGAACAGGCCCTTTTTCCACATTTCATAGACCTTTCTCTTCCTTTTGATCTTATTGATGAGCTCCTTGCTCATCCACGCGGGTTTCCTGTCCCCCTTCCCTGATTTCGTATTCTTTGGGATGCACCGATCCTGAGCATGGAAGAAGTGCTGCTTAAATGTAGCCCAGCTCTCACAAGCATCCTTGCCTTCTAGCAGCCTGTCCCAGGAGATACTCCCAAGCAGGTCTGGGAAGAGGTCGAAGTTGGCTCTTCAAAAGTGCAGGGTAGCAATCCTGCTTTTAGTCTTACTTCCTTTGCCTAGTTCCATCTCATGGTCGCTGCATCCCAAGCTGCCCCCAACCTTCACATCCCTAACAAAGCCATCCCTGTTGATAAGAACGAGGTCTAGGAGCAGCCCCTGCCTCGTTGGCTCCTCCACCACCTGCATCAGAAAATTGTCCTCAACGCATTGTAGGAACCGTTTGGACTGCTCGTGTCTGGCTGAGTTGCTTACCCAGCAGATGTCTGGGTAATTGAAATCCCCCATGAGGACCAGCACTCATGATCGCGAGGCTACTAGCAGCTGCTCGTAGAAGGTCTCATTGACTTCCTCCTCCTGATCTGGAGACCTGTAGTAGACCCTGACCACTGTGTCTCCCATACCAGCCCACCCCTTAATTCTTACCCACAAGCTCTCCACTTATCCTTCACCCTCACTATGTCCTTTACCTTCACTATATACTTAATAGCAAAAGCATGAAGATTGCCAGTGTTCATGATTCAGTATATTGATGCAACTGGTTATGCCTTTTCTAAAGTAAGCAATTAATTTCTTGTTAAGTTAATTGCCTGAAAGTGTTCAGATTAAATATTTACAATATTCTTTCATTTTCTTTTGGTACTTTAAGAACCTAAATTAAAGTCCTTGCAACTGATCCCACTTAGATTTGTTGATAGATATCAATACCTAAATTATACTATTTGTGATTGGAAACCTGAATGCAGGGGAAAGAGAGGTCAAATTATGGCTATGCTGAAATCCATCTCCATTATATTATGCATACCGTATTCTCCTCAGAAGGAGCTGCAGCCACAATGTATTCTTAGTATTAAAAACCTAACAATACTTTTATCAGATATTATCACTGCACAGGAAATTGTTTCCAGTGTCAAACATCCTTTTACAAAACAAGACTACACATTTTCACATGCAGAACAGTGGAAGGATCAGTGTAGATTTGCTTACCTGTGGTTGACCTGATTGTTGAGGTGATGTTGGAAGATGCCATCGCAGGTATACATTCATCATCTTGGGAATAGCCTGCCTGAATGGCACGCAAGTAACTGTGGCTTCTTGTTCGGAAACATCCAGGGAGGTCAAGGGCATCCATTGCCTGAGCTTCAACTTCACTAAACACTGATTCACACACCGATTCAAATTGCCCATTAACCTCTGCTTCACTCATCTGAATAAACAACAACAATGCATTTGATTTTTGACTTGCTTTTTTTTGTGATCATCACGGCCTCAACATCTCAAATGGACACCTGTACATTGATGAAGAACTGTTTTAGCAAATAGTTAAAATTTAGTAATCCCTTCTGATCACATTCACATTTTTTTTAAACTTACATCAGCTGTTTATATGTATATAGTAAGTACATTACACATGCCATATAATTAATTGTACAATTAATATTTTTTGGCCTATTCAGAAGACTATAAATACAGGTTTAGTGGTAGCCAACCAATCTGAGGTCACTATGTGCAGAAATCCATGTTCTGCCTGCACCAGAGAACAGAAATTATCTACACTAATATTAGTCCCTAAAAGGTGAGGGTGGATTGCTTGGGCTCCTCACTAATCAACAAGGTTAGGGCTTGTGTGGACATTCAACCTGTGCAGCTGGTTGTTTTCTTCATCTCATTACAAAAGAGCTCAGGGAAGTATCTCATACTTGGCTCTGAGAGTTCAAAGGAGGTGATGCTTCAGAAAGGTTTGAGAGGTAGTGCATCTAAAGTTGTGCCCAGTGAAGCATGTGAAAGAATAACCATTCTTTGAAATAGTGTGAAAAGTGGTCAGATGGGTAAGTAACACTTGGACCACCTTCAGGTGAGAAGTGTCCTACACTAAACCTTTATTTCTTGGTTAACTGTGAGCCATTCTACTACTGTGTAAAAAATGAGGTGCCGCCACTACTTCTGCCTTTCCTTCAGCAGCATTATTTTAAGTCTGACACTTCCACCACCATGTTTGTTGCCTGTCAGAGCACACTAGATGTGCTGTGACACCACCTACCAGGTTGTCCCTTTGGGAGATTTCAGCACCACCCTCCAGCTCCTCTCAGGGCTTGGACAGAAGCCAATGTCTACCTGCTGACCCTGCAGGTTGGGCGTGAGACAAAACTGTACATTTTGAAGAAGCTTTTGTGATTAAGAGTGCTTAGACAGGCTGGCTTGGATTAGGGAATGTCTTTGCAGGAAACTGAATTGCAGTTGTGAAATGAGTGCCTAAATTCTACCTAGATCATTTTTAACAGGTCAGCCCTGACTATCTGTAATAAACATAATTCAAAATTATCTTTATCCAAAGCCAGATAGGAAGCATTTAAGCACTGGACAGACAAATACATGACCTCCTGATAACTGCTCCTGATAAAAATTCTTTAAAAAGAGAGTGCTAGAAATCAGGATCAGTATAAATACCAAGTGAAATTAGTAGTGCCACTAAACAGCGCATCCAGTTGATTTTACTTTTCCTATATGGGTGCTAAGTGCATTTTTCATTATTACTGTTCCTAGCACATTATTCATTATGTAAATAGAGTTAGTGCAAATGTTTCAAATGTTTTAGGTTTTTGATTAAGTAAATGGAAATTTCATACAGAACTTCTGATGATAATGAATAACTGATATTTTAATTTCATGTAAGACACTTTGGCTACTAAATCTTCTCAGAAAGGAATTACATTACTCTTCATAAAATTTGCTTCTAATAAAGTTAAATAGATTTATGCAATCTCAAAAATATTTAAAAAGAAATCTTACTCAGAAATATTTTGCATATATCATTGATCAGGAAATTTATGGTAATGTAGTCCATAAACACAGTAAGTCCTAACCACTTCTTTCAAACTAAGGTCACTGACAGTAGAAAAATAAAAGTTTTAGAACTTAAATTAGAAATATAAACTATGGAATCCAGCATCTTTATTAACTGGATCTTTGGTAAAGAGTGAAAAAAAAAAGCATCTCATGAAAAAAAGACATTAAAAATATCACAAATCATACAAACCAGTATTATGTAGATGGGACAGGAAGGTGATGGTGTCATAGAAAAATAACAGGAGACAGCAAAGGTTCAGAATGTATTATTTTAATACATTTACTTCATATAGTATCTACCAAATGCAGTTATTACTGATCTGGAAACAACTGGAAAGTGAGGTAGAAAGTATGTGGTTGAAATGAAATTATGTGGATTATTGAAGACTGAAAGTAAGGAATTATATCCAGCAGGACTTAATTAATCTGGCCAATTGAGCAATCTAACTGCAAATGAACTCTATTGTGGACATCTTTGCAGGTAATGTGCATTGGAATGAAGAATTTGAACCACTGCTGAAACCAGTTAGTCATTAAGGATAGCTCAGTGAACATTTCCATGCATAGAGATGATCAAAAAGGCAGAAGGTGTTAGACTAGTTCTATATTATAGCATTATCTTTGACAGCCAACAGCACTTGCTTTGAATACTTTGTATGCAGGATCTATTTCTTTACAAATGTTATCAAAAACACAGTAATGAAAATGGAAAATAGGCAAGCCAGCATAATGAAAACCAAGGCATGAAAATGCTGGGGACAGGTTTCACAAGGAAGCTTATTAAAAATAATAAAAGCTTTGGAAAATGACTGGCTGTTTCTAATTCTGATGCGTGCTATACAAGATTATAGTTAGATTTGTCCACAAAAATAAAGGAACTTGACTGAGGGGCATTTGTTAGGCAAGTAGTACATCCCAATGCTCTACAGTCAGTGAAGACCGACAAGCACTTCCAGAGGGCTCTCAGCTCACTTAGGGTGTGCATCGTCCTGGAAGAAACTCTTTCACTCCATTAACTACAGAGGAAGTGCTAGTTGTTTCCTCAGTTAAAAGCCTCAAGTTAGATGAGCTGAATCCAGGCCTGAATAGCCACACAGTACAAATTGAATGTGAATGAATACAAAATGTTTAAGAAGATTTTTTTTTTTTTTTAAATCATAAGCATTGCATATAATTAGCTACTATATCCTTAGGTGCCCCACTGAATGCTCAA
The DNA here is from genome assembly GCF_047663525.1 of Anas platyrhynchos. Classification (NCBI taxonomy): domain Eukaryota; kingdom Metazoa; phylum Chordata; class Aves; order Anseriformes; family Anatidae; genus Anas; species Anas platyrhynchos. The sequence continues at coordinate 99,375,266 of NC_092589.1, forward strand.
AGGAAATCAAAGTACACGTCTGAGAAGAGAGGAGGGTCCTGATGTCATGAAGCAACACAGGGAAAAAGTGTTATGACAAATGAACATTAGAAATGTTGGAAATTTTGTGTAAAGTCCTCTGTTAAATGGAATATCCACATACTTCATAAGGCTGTTTGTTCTTCAGGCCTGATTCAACATGACTTAGTACTCAATAACAAGTATAAAACCCGCAGGATGTAAAAATGGCTTTTTTCAGAAGTTCCTGTATACAGAATAGTTGATGGGACTCATTCTTTCACTCGAGAAGAGTGAAGGGATTGATTTCAGAGATATCTTAAGCTTGCAACCCACATTTTCTGAATAAGAATACATCTTTCCAGAGGATAACTGTTATAGAGTTTGCTACTCTGTGCTTGATCTGAATCTTCTTAACGTTTAAATATTTAATATAGACTGAAAATAAAAATACCAGTACTTACATTTTTTCTGGAAATAAAAAAAAAAAGGAAAAATATTGTCTGTTACGGTGTCCCTGTGCTTCTAGGATTCATTATTTTTCTTTAAATTGTGAACAAAGGTAAAATTCTTTAGATCTGAATTACTTTGACAATTCACATCCTCAGTTTGATATTAGTTAAAATGAACAAGCAAACAAACAAACAAACAAAACCCATCCACTTGTAACAACACTTGCATCTGTGATTAACCCATAAGAAAAGTTGTAACAAGAATTTCCCACCTGACTAACACAGCTGGCCTGACTGAGTGTGCTCACTGCTCTCATATAGCTCTGATTCCTTGAGCGAAACTTTGGGGAATTGTAGTTTGCAGAGGGATCCAGGTTGTGACCCCCAGGCACGTCACTTGCAGTTTGAAGGTAGCTCTGACTACAAAGGAAAGAGGAAGAAAAAAGGAAAGGGTGTAAAACTATAGATGGAATCAATTAGGAGACTAAAGACAGTAATTCGCTGAGACTCACAAATCCATTCCCCAGGGTCAAAAATCTTTCTCAGTATAGAGCAGCATAGATCTCGTGTAGTCAAGCGCCTTAACACAAGCAGAGAATCTGTTTGCAGTTCTGCCACCTGGATGCTATGAAATTTTAAATACCTTTACCGTGTTTAAACATCATCAATCCTCCTGATTATTAATGTTGAACTTTCCCAAAAGAGAATGTCTAGGTCAACAAGAACAAGAGGCAGAGCTAAAGCATAAACCAAAGTAACCCAAAATGTCTCTTCATAGATAAAATCTGTTACTTGTCATCTGTTCTTCATCAAGGTGTTAGGCATCAAGAGACCTTTTATTTTCAAAGGATTGATATATTTTAGCAAAAAAAAAAAAAAAAAAAAGGATTAATAAGGTACCCCTGCACAAAGCTTTAGAAATGCTTTCCTTATATCTCCCAGTTTAGAGGACTGGGACCATAACACAATGCTGAGCCCCCTTCACTGTGCTTTCACTACAGGGGTATGTTAATCTTTATGTCTCATGTCATATATCTTGATCATTTATCATGCCAGGAAAATAAAGGGAGCCTGGGAAAATAACTGTGCTTTATTTTGACTGCAGAATTTAATAAAAAAAAAAAAAAAAAAGATAAAAAAAAAGATGTGTATGAGGTCTACCAGAGTTCTCAGAAAGTCTGAAAAAAATGTTTTAGGAGTCTTGTGTTGTTCCTCCCTAAACAGGAGTGCAGAAATTAAAGAATATATCAGGAGTTTGGAGTTTTTTGGAATTTCATGTGGTAAAGAGGCACTTCTAACATTTATTCCTTAAAGGTAGCTTTAACAGAAATGCAGTTTCTGTGAAAAATGGATTTGCACCAGTTAAATGCCTATCAGTATTGGCAATACAGTTATTTCAGGCCAAGTTGGCAGCTACCCAGTGCAGCAGTGGCTGCGATGTGTGCCAGGGCACGTTCCCCCTGAAAGGGGAACTTTCCTTTCTGGAAGGACCAGACCACTCAGCAAGTGAGAAAGCAACAATTTTCATTTCTGGTGTGAAGAGTGTAACAAAACATGAGCTTGCTTCTTATATTTAAGAAACATCAAGCATGACCACAGGCCAGTGCTTGAGGAAGGAATCATCAGCCTTCCTTGCTAAGTGGGCACAAACCTGAGCTTGGGCTGGGCTGGAAGCAGTCCATGGGAGCACTCAGGGAGGAGTCTCAGGCCCTTTAACATGGTGCTGACTAAAGGAACAAGTAGCATTGAGCTCCCTGTGTGACCACCTTCTTTGATATCAGGCATGTAAGACAACCCAACATCCCCCACATCTCTAGCTGCAAGAGCAGATGGGATTATAGACCCCCTGACCTTACACTTGGGAGATCTGTTCTCAAACACTTCCATGTGTTATCCCTGCCATGGTCATTTCAGACCATGTTTCATGGTCAACACAGACATAGCTTTACTTCCTCAGTGCTTCAGCTAGCCTATGTGTTTCTCTAAAATGGGCTGCCTTTTATTTCTTCTTCTTCTTCAAAGAAAAAAAAAAAAAGACATTAATTTCATGAATTTTATTTTATTTAATTAATTTATTTATTGATTTTAATTTAAATTCTTAAGAAATCCCCCTGGAGGCGACACAATTTTTACTTCCTGCCTTTATTCTATGCCTTCCATAGAATACCTCTGTAACCTCAAGACACATTATAACAAAACTATGCTATAACTGCTAAAACCAAAATGAAAATGTATGAGATTGATGCATGCCTCTGAACGTAGGTTAATTAAATCATTACTGTCAAAATGATTTGCAGATTAAGATAGCTCACTGATAGTGGGTCTAATTTGGTGTTAAGTGATGAAAACAAGAACTGTAGCGGCATTTTTTTGTTCCCATAGGTATGAAGACAAATATAATAGATGAGGCAAAGTGATGTAGAGCCTCCCTATCTATATTTAGTTTCTGTATGTAACTAAACCTCCTTTCTTCTACAGGGAGCAGGCTGATGATTGTCACCCGCTTTGTATCATCCTAAATCTTTGCATATGCTTTACTAAATCTGTCTAGTATTCCTAATTCAGTATTTTTCAAAATAGTTAGATGAGTCGCTTCTGGACCCTCTGCTTGCCATCAGGTGGCAAAACCTTGGATTCTGAGTTCAGAAGCAGTTTGTGAAAGAGGTAATTGAGGTTTCTAAATTAAAACATGGGCCACATTAAGAAAAGAAAAAGTCAATAGAATTAAATTATAAATAAATAATTATTTTATAAACTGCTTAGAAATTAATTAAACTGGCTCCTTTGCTAAGCAATGCTCAACAACATAGCATTTCATTATGGAGATACGGGTTCCTTCTGAGGTATTGCTATCATTACATACAACCAACAATTTATACAGAAATAATTTATTAAAGGAAGAAGCCCATGGTACTGCTAAACCGCTGAGTTTTGATGGATGAGTTTGGACATCACCTGATAGTTAAATCATTTTTCACTTATCAGAGGAGGGAAATTTATTCAAAGGACTGTAGCAAAATAAAAGAAATGTTACACATATTAGGCTGTAAAAGCAATTTCACATTCATTCAGTTAATACTTTGAACTCTTTTCTGATAAAAAGAAATGATTAGTTTTCACTTCTAAGATATACACTCAAATTAATCCTCTAGGATAAATGTCTCAATGCATGGCAAAAATTATGATTGTGCTATAACCATGATCCAGAATCAAAATATTTTTCATTCAAAAGTTACAGAAAGTTGCCTTCAAATATCATTATCCATTGTTCGAGGAACTTTTATTCTTGTCAACAATGCTACAAATACACACCGAATGTGTCTGAAGCAGCTGAACAGCAGCTGAACAACTTCAGCATGTAGTGCTGGGGGATTTCAGGCATTCCCTCTGTGGTCTTTACCACAGCACTTTGCAGAACTCACTTTGTCACTTTGTGTAGTGCTGAGCCTATGCTTTGTCATCACTGAGTTCAGATGCTGATGAACACCCAGGACAGTTTGCAGCTTGTTTCCTGAGGCCTGTGTCATCACTCTATGACTAACATTACTGTAAACTGCAATTACAGGACACAGTACTGTGCTGTGACTTATATAACAACTGGATGTTCTGCAGAAGACACATATTTTGGTCATTTGGTTAAAAGGTATGAATAATAGTAAAACAACATGGTTTCCTTTTTAGGACACCCTGAAATTCCTGATCTAGTGACTGATGTGGTCTTACACCTCATATCTATACCAAAGTCCAAGCAAATTAAACAAACTCCCTAGCTTCTCCCGACAAATTCAGATTGCTGGATAGCAGTACTTGACAGTGTAGGCAAACCAGTCAGAAAGAGGTCTCTGTCACCCTATTTCTTTTGTTTTGTTTGCCTGTATGACATTTTCTAATGAGCGATTGATATCATATACTTAATATTTTTTTCCACAAAAATAAATAAATAAATAATAAACCTGATAACTAATAAATAAACATTAATAAACAATAAATAAATAATAACGACAATAAATAATTAATAAATAATTAATATATAATGCATGTAATAATATAAATAAAATAATGAATAAATAAATAAATAAATACATAAATAATAAAACTAATAACTTTTTACAGAAGTATGAACATGATGTCAATGCAGCAAATGTGGCAGACTTGCCACGACCACTACTTGATCTACTCACATACATTCAAAATAGTGATCACTCCCCAGAGCACCTGTTTTCTGCCAGATATTCATCTACCAGTGAACCCTGGGTCGAGGAAGTACCAAACATGAATTAACATCTTCCTAGGCCCGTAAAAGTTGCAGCAAGAAAGTTGCTTTCTGACTCTGAAAGGACTTATCATCAGGTTTATTAAGAGAGCATTGGATATATAGAGAATCCATTTTCTATTGAATTAATTTCTGGAATCATAATATTCTAGAATCACACCTTTATATTTGCATGATTATTCCTGCATTTGTCAAAAAATCTAAGAATGAATGGGAACATTAAAGAAGGTACAATCGCCTCTGTTTAAATCAGTACCTTCAATTCAGAAGTATCATTCTGGGACAAAAAGATAAAATTTGTAAAAAGAATTCATCTTGAGCACTGAAAAGGCAGGTGCATTAGGATTAGCAAGGTAGTATAAGTTATCAAAACCTATTTTATCAAGAGATTTGCATTTCAATGGATATTCATTTCTCTATCCGGATCTATCTTAACTATGTCTTTGTAGGTACATGAAATAACTCATCGACCAGAATCTAATGATTAAGCTTAGCTAGCAGTGCCATTGTACAGCAGCTGCGAGTCATACTGCGTCTCTGTGGATCCCTGCTGAAGTCAATAGAGCTCTGCATGAGGGCACAGATGTGCCTGCGTGCAGTCCATTGGAAAACTCGGAGTATAGACATTAAGCCTGATTCTCCCTTTGGAATAGCACAGCTAGTCTGGTTCTTTGAAAAACTGAAAGTACACATAAATCTGGAGAATTTAGTGCAGAATTTCTTTTCTAATCTCTGCTGTACAACAGCCTCCTTTTTGATCAGTGATAGATATGAGAATTTGGGCCAAATTAAATTTTTAAGAGGCCTATATATTTCATCATTGACCCATAGCCTTTTTTAAAAAGGTGTCTGAAAGATATTGAACATTTGATTTATTACAAGAAAATGGTAGGAAAGAGGTGGAGACTGCTGTTTCCCTCCTTATGAAATGTCCACTAATCACTGGAAGGAGAGAACCCAGTAAGTAGGGATTTTGTACAATATGAACCAGAACAGAATGAGAGGAAATAATTCAGTACAATTAAAAAGCCTTATAGTTTTATACCTCTTTGCAAAGATACAGAGGATGTGGGCTTGATCAAACCTGTACTCCAAAACTTGCAACATGTGGATGTAATAAAAGTATGTTCTGGGAAATCTAAACTCAGAGCTATTGTCTGTAAGAGGTGACAGATGTGCACATATACCTAATCCTACAAGTCTTGTCCCAGCATCCTATTTTGAGCTTGCCCTAGAGATTAGGCAGCAAACTGGTCAGCAACAACAAAACTCAGTCAGATGCTACAATGAAAACCTAAAGGCATTTAAAGCATCATGTAGCAGTTCAGTAAAGGGATCTGAGGATGTAAGCAGAACTTAAATGTTGGATGTGTGTTCCTAAATCCCATTATGGTATGAAATATACAGGATTTTTTTTTTCAGGAAACCATTTCACTTTGTTTATTTTTTATTTGCTTTTTGTACACATATGTGCACACATGCATGAAATCATAATTAGGCAAAACAAATGCAAACTACAGACTATCAGGATTCAGTAAAGCATCTGAGCATGAGCTTAAGTTAAACTCACATGTAAGTCCATGGAAGCCAATAGGCCTTAAGCAAATAAGTGACTTTCTCATGCTGATGTTTAGGATATTAATGAGACTACATCATTTCTGAAACAAAACAAAACAAAACAACAAACAAAAATGCTGTAGATTTGGGAGAAAAGGAAATATATAACATTTATGCCTTTTAACAAAAAGCACCTTATTTTCCAAATCCTTGCCTGAAGCAGAGAAGTGTTTCTACACACACACTTGATAGTTTATTTTTACTAAAAACTATACAAATGAAAAAAGCTGTTCTTGAATCATTTTTTTTTCAAATGAAAATAAAAGTAACATATTTGTTGAAAGAAGGGATGGATAAGCACCCTCCTATAAAAACAAAACAAAATGAAATACCAGGAACATATTTTCTTTTGGGTCTGAGTACTTATTCTTGTGAGACTGACCTGAATCTTACTGTATTTTCACCACAATCCATCACATAATTGCATTCTCCTGACAAAAACCTGATTTATTCCTGAGAATACTCAGCACTTTGTTCAGACCCTTTCTGTCCCTAATGCAGGGAAATAGGTTTCAGCTCTACAACATAAAGCTGGTATCCACTACAATAAGGCAGGAGATCTGGTTCAATTACTCCCTGGGTTTCAAGCAAACACTGGTGAAAGGCAACTGCGCTACTTCTAAGAGAACAACGTGTCTTACACTGCTTAAGAGAATTTCCTATTATTCTGCAGAGGAAGAAAGGGTAGGGACCTTCTTCTGACCCCATAAAAGATGCCTCCTAGGTAGCCAGATGACTAGTTGCCCTTCATCAGCATTCCCTCTTAACCCTGTGGACTAATCTAACCCAGATCTTATTGACTGTGGCAGAGAACACTATCGCTGTGCCAGTGGCCCACTGATTACATTATTAGTTGATAAGGCTTTGTAATTAGGCCTCAAACTCCCCTCAGTAAATCTCCAATTTCACCCCTCAGAGACTCTGAGTAGATGCTACTACACTACAGGGCCTCAGAAAGCTGCTAATGAAGTGTGTAATGAGGCTTTTTAGAGTCAGAAGATTGAGGAAAAACACAAAGATAAATAAAAAGCATATAAAAGATGAGGATTACTTTTCTAGTGATTTTTCCACTCTCTTCTTTTCAAAACATACCACAGGAACTGCTTCTAAGCCATTCCCACTTTAAAATGCAGAAGAGGATTTAAGGGTAAATTGAAGTTTACCTTTAAAAATTAAAAGAAAGAGGCTTGCAGCAGTGGTTTGCAGCAATGGATACCATAGAAATATGATGTTTTTCTAGCAAGGAAGCTGTACTTAAACTCTCAATCTGTGAAGACTTTTGCAGCACCCCAGCTTCTCCACATGTGAACACTTATCTACAGCCTGCAATATCAAGATGCTTCTCCGTGCATCTACCGAACAGTATTTTGCTAGGAGAAACCCCCACAAATCTGTCCATCACTGGAGGGCATGGCATTGGCACTGTCCTGGGCAAAGAGAGATGACATATTGCAGATGACACCAAGTTAGGTGCGTGTGTCGATCTGCTCGAGGGTAGGAAGGCTCTGCAGGAGGATCTGGATAGGCTGTACCGATGGGCTGAGGTCAACTGCATGAAGTTCAACAAGGCCAAGTGCCGGGTCCTGCACCTGGGGCGCAATAACCCCAAGCAGAGCTACAGACTGGGAGATGAGTGGTTGGAGAGCTGCCAGGCAGAGAAGGACCTGGGAGTATTGGTGGATAGTTGGCTGGATATGAGCCAGCAGTGTGCTCAGGTGGCCAGGAAGGTCAACAGCATCCTGGCTTGCATAAGAAACAGTGGTCTAGGGAAGTGATCGTGCCCCTGTACTTGGCTCTGGTGAGGCCGCACCTCAAGTATGGTGTTCAGTTTTGGGCCCCTCGCTACAAGAAGGACATCGAGGTGCTTGAGCGAGTCCAGAGAAGGGCGACGAAGTTGGTGAGGGGTCTGGAGAACAAGTCCTACGAGGAGCGGCTGAGGGATCTGGGTTTGTTCATCCTGGAGAAGAGGAGGCTCAGGGGCGACCTTATCACTATCTCTATAAGTACATTAAAGGAGGCTGTAGTGAGGTGGGGGTTGGTCTATTCTCCCATGTGCCTGGTGACAGGATGAGGGGGAACGGGCTGAAGTTGTGCCAGGGGAGTTTTAGGTTGGATATTAGGAAGAACTTCTTTACCGAAAGGGTTGTTAGGCATTGGGATGGGCTGCCCAGGGAAGTGGTGGAGTCACCATCCCTGGAAGTCTTTAAAAGACGTTTAGATGTTGAACTTAGTGATATGGTTTAGTGGAGGACTTGTTAGTGTTAGGTCAGAGTTGGACTTGATGATCTTGAGGTCGCTTCCAACCTAGACAATTCTGTGATTCTGTGAAAGGACAGAGGCTTGGTCTAATGCAGAGCTTCCAAACTTCTTTTGTTTTCACTTTCTTATGTTGTACATGTGCTGTAGTTAGCACAAATGGTTCCAAGTGGTATGGCTTTTATATTTCTTTTTAACAGAGATTTCCCACATGTCCTAGAGGTGTTCCATGTTTCCTGCTGAGCCAAGGGTTCTGGCAGATAAGCGCTGTCAGATCTTGTTGCAGTTTAACCCCCTTTCTGTGAACTTTGACAATATTTTTGTTTCCAAAAGAGAGTCTGCAGAACAGAACATATGGACCTGCTTTGGGCCATAGTCCAGATATTCTTTAAGTCAGAATAAATCATTATGACCACAGAGAGATGCAATCTCTCACTCTGAAAAAAGGAAGGGCAGGGATAGGTTATTTTTAACTCAGATCACTGCTTTAATTTGGTTTAACCTTGAGCCCAGAAAACACTTGTGGGTCAACCATTTTAGGTAAGATTTAGGCATATCAGCTTAAACTACTGAATAAAGTGGTTTTGCAGGTGCAAAAAGTGAAGTGAAGTGTGACTGTGAAGTGGCTGAAATCTAGACATGCACAGTATTCTTCAAGTGTGCTGTGAACTTTAATAATATCTGATACATTTGAGTGGAACAATGCTGCTTTCTCTGTAAATGTGATTTCTCCATAAACGCGATTTATGAGACACTCTCTTCCATAAATGGCTAGGAGATTGCATAGGAGAATAGACGGAGAATAGAGCCAAGAGAAAATAAAGCACCACTGATATCGTACTGTGGTTGTCCACCAAATAATTTGTGCTATGGCAGATTTCCTTCCTCACTGAAACACTACATTTTTACCGTACCTATCTGTTTACATGCCTTTCTGTCTGCTCACCCATCATCTTAAGGTATCAGGACTACCAGCTGCCACAATAATGTCTGCCATTAGAGGATCAGGAAACAAAAGTACATATTGCTGTCACTGTTTTTATTTTATTGCAGTTTAATCTATTTCATCTTTATGTATGCAGTATCCAGTTTCCCATGAGTCACTTCAGAGCATAATGGAAAACTTCAGCACAGCACAATTATTCATTCGCATGAGTGATACCAGTATGATCTTCAAATAGAGCATGTTAACTTTGGGCTAAATGCTATTGTTATCCCTTTTGACTAAATGGTTAGACAGTTTTCAGAGTCTTTCACAACACTTCAAAAAGGAGATACTGAAAATGGAACTTGCTATTTCTACAGTGGTATCCTGTTAATTTACATAATCAGTATATTAAGTCCTCTTTTCCTGAATATTAGAAGCATCAAATAACTGGAACATTTCCTTCAGTCATAGAGTATTTTTTTCTCATACATAGACCAAAATTCTTGTTTTCTTTTCAGCTTTCCTTTCCAGATCTCTCAGCTTCTATCTCTCAGCTTTGCTTGTTTTAGTCACAAATACAGGAAAACGACATTTACTAGGTTACAAATCAAGTAGGTCAGTCTCTCTTCAATATTTGTTTAGGATATTCCCTTTATTTCAGCTACCATTTCTGTTAACTGCTCATCTGTTTTGACCTTTATTATAAATAAAAATACCTAGCAACATGGGTATGTTGTACCTTCTACAAGCTATTTTCTGCAGACTACCTATCATCACAGTAGACTACCTATCCATCCCCAGTAGCATCACAGCAGAGCAAAAAAACAATGGACTGATACAAAAAGCCTTGCATTTCATCTCTAAAACACCTATAGTTGTTCACAGGATACCAAAACTGACATCCAAAAGATTTTGTATGCCTAATCATAAAACAAACAAACAAACAAAAAAAACCAAACCAACCAACAAACCAACCAACCAAAAAAAAAAAAAAAGTTTAATAGTTTTCCCCATGACTACTGTGAGTCTTGATAATTTCCACGATAAATGGGACTGCTGGCACTATTCCAAGAAAGGGAAAAGTTGGAAAGGAAGCAGATTCAAGTATGTGTCTTGTCTCCAGCACAGGAAGCCTTATTGTATTATATTTCACTCAAATGCAATTTCATAATAATAATGAATTATACTGGCCTTTGACTTGATGTTATAGTAGCAAATAGTGTGACATACTACTTATTCTTTTCAAACAATATTCACAAAGAAAGAGTTGAAATACATTTATCTTCAGTGAGTAATCTATAGATATCCAGGTGCATTTAATTTTTGAAAAATCCAGGAAAATTTGAGTCACTTAGACTATATTTTTACTCAGAAACAGCCTAGCTGTTTCTCTCTGCACCTTCGGCTAACTGACCTGTATGGTTAAACTTTCTTATCCTGTAGAGAGGGTGGCTGGATCCAACAGGATTAGTCCCTGAAATGTGCCTGGATGCTACCTAGCAGAGACCCAGGTGGCCTAGGCTGCACCTGGGCCATGGATCATGCTGCTGTGCTAACAGTGTGACAGTGGTGGTGATCTGATGGCAGTGTTTGGGTACGTGCCCTGCAACTCCCACCTGCATAAAACACCAGTGGGCAGGCCCTGACTTTCTTTTTAATTCCCACTTTACGTGGGAAATATGCTCCATGAGTTTTTAAAAGACAAGATCTCAGAATTTTAATGCTTCTGTTAAATCACATTTATCTATTTGTATGTTGTTAAACAAAATTATTTATTCATACGAATATGCATTTTTATAGTTTATAATTTTTTAATGTTCAATTTGCTAAATCTTTGATCAACATGAACCAACAAAATAGGGGCTTACCTTTGTCAAAATAGAAGCAGGAATTAAATTGGTGAAAATTCCATGAAAAGATACTTGATAAAACTCAGAGGAGAAACATGCATTTGTATCAAAGTTCTGTTGAGGGTTAAGTGAAAACTTGTCTAGTTTCCTTTTTATCCTCTTCAGGATAGTGACAGAAAACTAGGCACATTCTCATGAAGCCCACCTATTGCAGCAAATGCATCTTTTTGTACCACTGAAATTATCAGTATTTATATTACAGGTTTGCTGGTGCTCTGTCAGACCCTGGTTCTGAGCTATCCTGTCCACCCAAGCAAAGGACTAAGAGACTAAAAGCCCCATTTTATTTCTGTGCATTAGCTCCCTCCACCCTAGTAAACAAGCTAAAAAGGCAGCTAATGCAGCTGACATCTCGAATTATGTAATTTCTCATAATACATGCCAGAAATGCTCTTCAGTCCTGCTATACATACAGGAATGTTGTTCAAAACCTTGGCTTCTGGCTTGGCAGCATGATCAGCGGTACAAAGGCCACTCAGCATGCAAGGGGGATTGCTGAGCTGTGTGGGAGGAGAGAGGAAGGCTCCATAACCATTACCCCTTGATATACCTTTCATATCAATCTGCCAGACTTAACAGGTAACCACAGTGAGACAGAGAAGGACTGGAAGGAGACAGCTTGTGGTGAAAACCCAGGTTTAGCATCAGCACTTTGTATTTCTGTGAGACAAGAAATTTTCTGTCTGTCTGCTTGCCCAAAGAGCTGCATAATGTCAAGGGCTTCTGGAACTTGCAGATTTTTGCAAGGCAGACGTACAAGAACCAGAATAGTTGTCACATTTCTGTCTGAAGTTCACTTGAAAAAATGTCTATGGCAGGCTGGCAGATTCAAGGTACTGCCCCTCAGTTTAAGGATTTAAAGATATATCAGCAACAGGCTGGATGTTCAGTTATTTCTAGTGCAGTGTTTACGACAAATTCTCCACAGCTCCCTGAGTAGTATATAACAGTATCACAAAAAGTGTCCTCCTTTTCCTACTGCGGTTAGTGGTAAATATGCTATTAAATATTTTGGGACCAGGACCAGGCACAGCTGTCAACCCCACTATACCACATCAACATTGCACAGGGTTTTTAATCAACTATATTTTGAGTTCTATATTTTTAACATGGAAAAATGACAGAAGACACACCATTTGACATTGACCTCTGCCTTCAGAGTTTAATGGATTAGAAAAAAATATCTTTCCTTTTCAAACATTATTTTTTTTTAAATATATATGTCTCGAGACCCAGCCTGGATCTGTTCTTGGGCTGTGCAGGTGTAGGGTAGGTGCCGAGACCTGCTGCTCACTTAAAAATTTATGCTTTTACCTACCTAAGGCTGGAGGAGGGCTCTACCATAGTCCAAAACAAGGAAGAGAATAGGAAAATATTTTATTTGGATCAAGTACTTGGAAAGTTTGTACTGTCTCCGAGCAAAGCTTTTAGCCTGTGTTCCTAGTGAAAAAGCTCATGGATGTGGTGCTAGCTAGCAAGGTTACTGAATGAACTGTCATCTGAGATTGTATGTAGTCTCCCAAGTACTTCCATCTCTGACAGCACACATGTGTCTCCAATTCTTCTGGAGCTGGATTCCATAATCCACCTGGTCGCCGACAAACCATCTGCCCACCCACTAATCTAGCAGATCCTGTTGCCTTATCACCTCTAAAAGTTAAACCTGTTGACATGATAACCAATATCACCATGCAGTATCACTGATACGCAAATGTCAACTCTAAAGCAACATAGGGATTATTTTGTCAATGCTTGGAATGCACACAGCAAGGCAGATTCCAGGACACAGAGCTAAGACTAGATGGATGTTTGGCTTTCCCTGTTAGTCACTAGATAACACTGGTGTTCCCTGACACTTTGGTTTCTAATTGGTGAGGTACTTGCTATTCTCCTCAGACTCAGTGGCCACATCTGTTAAATACATTAACTAGTGCCAGTGCCTGTCCTCTGGCCTTGAAGCCAGCTGGTGTTGTCCAGCCATGACCATGCTCTTTACCCTCCGAAACAGAATGGCTGCATCCAAGCTGCCTTCTGGGAATGATCCCTGGCCTACACCACTGCCCAGGCATTGCCCAAGCAGTGTCTGGGACAGTGCCCACAGGCCCAAATGAGAAGCCTGCCAAGGGACCACAACAAAATCCTGTCAGCCTTTGTGATCGGGTTTCTGTGCTCAGGCCTCTTCTCTGGCACTCTTTAATTTACTAGCAGGAATACAGCTGGTTGATGTACATCTGAGAAAGTTGTCTACCTCCTTTTCCCCATTGCCTTCAGAAGAATCACTCCTAGCAGACTGTGGGCATTAGATCACTCTCCCTTACCCCACAGGGATATCTGCCTTTTTTCAGGACCCACAGCTTTCATAGCCACTTAGAAAATCAAGGACCGATGTATTCAAGAAATATGCCTTTGTGCTTCAAACACCAAATTCAACCCAGATACAATGACTAATGGTATCACAGATTTGAGTATTGATTCCAATCACTGCCTTTAAAAGCTTGTCTTCTGGTCTTTGGAAATCAGCCTGGTAAAGGTCTGACAGCAGTACTCATGGTGTAGGCCATGCTTCATCTTTGGAACTAATATTTCAGCAAATACTTCAGATTCAGAATTTGGTTTAGTTACCTCAATGAAGGCCTCTGGCACCCTTTGAGGTGGTATCCTGACTGGATTTTATCAAGAGCAGTCTTGTTTCATGATGTCTCAGAAATCTTACACCATCTCACAGTACAAACGTCTTTCTTTATGAATCTGAATGGAGCCTACGGAGTTGCATAAGCAAGCTATACAAAACAATATAGTTGCTAAGTGTTCTCTTCCATAGTGAAAGTTGGTACTTTTCTTCTAAATTGCAAGCTAAATAATTCAATTTAATTAAGCCAGGGGGATTTTTTGCCTGAGGTTTCTGTTTCGTTTCACTTTATTTGATGAAAGGATGAGTCATTATGGTATACTATGCATGGTATTATCAACAGAACAATAAACAACAATCAAAGGTTTCACTCTTAATTTCTTCATTTTATGTATTTCTTCCAGGCAAAAAGATCAATTTTCTAAGTTGTGAGAAACACCCAATCACATTAATAGAAGCAGATTTGAAATGTGGCTACCACCTTTAAATTGTCTTCTGAAGTACACTTACAGATTACTCAGAAAAACAATATATTGAAAGCTTGAAAAGAGAAAAACAAAGATCTATTGGAAAACAAATAAAACTATGCATTTTCCTATAGTCTTAAAATTTGCGTTAGTTATTTAATAGGTTGTATTGCAGGTAGTATGAATGCAAAAAAAAAAAAAAAAAAGAAAGAATCCCCCCTCCGCCCAATGTGTCAAATGTATATGCTACAATATAGCTGATACACAGAGAAAGCACTGTATGGAAAATAGGACATAAGATGCCAAGTATATCTACAATTATCTGGTTGTTATTATAGCTATTATAGAATAGTGTACTTTCTATTTCAGAGAAAGCCATAAAATAACAAAGAATTAGAATAAAATAATCCTGCTAAAGAATATTCAGAATTTTAGAGATTTAATATAAAGATGAATATATTTCCTTTAGTAGACATAATAAACTCTTCCTTAAGTAGCATGTTTGTTACATGAATGGAGGAAGATAGCAGTTTTTCATCCACTAATCAAGAGAATTAAACCACTAATCAAGTCAATTTAAAATGAAGTAAGACATAGTTAGCTTTTTACCGACTACCTTCTCTCATGGATACTGACCACTGTCAATAAGACACAAAGAAAAATGGCCTAAGTCATATCAATTTTCAGAAAGGTTTATAACATGGTATAATAAAACTCACTTTTGATGATCTCCCAGTGGTCTTTGTCCAATGGATTTTAATAATGACTCGGGTCGAACTGCTAATTTTGGTGATGTCTTGGGGCTAGTATCAGAGTCTCCACTTTCTTCATCTCCCATGGCCTTAATATAGCTCCCGCTTCTCATTCTTCTGCAGGGTATCTCTTCATCTTTCCCACTGGCAGGATATCCTCCCCATTCATCCTGAGGTACCTAATAGAGATCACCAAACACACATACAAAAAGGGGAATTTTTTAATATATTTAAATACTTCTTTCTATTTCTCATTTTACACTGACAAGTTGTGAATTTTTTATTCTTCAGAAATAAATCACCTAGAAAGAAATTCTAAGGCCCACAAGCGATTTGGTGCTCAAGTCCAATTGCAGGATGGGAAATGTTCAATCCATAAATGTTAGAACCTAGGAGACAAGCAAGTCATTATTTGTGAGCTCAGCCACAATATCTATTTGTGCACATGCTCTAAAATGCAGGAAATCTTAACATCTTAAAAGTTTGCACGCAGATTTTCATCTAATAAACATTAGGTTGATCACATGTCTCAGACATAAAACTCATTGAAAGCTGCACACTTTATAACATTTTGCCCCCTTTCCTGATATGGGGCTTTCTCAGATTTTCAGGATGAAGCATTTAAATTAAGCTAAGCCATGATTTTTGCATAAATGGACAGGATTCTGATTCAGGGCAAACTTCTGGAAAAAAAAAAAGGCAAATGTGGCAATCTGTCTTTTTTCTTATTTAGCAACTGCGAAATACTTCATAGAGATGGTGACATATCAGGAATGTAGTCAGTTAATTATTAATACGTTGAAGCTGAGGCTCCTTTCATACAGTTGAGGTGGTTTTTCAAATAGTAAACCTGGTGGTCAGATAATTCATATCTGGTGGGTGTATATCTGTCTGTAGTGGCAACAAATTGAACAGGAGTAGAATTTCCAATCCCCAGTGAAATTAGCCTTGTTTATAGAGTTACGGATAAACTCAGCAAGTCTGTCTGTCAATATTGCATAGTCTTTGCTTTTTGTTTAATCTTTCAAGATGCTGACTCCTCTGGTCCTAATCCAGTAATTTAAGCATTTACTTAACTTAAACGATATAAGCAACTCGCTCCAATCCATTATAATGACTCATGGTTAAAAAGAAGGATGCAACCAAACACTTTGGGAGACCAGGGTTGATGCACTTGGCAGCATCAAATACTTTATCAGCATAATGACTTCATATATATTACACAGTACAATGACATTATTTACCAATACGACAAATCAGATCTTCAAGTTAAACAGATATATTAGGAGTTTCTGCAGAGCAGGATGCCAAATAAAGATTTTCAAGTCAAATAAGTTGTAGACCTACAGAGAGAGTTCACTGTGGAGCTGAAGTAAATGTTCCCATTGATTTCAGCAGGACTGGAAATCAGATTTAAAGAACTAACATGATCTCCCTGTCATCCTTACTGCCCTTTCAAGATACATGAATTAGCCACACACCACATGAACAGAACTGATGGTTTGAGTCCCACAAAAGGACTGAAAGTGAAAAATGAAATTTTTAAAGACTGTGAACAAGTAAAGATAGAGATATTAAAGAAACAAACTCGGGAGAGAAGAGGGACTGAAGATACTATCAGATTAGTTGAGATGAAACAGATCACAAAGATCAGAAAACTGTTGGAGAGAAATACCAGACAAATATTATGAGTTCTATTCTTATATGAAATAACAAGATGGAGGATGTATTTAAATGAAATACAGTGTAGATCATGCAAGGAAACAAACCTTATTCAGCTTTGGATGGTGATTGGAAGGGAAACGTGAGAAATTTTCCCAAACTTGAAGCCTGTAAATATGATACATAATCCTAATTGTTATTCTAAAACCTAATATATATGAAATTAATGTCAGAGGAAGGATTTGGGGGATTCTGGGAGACCTAAGAGATATTTACATGTAACAATTGTTGTAGTAGCTAGACTCCTAAAATATAGAAAATAAACATATTTTATTAAGCTTTGTTATTCACAACCACTAATACTGGTAACTGTAAAAATCTGAATTGGAGTACTATATTAAGAAAAATTAACTGATATCATACAAACATGCTCCCGCTTTTAATTCTTCTTTATTATCTCAGTATCAACAAAGTTAAAACCACGATTCCAATGCTGAAAAAGTTTTCATGGACATCTAGATGAGTGAGCTATACTATGCAATTTTCTGTATTAAAGCTGAATTATTATGTTTAATCTCAATACTTTCTTTAAAAAACATATGTGTTCTTTTTTAATAGAATAATTATTTTGGCTTGAATTTTTTCTCCTTCATTTTAGATTAAAGATATTTAAATATAAAGTTTAAAAAGACAGATCAGCAACTTATTAGTTACTCATGCAAAAAGTGATTAATTTCTCAATGTTTTTGTCTGAAATTCCACATTCAAATAACTAGATAAGGATTGGATTTAAATGAATAAACACAAACTATTTGCTGCTTGACACTGAAATCTTATTTTAAAAGATAGGGATGAATGATTTTTCACATTAAAGAATTTAAAAAATAAGTTTCTTTACTGTGATAGAGCTTTATGAGAACAAATCTTACAATTATGTGCCTGTTTTTGTTGATTACACTTCTTTAACTTTCTGAATTCATAACTTAAATGAATTCAGAAGAAACCTAAGAACTGAAAAAACCCTGCTCCATTTGTGCTTGTGATGTACTCACTGTATGCACAAATGCACCAAGAATTCTTTTCCAACCAGAGTTGACTGTCTACACTGGTTGTCTAGCACAGAAGACTTTATGGTTGAGAAACAAACATTATTTACAATTAATTAATACTTTTTACCCTTGAGCCATTCAAAGGAACAGAACCCAGTGAACACAAGGGTAATGGTCCTGGAGCCTGGTAAGGAAGTTTCACAACACATTCTTTCAGGGTTCATATAGAGCCTATGAAAACATATGGAGTCCTTCTGCTGTCTTCAGAAGCCAATGAAAAGGCCCTTGACATTGTTTTTTATCATGGTCTGAAAACACAAGCAAAATTTGAGTCCTAGTTTGGCCAGCACTGGTTCATCATTCACTTTAAATGATGGATTTAATACTTGGAAAAATCCAGGCCATTTCAGAGCCCAGCATAGCTTTAAAGAAAAGCTGAAGTGTTATAATAGTGTGGGAAAAATTTTTCTTTATATTGAAGTGTTAACAAAAGTGTTTTACAGCGACTGCGAGGGTCATTACATGTATATTTTTCAAAACATGAAAAGTGCTTTACAGCTTGCAGAAATACTTCCTTACAATAGTTACCAGTCCCTGAAATTCCCATCTGCAGGGTTTGCAGCTGCTAATTGGGAATAATTACCCTAATTATCTACTTGCATATAGCAATGAGTGCTGATATTTATAATGTCTAAAAAGCCTTCCTCCTGTTCTAGATGTTAACATGAATCCTTGTGTATGCAGTTTTTATCCACAGAGGAGTTAGACTGCATATTACCATATGAATTTCCTTTTGTAAGAACAACGAGCTGACAAGGTCTAGATCTTTGCATTTAATTTTGTCACCGGCTGCTGATTTGGTTATAACTACTGTGGAAAATGATGAGTCTCTTTCATAAATTTTATGCACTGTTGCTGTGAGGAGCACAAGGAGGTTCGGGAAATGTAGGACTTCTTAATTGTTCTGCTGCTGATTCACTGTGATATTTTTGGTTAGTTACCTAGGGCCAGTGATATTACAGCACCTGGTAGTTAAAACTTACCTCACTATGTTTTACGCAGCTGATCCTGAGAGTGAACTTCAGAACCTTAGCTAGGAGCCTAAACTTGCCATAAAAGGTATCTAGGAGAGTTAGCTCCTTCAAAATCGCATCCAAAAGAAACCAAACTATTTCCTTAATTAATAATTGCTGGAGTGCTTAGGAAGTAGAAGACTTAGGGCTGATAGATAAACTGGCATGCTCTTCACCTCTCTTTGTAAACCATCCCCTTTTCATGAAATGCTCACAGATTGCCTGGGGAGGGCTGCTTAGAAGATGACTTTGTATACAAGAAAGGATGTGCTGCAGCCTTATGATCCAGGCTCTTGCCTAGTAAAAGGGAGCTTAGTTATAGTCCCTGGGATAAACACCCGCATGAATTTTATGTGCAAGGGTCTTTAGATAAAAACTGTGGAGAATCTTAACAAAGAAAGAAGTGCTCACTCCAGACTGCCTTATAATCTTCTGCTCAGAATGCTCTTTGGAGAATTGGGAATATGTAGGTTTGAACCGATGCATGCTCAGGAAGAAACTCAATTCATTTCTTAACTGTGAGATTCTACACTACAATTTCTCATATTTCCCTCTAACAGAAGAAAAGACACTACACTTGTGTTTTGTCAGATGTTGGTTTCGCATGTATTAGACCTGTCAGAAGAAGAGGGCAGAAGAAAGCCTGACTTTGGACAACTGATTGGAATTCCACAGTAGGTCTGTCTCCTGATTCTCAAATTGCAAAAATTCTGCATATGTAAGCAGAAGCATGTTTCTGTGGAAAACAAGGATGAATTTACCAAGTATCTGGAAAAAAAAAATGTAATCATGGAATTGCTGAGACTGGAAGAGACCTCAGAGGTCTCTAATCCAGCCTCCAGCTCAAGGCAGGGTCAGATACATCATGTTAACCAGGACCAAGTCCAGCTGGGTTTTGAATATCTCTTGAGAATGAAGACTCCAAAACTTCTGCAGGTAACTTGTTCCAGTGTTTGACCATGCTCATGGTAGGATAATCTTTCCTTATATCTAATCTGATACAGCCAATCCAGGCGCTCCTGTTAGCAGTGTGAATATCCAACTTTGTATCTAAAAAATACTGATGTCAAAACTGGAAGAATAAATGAATTATTCATTCATTTGGAATTTGACTATTTTTAATTTGAGTTTTCAGTTTTCAATTTAGGATTTAGCTAAAGAAGTCAAACCAGCAACTGCCACTGACATTTCAAAATAGATCTGCTTCTGTTGTTCCACCCACTTCAGTGGCATTTGCTCCCAACTCCACGAGTTTTAAAGGTGTTCCACCACAAAATTGCTGATCTGCTTGAAATATGGCATATCATTTTACTATCTAAAATGAAACACTTGTAGATATATGGTTTCAGCTGAGGGAGTTATCACTTCTTCATATTTCTCATTCTAAAAGGTTAAAACAAGGATTACCTTCCTCAGAGGAGTCCTGTGAAATTTAATTAGCATGCAGATGTAAAATGCAGCAAAATATTCATTTTAACTTATATCTTATTTTAGCAATATAAATTTCACAGAAGCAGAAGCTGTCTGTGCGTGAAATCAGACTACAGATGATAATAAGTATAAGATTTGAAACATTACATGGTAGATACATAGTTGTTATATTTTTATGCTTTCTCTGCCTGGTCAAGAAGCTGACCCAAAAAAAAGAACTAAATCTGAAATATAGGTAGGAGATTTTCTCTTAAATAAGGTCTTTGAGTAGTTTTAGAACAGTCTCTTGGCACTGCTGTAAACAGGTGAAACTAGACGATCTTGTGAGGCAGACATGGTTTAAGCATGGTAGAAAGTTTCCTTGATATTATAATGGGAGTTAGGAGCTGGATCTCCCGTTTTCAAAAATTTTGCTGAAAAGGGAATGCTGACCCTTTTTCTGCTATAATTTAAAAAAAAAAAATCTTATGAAATTTTATAATTTTATAATGAAATTTTATAATTCTATAATTCTAAGAAAAAATTCTAATGACTAGAATTTTCTTCTGAAGTTAATAACATTAATGGCATTCCATTATTTACTGGCTGTGGATGTTAAGACCTATTGGCTTTTTACAGGATGGAAGAGTACACTGTGTAAAAATAAAGCCTTGTTTCAACTCCACCTTTCTCTGCACACAATTTTATCTGGTTTTCCTAGGTTTCTTTTTTTTTTTTTTTTTTTAACTGTACTGATTCATTGTTCAAACTATGAATTATACAATGAACCCATTCAAAAATCTCTACAAAATATGTCAGGGACTCCTCCTCACCAATAACAATGCCAATCCTCTTAATTAGCTTTAATTTTCACATGCCACCCCCTACTCCCTGAACTCCTTGACAACTCAGACGCACGGAAAGATCTTTCAGCATTCCCCACAAGTTAGTCAACACCACCCATCAAGGCAAGAGCTAATCTTAGAAGGCAAGAGACGTCTTTGTCTTGCCAGCAATTCTCTCCAAGCTTTGATATGAATTGCCACAGTATCACAGGAAGAGGAAGAATATCATGTAGATACCAAACAACATAGGCTTTACAATGGGTTGAAAACAACAGCATGAATTCAGGAATCTGCGATCTGGGAATGGATAGATACCCATGCAGATCACAAAACATAAGCACAATACTCCAGCTGGAAGCTGTGCAAATAGGCAAAGAGGTACCAGCATTCCTTACTGGCTGATTTTATTTTTTCATGTGTAGTCCCACGAAAAGTTCCATTAAATGATTCATTATGAGAAGACTTAAGTCCAGTGCACTCAGGATTGTTTAATCACCACTTTTGTATTTTCTACAGAACAGTTTTCATTAAAATAATACTTATCTCAACAGTGATGGACTCGAAAAAATGAACCAACACTATGTTTCCTAATTATTTCTCTGCCAACTGTAATCCAAGGATGGCTGAAAGCTGTAAACAGTGTTGTGAGGACTCTCTGGCAATGTTATATTTTTTGGAAGAATGTGGGGCAAATGCTCACCTGTGCTTGTACTGCCCACAAAGAGCCTTGCTGTTCAGCCATCTGCAAAACCTATGCTACGTTGCTGGATCCCTCTGGGACCCACTGGACTCCCACCATGCTGAGATGGTGAAGCAAGGTGCAGTCAGTTAGTGGTGGGCTTGTCCCCACTATGTGATTTTTCCCTGCTAAACCTGGAGCTCACTGATAGCATAGATATGAGATAAGCTCAGACTGAAGCGCTTGGCCTATGCTTAAATAGGCTTGGCCTATGCTTAAATGAGATATAGACTGTCAATACAAGATACAGAAACATTAGGGATTCAACCAAGAAAACTAGGTTTTGGTCAACTATGTATTTCCTTTGGTAAGTGTCTCAGGATGCTACTTCATTGTCAGCCTGTGCTGCTTTAAAAATATACTACCATCAACATAAGTAGGGCAGGTTTTCCTTAAACAATATTCAGCTTTTCCAGCAACCCTAATAACTGTAGTGACTTAGAGTGCTAGCTGGAAAATAACCCTAACAACAATAATAAAGATAAGTAAAGATACATTTTCAGATGAACCAGTGATTTGCTACAACTTGCTGTGGTGCTGCAGAATCATCACTAGAGAGAGAGAGAAGGGTAAAAATGGTATGATGATTACTTTAGGGTTGTGTGTTCATTAGTAAATGAAGACCCACTTGTAGCCTGTAGGCCAACAGGGCAGCATCCCACATCCACACTACTGTGTAATCTGCCTCCAAAGAAGCATGACTACCAGGAATGGTCCCTTAACTGCAGTAAGTCCTGAACAGTACCAAGACTCTGTTTAAGGAAACACTAGCTGGCTTGGATCAAAACAGTGCCCGAGACAGGTTGAGCAACACAATCTGTGTTGCTCAAATAGAAGATCAGGTTGAAGTGCCAGGGAACCTTTCATGACACTATTCAGTTTGCTAGTATGGATGTAGTCTAAGGTAGTGAGTATTTCAAAAATGCTGAAGGCACAGAAGCACCAAAGACTGAAACTTGGAACTTCTCATGCTTCCACAAAACACAGCATTGCTGCCAATTAATTTGCCATAGTCATGCACTCAGAGCTTGTTTTCTTATCTCTTTGCCTTGTTGGGCCAGCTTATAGCTGCCGTTTCCTTCACATCTATCTCTGTGAGTTGAATTAATTGAACTATGATGCAAAAAAATAACTGCTAAAACCAACAAAACCAAGCATCAAAGTGTTAAAGAACAAAACTGGATTGCCTCTCCTCACTCACTGCAGGTGAAGGGGAGCCAGGAATATACCCACTAGCAAAGCAGCAGAGAAGTTCCAGGGGACCACAGTGTCAGCAACTGAAGCCAACTACAAGTGTTCCTGATGGATAGTTTTGGAAAAAGGAGACTGAGATAACTGTACTATATTTGCAGAGTGGATGGAGCCCAGCTATCTGCACAGCACAGTGAATAAAAATTACAGAAAAAGAGAAAGCACTAAGTTGAGTTTATGGCAATTCATAAAGTAAACTCATGATCATGAATATTTGTGAGGGTATAGGAATAATACAGTATTTCATCTATGTAATACACAAAACTATGGCGCTGCAGAATTGTGAGCTGGTTACATATTATTTGCTCTCCGTGTGCTTCAAAGATCACAGGCTCCAGGAAGAGAAAGAAAAAGGTCTTCTATTTTGTTGCTGCAATTTAATTAGACTTGAAGCAGAGCTAAGGAAAATCTGAGTGGAAACTAACCTTCCCTGAAGAGCTGCAGGGCATTTCTTCTGTCATAGGAAATTCTGTCTCTTCCCTTTTTCTGGACTGTGTGGAGTCCAAACTGTGTTGATGAGCATAGGGGAAAAAAAGTGTATACAGTGTGGAAGACTTTCATATATGATAAAACCTAATGTGTGGTATTTCTGCTGTATCTTCCCTATTAATCCAAGACACAAGTGAGAAAACCAGAAATTTCCTGTTGGGAAGTTACCTCTTAGCTACAGTTTAAACCAAAGTCCTGGAAGGGCCATCAGATGAAGCCATAAAGTATTTCCACCGCAGCTAACGGGCTTTGGGAAAACAGATAGGCCTGATTTTCTGCTGACTCGGAAACCCTTGCAATAGACTACACGAGCACTGATGTAAAAGAATAATTCTGGGGCTTTAATGAGCAATACAGTTGATTTCTTCATGAAAAATATTCATGCTAGAAAAATCCAATTGACCTGTATGCATTTGTAGCATATAGCTTGTTTTTTGTGACCGATGAAATTGGGGAAACAAGTCTCCCAGAGTGTGTGAGGTTCATCCTCTTCCTGATACTTCCTTTCCTTGTCAACATTCAGAAATTGATTAAAAAAAAAAAAAAAAAGATAAAGCATCATCATCAGTCTATTCAATGAGGAGTCTCTACACTGTGTGAAGTATCAGCCAAAAACACCTATAGGTTCCTCTGGAAACATCTCTGCCTTTAATAGTGAAGGGAAATTCAGAGTTGTTACCTTTTTATAACCCATAGTCAGGGCCCCGAAGACCATTTATGATCACTGAAGAATGGAGTGAGAGACAAAAATGACCTTAAAGGAAGGAAAGGAGAGGTGCTCCCCACACACTTAAAACACACAGCATCTCCAAAACCACAGAGATGGCAGATGTAGTGAGGACTCCAACATTGTAGATCAACTATAAAGCTAGACATGCAAGAAGAGCTTAAAAGCCAGCATCTCCAGGCCTGACCTGTAGTGAACAGTGACTTCTTTAATCTAAGCAAGAAATGATGCCACTTCTTCCATTTATCATAAGGCTAATAGTAAAAAAATAGTCTTCAAATGTCTTTAGAATAATATTAAAGATAATACAAAATATATATTTGCCTTTCATCCATTTTTTTTTCTTTAATAAGTGATTGTTTTGAACAGTAAGCTTCAAATGACTCAAATTATTTAGCTTACAGAGTGAAATGGGTAGTTTTGTCTTGTCTAGCTACCATGTAATGCTTAATTATCTGTACACTTTTGAAAAGATCAGTTCCCCTGCCAGAAGTACCAGGGACCTTGTCCACATAGACATTCAGCTATTTAAACACACATGAAACTCTACTTAAAAAAAAACCACAACCTTTAAGTACAACATTGTAAGATGGACATAAAAAAAAATAATGATCAATGACTACTTCACCATTTTTCTAAAGTCAACTCTTGCAGGAAAAATAGCATTGGCTGCTCAGGAGAGGAGCCAGGTGTGCCCAAGGCAACACTCCAGCTACATAGGAGAGTGTGCGGTCATTACAGCCCCAAGCCTGCAATTCTGGCAGTCTCGTTTGACAGATGTGACTGGCCCAGGTGTATAAAATATTAAGTTACTTCTAGCTGAAAATTTCTTCAGACCCAAGGACACCTTTGAGTAACAACTGCAAAGGTCAGCCTTCAGCTTTGCTGAGGTTAATGTTGAAAAACAATTTGGCAACACACAGTACTAACATTTTAAAGGAGGACAATTCCCCCTGATTAAAGGGCAGTGAGATCATGGCCTCCCTTTTCTACTCCTGGGTTTGATGTTTCTACAATAATAGGGACTTGTTTCGTCTGCTTTAAGAAAATACTAACTCTGAGATCTTTCTATTCCTCTTTGAAAAAAGAAGCTTCAGCAATTTATTTAAGCCAATATGAGCTTTCTAGAAAGGGACATGGAGGCAAATGTACTGTTGATATCACTGGTTATTACAGTAATTCAAGGCACCAGTAATCTGAGACAACTGGTCAGAACTTTACACCATAATTGATTTAATTTTATTTTTTCCCTTGGAAGGTGCACATAATTTTTCCTTAATTTTATTTTTTTCCCTTGGAAGGTGCACTTATGAAGTATTCTGATCTTTGTGAAATACAAAACCTTCAGCATTCTGTAAATACAGGCAAACATCAGCTTTATGTAAAAATCTTTTATTTAATATTGTTAAAAATGTAAGTGCAATGTTTCAGCGATACAATGCGTAGAGGGAGCAGCTACAAATAGATGAGCTCAGTGCACTGCATGGGAAGACAAGACCCTTACTGACCTGTGCAGAATGGCCCCAGGTGCCGCACCAGCTGTTGCAGGTAGACACAAACACTGTCACAGGGCATGAGCCACACCATCCCTGCCCTTAGTGTCCAGGCAACACAGACTTCTCTGGCACATATTCTGTTTGGGACTTTGGGAGGGCACAGGGCTAGCTGAGGCATCCTTGTGGGACTGTAATGGGCTGCAGAAGTGAAAACAGTTCAGCACATGGCCATGCTGACTTACAATGCAGACTGCCCTGTAATCTATACGTGCTTTTCCTGCTGTGGAGGCAACCCAGTTAATTTGGGAGTGGAGGCTAAATTGTGAAGGTAGTGTGGTAGTGCGAAAGTGACTTGGACACTAGTATCAAAACTCTACTAGCACTGGCTGGTAGAGTACTGGATGCTCTTTCTGTAGTTCATATATGGTTGTTATGTCAAGCTAACAGGTACAACCTAGTTTCACAAAGATGAAGTGTTGAGAAAGGTGCATTAGGTTCAAATCTGTCCTGGCAAAGCAGGCCTCTCCATACAGTTGCATGCCTCTCCGGGGCAATGGTCTAGTTCATGGGACTATGTCCTCTTCCCAGAAGAGTTCCTGGAAAAATGCATCTGAGGGCTTAATGCCAATTACTCCATTAGCTTTTCCTCAAAACTCTTCTCCATGTAGGCACAACTTAAACCAGGAAAGAACCTTGTTGAAACTGCTTTTTTTTTTTTCTTTTTTTTCTTTTCTTCTTTTTTTTTAAGAGACCAACTCTTGTGCTTTTCTTTCATTCTGTAGAGTACGCAGCTGACATTATTACCCACATGCTTAGCTAGTGCCAGTGCTGTAACGGATGACGCTAGTACTTAAATGCACTAGGAAGACAAGAGTGGGATGAAGCCATTTTTAGAACAACATGCTATTTTCTTTTTCAGTGCTGACTCATTCACTGTACCTTGTGGTATGTTTACCTTGATTGCTTGCTGCTTCACAGGCTGTTGAATGGCTGAGGGAGGAATATTAATCAGGGACACATAGCACTGTGCTCCAGAACTTCAGTGATGGTGACTGCTATGCTTTTGCCTGTCTTTTGGTGTTATTGTAGGAATTAGTTTTCCTTAACTAGCATTCACAGGTTTTTCAGTCCTGGAAACTGTAAGCAACATTCTTGTATTCGTAAGTTTTGCACAGCTATCTAGTTCATATCCATTTTTTTTCCTGTTGAAAATCTTTAATCTTCACTAATACTCATGTCAAGGTAAAATTAATCAGTCATTGTAGTGTATATCTGTTGAACTTAATTAACCAAAACAACCAATGAAGATAAAACAGATCTCAAAACCCATTTATCTTTTTTTTTTTTTTTTTTGTTGTTACATATTTTATATTAAAATCAAAATGTTATGGGAAGCAGTAGCAGTTACTGTAGCTAAAGCTATTAAAAGGTATGCTTATAATGCATGTGTGATCTCCATGGGCTATTCTGCCCATGGAGGGAAATGACAGAAATTTTTGGTTCTCAGAAATGTAATTGTCTACATTCAAAACAGAAATTGAAGGCCCACGGGTAAAAACTTGCTAATCATTCACAAGAATTTAAGAAATGCTATCAGTGTACAGTTACGAAACGGCTGCTCTCTGCTCTTGAACTGACCGGCTTGCTAGCCAACTGGTCTGGGTTCACATTGCAGCTAAGCTGATTTAACAACTAGCTGGAGCCCAAAGGGGCTTCACATTCAGCCCCTCTCCCTTCTCTCTGCAAGCTCCCATCATCTCCACTGTAGAAGGAGTAACGCAAATCTGGTCAGGGACTGAGGTATAGATCAGAAAAATAAATACTACTTCATAGAGATTTATGTCTACCAACTTAGTTCTACAAAAATGGCCACCGGTGAGCAGCTCTGCTGGAACAAGGCAAATGGCCAGGGTGGTGTGGAGGGCAGTATGGTCATCTGGCTGAACCCTCTCTAACATGCACCCACACACGGCCCAAGCAATGAGCTCCCCCAGCTATGAGGACTGTGGAGGAACAGGGACATGAGAAACCCTAAGAAAAATAGCCAGAGATGAGGCTCAGACAGATTAAAGAAATCCCTGCTTTCCAATATGAGATATAACCTGGGCATATTTTTTGAAAATATATATTTTTTGAAAACACAGAGGCTTTCTAAACCTCTTTTCTCATCTCCTGTTTTCATCAACTGTGAATCTGGTACAAATGCACTTCTTAGAAAGAAATTTACCTTGTTCACTCTTCAAAAGTTTTAAGGAAAGTGCAGCTCAGTAATTACTATGGAAGACAAAATGGAAGCTCAGAAACAGAGAGATCATGGTGTCAAGTACTGGACTATGACACTGCCATGCACTTACAGTTTGGGACTCTGTATTCCTAAACTCTCAAGTGGAAAACAGAAGTAGCAATATTTTATAGAGGTGTTGAAAGACAAAATAACAAGAAGACTAACAAGAAGAAAAGTGAGTCAAATCCAGTGAATCTTCATATACATACATAGCAGAGTAAGAACTATATATATAAAAATCACTGATAATATATAAACATAAAAAATAATTTTTATTATGCTTGAGCGTATGTATGTATTCATATATAAGATCTTTGAAGGACTAGGATGTTGCTGTTTTGCTTTAAAAAGAATTTAAAAATATGTAGCTGACATCAATAAGGGGAAATGCCTTTTAATGTTTTAATTCTATAAACACAGAGATCCTACAAAGGCCCAATTGTTTTATGTTAATCTGTTCACTTATGCACTTCAGGGAAATCTGCTGCTGCACAATCACCTCGATAATCCCTTGAATATTTTAATTTCCAGATATTCTGGAGCAAGGCAGTAAACTCTCCAGGCTAGGAATCTGAGATGTTTCTCTACCATTCTCAGTTTCTGAACCTAGTGATTATTTTAATTCAACCATTATTTACTGATGCTTACTTCACAGCTGTAAGAAAAGTTAAATATCTTTCCTCAGTTTTGCAGACAGAGTAATTGAAATGTCTGGTGATTAACAGATTACATTTCCTGGGTCAGAGAAAAAGTTCATGGCAGAGCTAATAATGAGTCTTATATCTCGGGTCTTAATGATTACATTGTGACAGTGCAGCATCCCTCAAAGTAGAAGTTTCAAAACAATGCATGTAGTTACGACATTGACAGAATGGGGTCCCTTCATTCTTTTCCTGACCTTGGGCTAGTGAGTAAGCCAGTCACTCAGTTTGAAGGGTATCTGTGTTCTGAGTGGCATATTCAGATTCTGCAGAACTTGTATTTTTCTTAAAAAATTTGTAATGAGAATATTCCTGATATATAATTCCTAGTATTATTGCTTTTGACAAAGGTTTGGATTCTTTACTGTAGTAATTGAGCAATTAAGTCTTGACAGATTGCCATTCTAGCATCTCTGTGAATTGGGGAATGATTACTATCCAATTTGTTAAAAGGGTTAAAGCTGGATGAAGTCACTGGAGCAGCAAAAATTTAAATTCACTTCTCCTAGATTTTAAGCTGCTTGAACCTACCAGCTGATGAAACTTGCTAATTTGTTTCAGTTATCCCAAATTCACCAAAAGGATAAAACAAAGAATTCTGAAAAAAAAAAAAAAGAAAAAAAAAAGAAAAAAAAAGGGCGTTTCTGTTCCCTAGGCCCCCACTGGGCTTAACCTGAAGCTTAGTGATAGTTCGTGAACTCAGTGTTTCACATTCACTTGAGTATGCTGATACAGGTTGGAAGTAAGAACAAGGCTCATGAAAAGTAAAAAATAGTTTACAAAGAAAAAATGAGGTGTAAAGACGGGGAAAAAAGAAAAAAAGGAAACATGATGAAAAGGAAAGCAAGACACCAGCAGAGATATAGAGGGCCGAGAGTTCTCCGTGTAGAAGTATGAGTATGGGATGGTAAGGAAAAAGACAGCAAAATGTAAACTTTTCTTTAATGTCAGAGCTATACCCTTGATTTTGTAACACAGACAGAAGTCGAAGTCTCTGCACAGGATGCACTTCCAGTTCTGGCTCATTGAGTTAGATTAAAAACTTCTAGGGAAGGGCAGTCTGTTTTACATGGATAAGAACTGTACTTGGATATGAAAAAATATTACAGATGTCAGCTTAAATTGGAATCAGTTTGCATGGAAATGCTATGAGGGTTGCAAGTAATTATTTTCCTTTCTCTGCTATGAGGAACCTTTCCTCTTCCAGCAAGGAGATTGACCCTGGATGGCTGCATGTGCACCCTGGATGGCTGCATGTGCATTTGAAAAGATTCGGCCCTTCAGCTGTGACTCATTACTATTGGTTCCCTATTGCTCAGAGGGAAGAGAGCTCTACATAGAGGTAGATAACACTGTGTCTGTTGGCTTCTGCAGAGCCCACAGGAACTGGAGATCTCTAAATACATAAATCTGGAGTGGAAGTTTGCCCACATTAATGTCAGAATCAGTTAAATTCTGGAAAAGAGTTCATTAAAAGGAAACAAAAAGAGAAGGCACTCAGAACAACTTTGGCTTTGTAGGCTGTTCTTGTTAAAAACACCAAAGGGAATATTTGTACAATAGTTTTTTTTTCTTTGTTTGTTTGTTTGTTTGTTTTTTTCCCAGAAGCAATGACAGCTGAAGAAGTTACCCTCCTAGCTTTTCCTTCTTCCTGTTCTGCTCCCAGTGCAGTTCTCTGTACAGCCTGATGTGCTAATGACACTTGTCAAGGGACTGTGCTGGACCTAGGCCATGTAAGTGATGTCAACATCCGAAAAGACATATTTTGGAACATTTTTTTTAAAACCTTATCACTTCAAGATCCAAATCATTGTGCAGCATCATAAATGGCTACACTAGCACGATTTTGGGGTGGCAAATGGCAGCAAGCTGCAGGTTTGAGTTCAAATGTAGGAGAAAGTGGGAACTGCTAAAGAAAACGTGTATTCCCACAAATAGTCTGAGTACCAGACCTGAGATATCTGTCTTCCCAAGGATCTCATGTAACTTTCAACAAAGATGGCTTATAGTATGAACTCAAAAGAGGCTCACTTCAACATGATTTTGGATACCCAGTCACTAAATGGAGTTTTGTGAGTAATCATCATCAAGAAAAAGCAAATCAGTAAGCCAGTAAATCTAGTCTTCTTACTTAACCTGGAGAAAAGGAACACAAAAATAGGATTCCACACAACCCGATTTTAAAATCACTCATCTTCAGTTGTATTTGACACATTTTTTTTCTAGCCCCAGACTTTGGGTGAACTGCCCTTTTAAAATTTAATTTATGAATTTTTCTGAGATGTGCAACATGAACTCTGAAGATGACAACAAATCCACTGACCTTAAACTAATTTATATCACACCAGTTTTATATATGTTTTTACCTGTGCCTTATACACAAAGAGTAAAGCAGGATTTTTTTCACTTTCATGGAATGTCTGAATTCCATACAGACACACTTAAGAGAGATACGCACAGGACCCTTTTATTTTTACAATGACTTTATGACATCAACTGTGTTTTTGTTTCCATTACAAATATTAAGAACGTCTTCCTCTTACCTGAAGGTAATGGCATGGCCTCAAGGAAGGTTTGATTTCCTGATGAACCAGAGGCTTATCTAAGTTCAGTGATGATTTGCGATAAGCTTCTTTAGCTTGACTTACTGTAAGCGTGGACCAAGAACTCCTTTTCATGTATTTACCATCAGGGGTCATTGCTAGCCCTTCACAAGCTGAACATTTCACGTCATTGTTACTTTTGGAAGTCTTCAATGAGAGATCCCCAAAATGTCCCTGGAGTGCCTCAGGGTAGCAATGGGATATATGATCCGTATGGTGCCTATTTACCACACTAGGGGTTCGATAAGTGCTATCACTGTCCAAATTATCATCAGAGCTCCACCAGCTGCTCATTCCAGATTTATGTTTGGTTTCTGGTTTTCGCTCCTTGCTTTTACTCCTTTTGCTATGCTTGGAATGGTGCCCATGATGATGGTCATCCCCTCGACTGTCTCCCTTTGTTCCATTAACATTGCCCTTGGATGATCCTTCCAGAGAATGAGATTTAGTAAAAAGTTTCTGGACTGAATGAACGAGATGGCGTATTCTTCCTGGGCTCTCACTGCGTTGTTCTGCAGCTGTTGAGGTCCTCTGGTACTGTAAGGTGTGAAAACCATCCCGGTGAAGAGGAAGTTGTTTTTCAAACTGGTCCAAAAGATTCGCAGGAATACGGTTAATCTTAGGGTTACCGTGAGACATGGCGCAGTCGTCTCTTGTGTCGTAATGAGAGCTGTAGTGCATTCTGGGGAAAGTGCTACTTGACATGTGATCGCCCATTACCATGGGCATCATCATGCATTCAGAATGAATGGAGCTGCGTGGTGAGCAACGATGGTGGTCCATCGGGCAACTCTCCGTGGGGCTGAGAAGATACGATTGCCTTGGCTCCTGCCCATGGTGGATATGGTCGTGGGTGTGTTCGCAATCTTCAGGGGATGCTAAGCCACAAGTATGAGCTGAACATAACTGTGGTTGGTTGCGACTGCCAGATAATCCTTTCATATTCCTCGGAGCAGGAGAGTATCTTTCTTCATTGAAGTGCTGAGAAGGCGACCATGAGTACTGCTGGTCTGTCAGGAGAACACATAAAATGTATGTTATCTGTCTGATTAAAAGATTAACTTGCAAAATCCAAGTACATTGCAAAACTAAACTAATTTTCTCTATAAACTCAGTGGAAAGTCTCATCATTCATAGGATTTCATTCACCATTTTAAAATGATAAAATTACTCACTATAAGCAATTTATGAGGTGAATGCAGTCTCCTTCCTGTCTGCAAAATTGTCTGCTAGCGGCTTTACAATTTCATGAAGTTATTCATTATGCAAATTTACTCAAATGCATTTAATGGATACACTCAAGTATTCAGTTTATTATCTGATATTTGGAATTCATATGTCAAGCTTTGTGTCTAGCCATTTAAACAATGTGGGTCTGATTTCTATTCCTGGGGTTCCTCAGTTGGATATATTAACCTAAAGATATGTAAAGAGTCATTTCCTTATCACACACAGCTTCATTTTCTTAAACGAATCTCAGCTTCAAGATCCCAAGTACACTGTTCGTAAACACAAAAAAATAAATAGAAAGAAAAAGAATGTGAACATGCTGAAATCAAGCTCAATTTTTATATCAATAAATGGCTTACAAATAATCTTTTCATACTATTTGAACATGTATTATCATTCGTCCAGATCTATTATCACTATTCCCATACATGTACAAACATGTCTATTAGACTATTTTTTTTCTTTGATACACAAACTACAAAATATTTATTTTAAAAATCTGTTATTCCCGAGAGAACAAATATCTTTAGGTACATTCTACTGATTATTATATACTAGATTATTTGTTCCTATGGATCATGTGCTTCAACTGTAGTTATTAAAGAAGCATGATTACTCAATAAATGTAGCTTGTAAGTAAAGATTTGGATACTTGAGCCTTTGATATTCTTTTATTTCATGCAATTCCTAGCAGCTGTCAAATGCTACAAACAAAAAATCAAACACTTTCCCTCCTCAATTTCAGCTTATTTAAGCAACAATTCAAAATCAGACAAACATATAGGATGCATGACAATCCTTTAGAGGATCAGACAGATGCATGTGTTTATGCTTACAACCCACTTAGCACAGTCTTTCTGTAAATTTGCTCTAAAAAGCAATCTTGCACAGGTACCTGATGTAAAGAATTTGAAGGCCTGGACCAAAATGGAAACCAGAGAATATCGTTATATATAGCAATATAACCTGACACTGAGTACCAACCTCTAGAGATAACACTAGCCAAAGAGCACTCTGAGTGATGTCTAAGCATATATAAAATCTGTCCTAAAAGTTCCCAATGCTGGTGAGATCTCAACACCTGCATATTGTCCTGAAACAAATCAAAACCTATTCAGCATTCAATCTTACAACCTAAATGCTATACATTTCCTGTAGTGGTAGATGCTTAACTAATTTTATTGCATCTTAATTTCAAAAACCTCCACATAATGTTTTAAAATGAATGTAGAATTAAACTAATAAACAATAAAATAATCTTCATCCTTGGTGCAATCCTGCTACAATAAAGTCAAATATGGAATTGTGTCTAAATTTCACCTCTAGACTTTTTCATGGCATATGTATGTGTACATATCCTTTTCTGCTTCTAGTTTGTTTTTTAACAGTTTCTTTTACTTAGTTTTTCACATTGAAATAAGAGCTAATTACTGTTCATTACCCAATCTGTTGTACTATTCAGCTTATAATACCCTGCATAAATATAGTTGCAAAAATGAAATATAATTGTTTCCCTGAAATAACATATTTTGGATCATCCAATTAAAAGTACAGCTATATATAGACAAAGAAGTAAGTTATAACAGTGTTTTGGGATTCAGCCACATAAGCAGCATTGTAATAAATGGCACTTAACCCAGCATATTACCAGACATTATCAGGGGAATAATAATGGTCAATGTGTTGAACTTAGACTTTACTTCCCACAAAGGGTTTCCAAAGCACCTGACAGAAATTACTGCATTAGCTTTTACAATCCTATGAGATGTGGAAGGCACTTTTACAGGAAAGTAAACTGGAACATAGGCAACGTTTTCTGAAATGCTTGTGGATTTGCTGGTTTTCATTTTCACAGCTGTATGAGTCAAAGAGAGGTGGAAGGAAGCTCTTCCGTCAAAGTGACACACAAGAGCCGTCCCCAAGCCTTTTCATCACCATCTTGCACATTTATGAATGAAGGTAACTCTTCCACTACATCTGTGAATTGCCATTGCATTTCAAAACAAAACAAAACAAAAAGGCATGGCAGACATGCAGAAGGAAAGAAAGAGCTAGCCAGGAGCAAAGAACTCATTTAAACGAGCTCCCTAGAACAGAACTACTGGCCTCACACAGTATCAAACACAGCCCAGAAGACTTTGAACATTTTCATCCTGATATATTCCCTAGGAATGTGATACAGCATAACTTGATTGCACTGCAATGGGCAATCTAACAGCTTTTTCCATCCCTCATGATTCCTGATGATTCAAGCACAGTGCAACTATAGAAAAAATACAATTTTCTGTAAGTTGTTTTCATAGTTGTATAGCATTTTATGTGCCTCATGGAAATTTTGATTTTTTTTTTTTGTGCTTGAGATATAGTAGCTGAAAACTGCTATAGGCATTTAATAAGCATAATCAAAATAATTAAAAACTGAATTAAAAAGGGGTACTTTCCAAAAGTAATTTTCCCCTCTAAAATCTGCCAGGGAGAGTAGCTGATACTAAATAAAGTCTCAAATTACTTACATGTGCACCTTCTAAATTTATCACTCTTTTTAAGTCTGGGATCTGTTTGGGACATCAAACCTGTTTTTACACACCTTTACTTCTTATAAAACCTCTTAAAATCTTCAAAATTTTGCATTATTATATATATATTCGTCAAGTCACCTGTGCTTTGTTCTATTCATTCAACTTTGTTTGTGAGGTCTGTTTCAGGGCTCAAAGAAACAGTTGAGCTATGGCTGAATGAATTACTGTATGATACCAGGCCAGGGTAATTGACCATGTGGTAGCTCTTAGCCTGCCAGAAACACAAAGAAAAATGTGCTGGCTTAAAATTCAATTAAGCTAACATGCTTTTCTAACATTTGTAAGAAGCTGAAAGTGTGTTTGTGGTCAACATCCACAGCTCAGTTGATTCATAAAAATATGTAAAGCCACAATATTAATATATTTTTTTCCTGATTTGTTTAAAGAGAAAGATAAGATCATAACATTTTGTATAAAAATAATAAATGCCAGAATAATCCAGTAATGACAGATTGGATAATGACTGGAATGTTAAATATTTATTGAAGATAACAATATATGCATTATTATTATTATTATTATTATTATTATTATTATTATTATTATTATTATTGTTATTTACATCAGCTCCTATAATTTCTTAGGGCAATCACTATAAAAATATCAAAGTAATTGAGGATACTAATGTGTTTAGTACCTTAAAGAAATTGCCACCATCAGAACCAATGAACTGAAGGAACACAGCAAGCAAACATAACCCCAAGCAAACAGAGGAATGGAATAAGATAAAAATACAGTTGGGCATGGGAATAGCTCTTTTTTTCAGGTTCAATCATGGAGAATCCGGTATTTCCAAAACCCTGAAAATCTCTCAAGGCTCTTCTTTCCGGAAACTACTGCACAAATATAAGTAAACCTTTAACCTTGATGTATTCGAGGATTCCTGTATCCTTTCCTGTCTTTTACACCTCTTTCCCTGTCAGGCTATGTCCTTTTCTGCTCTTTTTTCCTGGTTATTCTTCTCTACTTTCTGATGCTAAAACAGCTGCTCTCATATTCAAGGCAGATGTTAGTTTTATGTCTTCAGGGACTGGTCATAATTTATAGAGCATTCAAGCTTCTTCCTTGTGTCAGTCAGTATCAAGGGAAAAAAGAGAGATACAATGACCAACAATATTGTTTGAAATGATGAATTAGACTGCATGTGAATGTGCTAGGGCAAAAGGGACAAAAAAACTTGAAGCAATGAAAAATTAGGATTTTGCATCTTTGAGTTCCTGGAACACTGCTGAAAAGAATCAGTGCAAAAGCACTGGGAATCTCTGACTTTCAAACAAGTGTATGTCTCCACAAATCTTTTTGTTACAAATATTTTTTGTCTGTTATGCATTGAAAGTAAGCTTGTGAAGCATCATTATAATACCTGGAATGTATTATGAAAAAAAATATCCTCACAGCCTAACCTATAACTAATACAAATATTGAATGTTTTAAAATCAAGTATATTAATCAAATAAGTACGTATTAAATCTTACAAATGCATAAATAAAATGTGTTAGCTGGAGATTTGTCTGTCCAAGGACTTCAGTCCCCAGCATCAGATGAGCACTCTTTCCTTATTAACTTGTTGTGATTTTTTTTTTTCCTAACCATGAAAAGGAACACATCCAGGGACTAGATGAGTGACTAACCTGACAAGTGCAAGGAAGAAATTCTGGAAATGCCCTAAGCTGCTATTCAGAGATTTTCAACCTATCTATGTAGCACAATACCTCATATAAAATTTACATTAAAGAGGAATTGAAGTGATTACCTGGCTTTAACCTCCAGCTTTAGAAGATGGCTTGTATTTTCTGTTACATTGGCTTGATGCATTTGCACAGCACATGGTACTACCTATTTGTGACTTCCCATCTAACACCTCAGGCTGCTTACTTGAAATATTGAAGTTTGAGGGGTAGCATATCCTCAAAAACAGATAATCAGCTCTACGAGGGATATAGCAACAAGGTCATCTATGCATCCAGTGTCCCTGTACAGTCAAAGGAGAGAAGTAGGCAGTTCTGAGGATGTAAAGCCAAGCGCCAAAATGCTCAAGGCTATCAAACAAACATGAGTCACAGGCTGTATCTGAATTCCTGTCTTGTTCTGACACTTAGGCACCTGAAACAAGCCTGAAAAATAAATGCCTGTCTGTTCAGTACCCTGAGTGGTCTTTGTGGTAGACACATATGGCAGTGTTTATACTAGTAGACTAAAAAGAGCTGTAAGAGGTGATCAGTCCATAGTTAAATGGTTGCCATTGTAGTTTCAGACAATGTAAATAGGACTTTTCCAACCAAAATGTAGATATGATTTCAAGCATAGCACGGGCCAAGAATTATTGCAAATAGGCCATCTGGATGTGGTTTTATTTTGGAATGTGAGAAACCAGCATGATTCATCTCAGCCTGAACTACGTGTCTCAAAAATGTCGGATGAATACCATCTTTCAAGTACATATTTATCTCTGCTGACTATAGGGAAAGATGTGGGTGACAGGTTCCAATGCAGAAAACTACATCATAAATATCTAAAGTTAGGTGATCTGAAGCACACGTCTAATGCTAAAATATGGAAAATGATTTGACAGCCCAAGCTAATTCAGTGGAACCACATGATGAATAATGACCAAGGATAAGATGTTTTTTATAACTCCTGTGTTAGATAAAAATGTACATGCAAATTCTATTCCTAAAACTGCATCAGTGACCAGAACATAATAATTTGGAGCCAAGTCAGAAAACCCAAAGGGAAAAATAAGGAGCATGTGGAGTGCTGCCATGTATTTAGTACATTCACAGTTTTGAGCACTGACGCAGATACCTGCAGGTGGAACAAATATTTCATGGCACCCAATTATATCTTTCAGCACAACAATTCTTTTACTTCAGCTCCATCCATCTTTCAATCAGAGATTAGTAGATTGGCAAACTAACAGCCCAATGGATTTATTTCTGAGATAATACGGTTGTATAGTAAAGGAATGTTCATGAGTGAGAACGGGATCTTTGATATGACGGTGGTGGTAGGGTAGGGGGGTGAGATATTGAATTTTGGGGAACACAGAGTAGCATTAACTGGTAGGAAATAAACACCAACAACTTGGTAAATGGGGAAAGCAGTGACCAGGGACATGTTGAAGTAAGATTACAACACAGACCTCTTAGAACAGAGAATGGGGCATGTCATAAATGAAAAAGGAGAAATGAAAGAAAAGAAAGGAAACATGGATTGACAACATACCCACACCTTATAGATGGAAGAATGGGACCTTGACTTGTCTGGGAGAAATGAGAGGCACAATGTTGCTTCCAAGGTTGCAACAAGGAACAGGACAGAAATCCCAGAGAGGAAATATGGGAATTGCAAGAAGCTCCGAGGGTTGAAGTGGAGGAATGCAGGGAGCCCTGAGTGTGATGCAAAATTGATTTCCATTGGCTTGATGTCCTAGTATTGATCAGTATGTAACATGCAGATCTGCATAGTGCTTTTCACGTTCAAAGTACATCACCACTATTCATTTTTACAACAGTTCTGTGACAGAGTTAAGCCCACAAAATGATTCATGACTGCCACTTTTTCACAGACGGTGATCAGTGAAGCTATTGACAAAAATATAAAGTATCAGGATTTGATTGATCTAAACTAATGTGTAAAAATTTTCCTGTAATATGGAGAAATACAGTTGTATGTCGTTAAACAAGGCTTCATTATGTAAGTGCTATTTAAAAACAGGCTACAAGAAAATTGTCTATGATGATTTCAAATACTGACCAGAAATGCCAGCCCAACACCATTAAACTTCTTTTGTTCCTTCTTGTATATGGTTTTACAAACTTATTTTCCCAAAACAGAGAATTTTGGATCTTATTAGTATAAATATAGGGGACAATCAGATTCCCTTTGTGTCATTAAAATGCAACCATTTTCTCATCAGAGACTCTGACAAATGTGTTTACTATGCACCTAAGCAATTAAAGAGAGCTAGAGTAATTGGGTAGTAGAGCTTGAGGATTTATAGAGGAATCTGCACATAACTCCAGAAGAAAAGGGGAAATCCTTGTCACATGGCAATGACAAATCTCCCATTAACTTCACTGGGACTGGAGTTAGTCATAAACATTTGCTGAGAAAAGTTCTTGTTTAGCTACCTATGAATACTGTCACTTGAGGAGGATCACCTCTGATCAGGGCTCTGTATCACAGAAAGCACAGCTCATCTTGAATTGGACCAAATGTACAAAAAGCCTGCAAGGGTCTCCATTTGGAAAAAGGATGGAACGGGGGTATGAAACTTGTATGAAACTAGTTCTTCTGGAATCCTGCCATGGATGCCAGTGAGACCAAGATGTAATCCAAACCACTTGGACCAGCAATTCAGCTGGACCTACCAAATTTCCAAGATTTCTTTTCTATCAGATGAAAAATAAATGTAACAGATAAAGCTGGTATATATGAACTTCTCCCTTGAGTGATTTATTTATTTATATTTATTTATTTATTTATTTATTTTTGCTTAGTATTTCTGAAATTCTTCTTAATTTGCCCTTTATTCATGACTATTTATGACAGGAAGTTTACCATTCTCTGTAGTACCACTCTCTGAGGGGACTGCAAGAACTTTCTATATCCAAGCAAAAATATTTACCATACATTCCTTCTAAATTGCTGCTATTATTCCATAAAAAAAGAGTGTATTTTAAAGATTCGCTTATTTTGTTGAGAGCTCTTTTGGGAATGAAATAACGTAAGCATTAATTCTCAGAAGCATTGATTATTGCCAGAGAACATACGGCTGTTCAATTTAAAATACCTTTCTATTTCAAAATACCCTTTACTTAAATAAAAAAATAAATAAATAACGCATTTAAAGCAACCTTTAAATTGTCAGAACTGAAGAAAATTATTAAGAAAATCATTTGTTTTTTGTTTGGTTGTTTGTTTCAGCATCAGTTCTTTGTAGCCTTAAATTCACCAAAAATCTCAAAGTTTCAGCCTTGGTTTAACCTAAAACATTTTTATTTTTTTTCCACTTTTAAGTGTTCATCATTATCTGCTTGGCTGTACACCCTTGGTGCCAGCTCTTGCTGCTTTGTCATTGTATTGTGAACTTTTCTGCTCTGCTCAACCCACTGAGATGGAGGAGGTCTCATCCTGATTTTCCTATGGGGTGCAGGAAGAAACAGCAGCTTGGTAACAAGTTCCCTTTTAAACATGTTGCCATAGTAACAGGCAGACAATCTCCCTCTTTCCATAACCTTCAGACTGGGAGTTTTTCAAATGAGGGTGCTGTCTCTTTTTCTGCCTGACTGAGCTCTATTTTGGGTCTGTGAGAAACATTGCAGATATTCATTGCTTTTTCCTGCAACCTTTAGCACCCAAATGATGGGTCAAACTGTGAACCCTGCTCCTGGAATGAGGTGGTGGTGGTGTAAGTACCATGCACCCATACCAAATCTGAGACAAGACATAATGATGCTGGCTGGTTATTTATAAAGGGAAAATGAGTTTGTAGAAATGTGTAAAAGTGAAATGGAATGGCCCAAGAAAGTTGTTGTGAAAGGTGAAAAGGAACTCAGTAGTGAAAGTCTGGACTCTATAAAGAGTATTTGCTGGTGTTTATCCTGCTACAGTCACAGTAGCACAAAGCCCCTTATGAAGACAAACTGAATCAGTGTCTGGCACCGTGAGGCACAGCTGTGGTCATCCACATCCACGCTGGAAGTACCTCCACCACCTTGACTTTGCCCATATCAACTGTCCTGTTCTAGAAAGAGTTTAAGCAGTCCATAACAAACATGTGGAGGCAGAGCATGATTTTTTTTTTTTTTTCTGGGGGATTGACAAGCACATCACTTAAACTGCCCATCAAGGGAATACCGTTATAAGGCTGCACGTTTTATCATGTTAAAAGGAGACAAAGAAGGGAAGACACTTAGTGGAGCAGGCAAGCACAGTGAGGCATTCAGATGAGTCAGTCTCTCATCTTCACTGGAGCTGTCTACAGAAACATAAGTACTTTTGTCTACAGAAAAGTAAGTGCTGAGGATCAGCTGTATATCCAGGTGATACAGAGGTCATCAGAGCATGAGGAAGAGAAAAACGTCCCTCATTTGCTAACATCCCACAATCCAAGTGTGAAATATAACTCAAGCTGTTTTATCACCTTCTCCTCATGTCCTCTTTCTCTCTTTTCCTTGAAAAGGTCTTTCATTCATTCTAGTGCAGATACTGGAGTTAGTATTCCAGTTGTGGTCTAACAATTGGACTAAGCTTCTGTTTGGAAAAAATATTTCCTCTGCTATTGAACTTAGGAACCTCCTCATCTGG
Organism: Anas platyrhynchos; assembly: GCF_047663525.1. NCBI lineage: Eukaryota > Metazoa > Chordata > Aves > Anseriformes > Anatidae > Anas > Anas platyrhynchos. Next base: position 99,416,997 of record NC_092589.1, read on the forward strand.
CCAATCCTGTCTGAATGCATATCTCATTTAGACCAAAAATATTTTGCTTCTTGGCAAAGTAACAGATATGTAAACTCTTTTGTATTTGGTAGTAGAAACGGATGAATAATTCATAATAAATAAGCCATTTGATTAATCTTACACCCTTACAAATATCTTTTTGTGTTTGTGAATTGACCTTGGGCCTAATGGGATTTTTGCAGAGTTATCTGATATTGTGAGGTGTTTAATTTCTACAAATAACTTCTGGTTTGTAGATTGTTTGCAATCATTTGTTGCCAACAGCATATAATTAAAATGCACAATATTTAGTATGTTTGTATATGATGCTCAGGCCATATGATATAGTTCCATTCTGTGAACGAAAGCAATTCACAGAAATCTGCACTCGAGCATAAGTTCAAAATTTGTTCTCTGACAAACACTCCCCATTACTTCATTAACATTTTCTGAGGTCTTGATCATCACATCCATAATTTTCTACACTACAGCTTCTGGATAGAGGAAAAGCAAGGATCTGATGTTAAATTATTTAGAAGTATTCTGGAGTGTTTTTTTTTTTTGTTTGTTTGTTTGTTTTTTTTTGTTGCAATATCTGTTCAGCTAGTCTCAATGAGCAAACAAGAGACAGTTGTTGGGGTGTCTCATATTTAAACCCTCCCATAAATTTAAAAGATTTCCACACCTCTATACCAAACTCTCTGTCTACATAATTTTATTATATGGAAGAAGGATAGTGCTGTGGTTAGAACTTGGGAAAGTTGCAGCCAGGATTTCCAGTTCAGATATGATTGTTTTTCTGTGGTCTAGGATAAAGCCATGGGAACTGATGACAACAGCTACAGACAGGCTTGCCCTTGCCTCACCAGGCTAAAGTTAAACTTTGTGGGTATCTCTTGTAGTCTCCCCACCTCTGTTCTCCATAGAACCAGTGTAAAAGCAGACTCAGTACCTCTGAGGGCTGTCAGAGTGGAGATACATTCAGCCCACTGATATATATGTGTCCACTTAAGTATTAAGTATAATGCCCACTTAAGTATTTAAGATGAAGTGCCTGTTACTATATCTGCTAACTACTGGGATGTTTCTGTAACAGTTTATTCTGTGTGGCCAAGCCTTTTGTCTGAGTGAAGTCCCTTACCCTCCAGCCCAAGTTTACACCTGTTTAACTCTCCCTGGATACTCTGAGGGAAGGCGAACTGAGGCATGGATCTGGCACAGAGGACAGCTGAGTGTTTGTTTGTCCTTGGGAAATTTTCTTGTCATGCTTGTTATAAGAAACTAAAATGTATAAAAAGTCCACAGCGTTCAGACTGACTGTGCTGAGCAAGGCTGGATAATTAGGTAGAAAGACAAACTGGAAAGTCAGGCCTTTATTTATTTTTTTGATTTCAAGAACAGCTATATCCTTTTTTCCTTTCAACACATAAGGTCATAATGGCATGATCATGCAATCAAAAGTGATTGAATAACCATGAGTTACTGGCTGACACTTGAACCATACCAATTAATCAAAGCATGACTGCAACAACCGTGAAATAAAAATATATTTTTATAACCCATCCCTAAACTCCCTTACAGTTTACTTTGCAACTAGGGCAGGTTAAGAACACTATTAGTAAACGCAACCCATTTTATAGGTTTTAACCTTCTACCTAACATCAACTCAATATCCTTTCATTTCTTGAAGTCAGAACAAATTTACTGAAGCAAAAAGCCTTTAATGCAAATTTTCTTTCTTTGCATAACACTGGAAGCTAAATGTTTAACTCTTGTAAAATAAATGCTTTTCTTGCCTATAAAAAAGAGTCAAAATATGTTTTCAATAATCTATTTTCCCTCTGTACTGCGTGCCTGTAGTACCAATTAAAATCTATATTTACAGAAAAATTCACCCTATCTTCCATGTTCCCATGTTGGTGGGTTTTATTCTCTTTAAGTAGCATTTAAACATGGCACATTTTCCATATGTCTCTTGCCAAGATTGCACTATTTGTTTTTGACACCCAAAGCAAATTGTTGCTTTTCCCTACACATGCCTAAAATGAATAAGATTGTGAGAAGTTTCCAGTTTGTACAGAAAAGTGTAGTACCATATGTGACATTGTTCAGATTTTATCTACTACTGGATAGAAGAAAGTTTGGAACTGGAAGAAATCCAGTTTCCTTGCTGAGTGAGTAGCTTGAGATCATGTTATGTCAGAGCTCTTCCTCCTGCTATTATGCCCTACTACCTTTATTAGGTTGCTTATTCCAGACATTCCTAGTGAAAAGATCAGGATTTTTTGGTGTGAGTGTGAACCATGTAACCACGAAAATACTTATCACCCTAATCTCTGTTAAAGAAATGGCAATGGAAAAGCTGTGCAATATTGTTCTTGAGAAAAGACTATGAATGCTTGGGTAAGCTCTTTTAAAAGAATCCATTGCATTTCTGCCTGTATTAACTAATGAGCTCTTTTAGAGGATCAATAATGTAACAGTTGAGATCAGTCCCATCCCTTGATACCTCTTCCCAATTAAGGCAGTGGATCATTGTATTAATAATATTATTTAGTGATTATTCAGCATTTTCACTCTGGTGAAATACTATGCAAACATTAATTAATTCCCACCAAAGCCCAGAAACCTCAGTAGGAAATATTAAGCCTATTTTACAAATAAGGGCCTGGAGCCAGAGATCTTTCAATACCAGAGAGATTGTAGCTTGAAGATCCTTGGGACACTGAGCAGGTATAAGAATCCAACATAATGAATGGCCCTGCAGTTAGTTAGAACTACCATAAAGAATATCATCTCTACTCTGCCTTGACTTGGGGCAATTACTGTACTTTTCAAGGAAAGCCCTTTTTTTTTTTTTTTTTTTTTTCTCTCTAGCAGTCCTTCAGACTGAGGCAGTTCATTCAAAAAAAAAAAATATTAAATAGTCACTTGGATAGAAAGTGAGAGACCTATTCCATAGCCCAGTAATTAGAGCATCCACACAGATTCTTAGAGCATCCACACAGATTCATGTTACTCTCCAGTGAATGCTTATCTTTATACATGTTGGTATTCTGGGCATTAATAATGGTTCAGATCATGGATTTGAAGTCAAACTCTCAGGTAACAACATCAAGAGACACACAAACAATTACATCTCTGCTGTCTCCAATAGCATAGCTGCTTTTATCTATACTGAACTCAGCTGACTATCCCTAAACTTTCAAAAAGTCTTCACAATTTCCATCTTCCATACTATGCTCCTTTTTAACAGAGGTTCTTTATAAAGGGGCATCATATGCTTTTACATTACTGATGGGATCCAGTCCACCTATTTTGGACATCTACAGTTTTGCAGTTAAGTAGGGAAGACAGTATTTTCCTTCTAGAAATACTAAAGGTATTCACTTCTCTCCATTCATTATCTAGTGAACTTTGGCACTTACTAACAGAGGACATCAAAAGGGACCCAACACTTAGGAGCAAGGATAGCTCTTTCTTCCATTTTAGTGCCTTTTTTTCTGTCCTCTGGCCAGAAAGTTCAGGACAGCTGAAGTTTTCTAAAGCAGTTTAGTTTCTTTGTAGAGTGGTTCTTTGTAGAAAGACTTTGTTCTTGTTTTTCTTTACTTTCCTGTTCCTCATTTGTGTTGATTCTTCCCCCCTCTGCTTTGTAATCAGGGTGCTGGATAATTGATCACTTTAGCATATATCTTTGTGTTAATCTTTGATTAACTATTTCATATGAGGCTCCTTAATCCTGTACACAGTTAACATTTAATATTCTTGACTTTTATTTGCTCTTGCTTCAGAAATCCTTTATTTATTTCTCAAATGGGAAGAACGGTTTTGACATACTTCTAGGGCATGAATCATTTTACCCTATGTTAAGCTTCTAAAGTAGGTCAAATCTGTTATGTCCTAGAAAAGTCTATCACTCTTCATTGACTATAAGGGAACTCCAGATATCTACAGTTTAGATCTACCTCTGAACTATGCCTCTAACAACTGTTCCAGCTGTTAGAGGCAATGAATTCTGTATCTGAACTTCTGCATATGTGCTGTGAAATGGGACAGCAGGGAAAAATTAAACAAACAAACAAAAACAAACAAACAAAACAAATGTCTAATAAGACTGAGAGACTTTCTCTTGTGACTTTCTGTGAATCCTCCATTGGATTCATTTGTGACATTGCTGGGGAGCCTCACATTTAATTATATCTTCCTTCTTTCACAATTATAATTTAGGCAGAAGCTGAGAAACTAGTAACCTTTACCAAACTGAATGATCCCCAGTCTCTTCCTTAACACATCGTTTGGTCCAATATTTGGAACTTAACCTTTTTTTTTTTTTTTTTTTTTGTAATCTTACTTTTTAGTATCAATTGGATAAACAAGGCCAAAATAGATACTTTTACACCAAAGGTTTACAGAAATCCCTGATGTGAATGTAACTGAATCATGGCAACACTGTTTCAGAAAATCCTGTTCGAAGAATTTATTTAAATATACTGACATCCCTTGTCTGAATTCATGCTCCTTGTTCAAACTGTTCTTTTTTTCCCCTTAATATAGCAAGTATGATTTATCTTCCTAACAATATGCAACATCAAAGTCAAGGTGAGAGTTTACAACATTGTTTTCATACACAAAGATATAATAATAACACAGAATAAACTGTTGCAATGTATTAACATGAACATATGCATAAGAGGAGAAAAATTACTATGTTCTAAAATGTAAGCATGCTCACTTTGAATAAAGGGAGCTTTAACTAGCAATCATACAGAAAACACTTTCTGTAGTTCTATTCCAAAAATAACTACATAAAGCAATTGCATGTAAAACAATTTTTGATGGATTTTGCATAAAACAGTGACAATCCACATATGAAATTCTGGGAACAGAAACTCAATTTTGCACAAAATAAAAGGTATTAAACTGGCTGCACAGAAGCCAATGGGGTATTTTACTAATAGCTTTAAGATACAGATGTATCAAGATTTCACTTAGGAGCTCTACGAGTTTCTACTTTCTTGATGCTTCTGTTATTTTTTAAGTTTAAATGGAAACATTAAAAAACTCTTTCTGTAATTATTGTGCTGTCTGGAGGGTAGAGAGAGAAAAGACAAAAGAAGGAAAGCTGATAATTTCCTTGAACACCTTCTTTTGAATTTGCTGCCTGGATGTTACCCAGAGCTGACGTCTTTCCACTTTTGATTCTCTAACCTTATGTAGCAGGTGAGAAACTCCTGGAAGGACGGGGCTGAGAGGCTTTTGACCACTCTCATTAACACCGCCTGGTGCCATGCTCGCTGTGGGCTCTGTGGCTGGAGAAAGGCTGTGCCACAGAGCAGCCTCCTGCCTCCTTACCCCCACGGCTGCACCCAGCCTTGGGGTACAAGCAGTACAAGTGACCTGAGAGACGAGATCTGTACCTAGCTCCTCCTCTGGCGTCCCTGGAAAACTGAAGCCCGACTTGAGCAGATCGCCACCCTCTTCTTCTGAAAAGACAGAAACAAAGTAACTATTTAATAATTCTGATATTTCTGTTTATCCAGACATAAACTCGCCGCTGGTTTTGACACCCAATGATACCTCTTACCATTCAGTATCTCTCATACTGTGATGCTGTTGGGGTGCTATTAGTTGCAGTATTTAATCTTTTTTTGCCACTTATTCTAGTGGTGATTGAACTTTAAAATTTTGCCAGATATTTTTCCCATTATTAATTGTTCTTTTCAGCTTTGCTTAGTCATGTTAAGTTCTGTTTCCTTTTAACCTTTTTTTAACCTTTTTTTTTCTTTATAAAATGTATTTATTTCAGGAAGAGTCATTGTAAGTCCTCCAGTTGTACCTTTAGTACTTCCCAGCTCTGATGACAATAATGCCACTCTTGATTCTCAAGCCTCTTTCTCTAATTTTTATTCACTGCCTTTTTGATTCTACATTTTTTTTTTCTCCTATCAGTAACATTTACTTTTGTGCCACAGGCAAATTCTGTAATTTTGGAAGAGTGACTCAAGACCAGACAATATGTCTGTGCTGTATGAATGCAGTGAGATGCACAGAAACCCACTAAATGGACTGAGTGCAGCTCTTAGCTACCCTGCCTATACAGCTTTCAGAATTGTAGCCTGTTACCTTTGCCTTTCACTCCCATCATGCTAGCATACAAATTAATTTGGATCTAAATCTATTTCTAACATGGAGCTATAACCGAGTCAGTAACACTTAGGTTACAAGAATGGCTTGAGAATATATAGATTAGGATGCAAAATATCAGAAATATGTTTCATGTATGTACACAAAAACACATTTTTATTTATAATTTTTAATGCTTTTGCTTCAGTATTCATATTTACCAGTGTTTTAGTGAAATGGAAGTAGTTTCATATAGCCTTCTGCTATACTCTTTCTTTCTGTCTGTGCTACAAGCACAAACACCTCAGAACAGTGAAAGAATGGAGTACTCCATAGTCCACCACTACATGTTCAACCAGAAATTCCTCAAAGAAAGGCAGAATCACATATTACAGAACACAGTTCTGTCGTGCACGACTGAGGACTGATGATTTCTAAATAACTCACAGGCAGATATCCCTGCAAATTTGAACCAACTCAAACATTTCTAAAGAATATCTCAATCTCTGTATCAGATATACTGTTATACTGTTTTCTTTCTTTCTTTTTTTTTTTTTTTTCCTTTGTTTTTCTTTGTTTTTTCTTTTTTCTTTGGTTTGGTTTGGCTTACAGGACACACCATTTTGCCTGGTTTATTGCTCCATTTGACAAATACATGCATTTTATGTATTTCTTGGTCTTGGTTGCTCTTTTTATTTATATTATGATTTCTTGGCAATTATGTCACTGAAAGCAAAATGACTGAATATACTCATGTAGATACTCAAAATATTGTTCCTGGTTTAGACAGTTCCTGAGGTTAAGAATATACAATAGATACCAATGTGAAATATAGCACAGATAATGCATAGAAAACAAGTCCTTAGGGTGTTAAGAAAGTTGGGGAAAAGCTAATCTGTCAAACAAACATCTTATTTACAAACTCACTTGTTAAATAAACTCACTTTGCTAGAATACAGCCTACTAGAGGTCTCGTTAAATGATGGATAAAAAGTCATACACAATTTAAAAAATGACTGGCATATGAATTCAAATTAAATTTCATTTTGAGAGGTAATGGACAACTCTAATTAAATAAAAGCACAAATTAGGCAGTTTCCATGGAGACTTTGCTCATGTGATTTGGCTATATTGTATAACTCATATGTGTATCCTCTAATTTGGCTGCACAGGAGTAACGAATCAAATGAAAGTTATAACAAAAAAATATTCAAAACGTTCCTTTTTATTCAAGTAAGTAACTTGATCTTACTTATAACTTCACAGTAAAGCAGGTTTACATTGAAACAATAGTTTTGTATTTTTGAAAAAGAATATATTGATTCATTCCAAAATTACATAATGTATTCAGAAACACTTACGGAATGATCTAAGAAAATAAAATGCATAACATTATTTCTCCTGTGCCAGAGGTCAGCATTATTCTCACAAACACTGTTCAAAACTACACTAAAATTCTAGAGATGGTCTAAGCTAGAGTAGATATTTATGGGTTTGATATGTTTGAGAAAGAGACGCAACTTCATTTTCAAAATGAAAGATAAAAGCCATGCAACTGGATCCATAACTCAGATTCTGACTTTGCCATAAGACTCCTGTGTAAATTTGGACAATTCAGTTATTACTTCTGCCTCAGTTATCCTGTAGAATTAAGCTTATAATTGGTTTCTTTTTGATAGCTATCCTGTATGAACACATTTGTTAGCGTCAGTGAGTCTGTTGTCTAGAAAGACTATAGAGAACATTAAAAAGTTAGAACTTCCATTCTGCAAAAAAGCAGTATTCTGTTTTGTAGAGGGTCAATCATAAGTGCTTCAAAGGAACATAGAATTCCCCTGTGATATACTGAGATTTATGAATCTGCATGACGGATATGAGTAGCTCTTAGTGATTAGCTTACTTCCTAAACATGAGGAGTTCTTATTTCTTTATACTTTATGACTATACCTATTCACATCACTAATTCATTGTTTAGACTGTCTTTTCAAAAGGCTACTGTCAGTGCCTTCAGCCCCTGAAGAGATTCAGTTTTTGTATTCTGCACTTATGAAGCATAAATTAATCTCAGTGGCTCTTGCAGCACATAAAGACAATCTTTGTGTGAGGTTGAACTGTACTTCAAAGTCATATTATTCCTTCAATAACAGACATACATAGACTTTGTTTGTTCAGCTTACTTTTTTTTTTTTTTTTTTTTTTTTTTTTTTTTTTTCCTAAGAATTACCATTTTTATTATGGACCATAGAAATGAAAAGCCTATCTTTCACTCATGAACACTGCAGTAATCTTCATATCTCATGGCAATGAAGCAAGGCAGATCATCACAGGATTCTTTCTCATGCATGCTAAAATTCAAGTGTCATAAAATACATGTATTCATTTTATGTCATTTACCTCCTCTGCCTCAAAGATCAATAGTATTTCAGCTTGCCCATTGGTCAAGATGGTTCTACTAGTAGAAAGTTTTACACCACTGGATATGCGTAAAAATGGCAGTATTAGCTTGGAGTGTTTTGACCGGCAATGAATTGCAAAGAAAGATGAGATTACTTAAATAGGATGATTTATAATTTAAGGTTTAAAACAATGTGAAGAACACATAGCCACTAGACAAGGACCACAATTACTAGCTAAAATCCCTTCTACACTTACAAATGGCTGCATCACAGACTGGTCTAAATAGAAAGCAAAAACTTGTGTCTGAAATTGAAAATGAAAAATAGTGAGAAATTTCTTCACTCTCAACAAGGCTCAAAATAATGACTGAAATGATAGGATTAAAAAATATAGAGATATCTGCTTCTGTGAAAGCTGGATGTATAGTAAACGATGCTGTGATCTGCCTAAAGAAGAGAGCACACACTGTCATTTACATTTAATATCTCTTTTTCTTTCTGAAAAACTTGATGGATTTGTCATGCATTCCAGTGCAGCACTGCACAGACGACACTTGAGACTGCGATAGGAAGCTTTCACAGCTGCAGTTCTCCAGACTTAAGCTTCAAAATATCAGGAGACGTTGCTGAGCTGGAACCAGCCTGACAGATCCAGACTGCTTATTCAACCCTAAGGCTACTACAAATACAGTGGGAAATGAAATGGGCCAGTGCTTGCAATCAGCTTTTGTCCTCAGAAAAGGCTGGATGTCTGTTAGGAAAGTGCCTCTGTTTCAGCTCTTCCTCACCCTGCTGAAGAGACACTGCCTCAGAAACGTTCATTGACACGGGCCAAAAGAGCAAGGGGGTACACCATAGAGGGGATGACTGTGTGCCATTGCTCAGGCGGTTCAGAGTGTTTCTGATGAGTGACCAAGCACGGAGGTTGCCTTAGGTTCTTCTATTTGCTTTTCTGTGTCTAGAGATTAGGTTGCAGTACAATGTTCCAAAATAAAACTGCTGAAGGGAACAGAATTACATCCCTGTAAGACCTGGGTAAAGGAGATGCAGCTAATCTCTTGGGGCCAAGTTTTCATTGTGCCTGAACTGCACTTGGTACTGGACTGTGAGTCAGTAGGATATTACTTTGTGTTTGTTGTCAGGGAAGTGAAATTTCTGTATGAGCTAACAGAGGTATTGTTTCTTCTACCCTGTTCTCTTCTGATTGTGTGTGGTCTAAGTGAGCATTTTGACAGGCCCTGCACAGAAGCCATCTGCCATGGCTTCTTTTCCTCAGCTTGATAATAACCTTATCCATCCATCAAATTTTATCATCTCAGTTTTAACCTTTCGATCTGTTCTCTGAACCTGACATATCAGTTTAAATTTGCTTTTTTCACCTTCCAACTCTTGTACCAAGATATGTATCTATGTTGGCCCTCATTTCTTATGCATTCATTCTGCCCTTAAAAACAGGCATGCTGTTTCCATCTCCAGAACATACTTCTTCCATAACCCATCCATCCACAAAATAGGTCACAGTGTCAAGAGACTTGCTGTTCACGTACTTTAGAAGGCCCACATCAGCAAGACTTATAATCAATTAACTGCCTTCTCCATCACAATATCAGACTAAGACAGAACTACAACTGCTATTGAATTCCTCAGTTTATTGAATTTTAATTTATTTGTTATTGGCCTTCTTTGGACCTCCCACTGATCTTTTTCTCTGTGTGCTTTTTTTTTTTTTTTTTTTTTTTCCTTCATCCTGTAAGCTCCCTATCATAGCTGTTTTTTTTTTTTTTTTTAAAAAAATTCTCTTTTATATAGCACCTGGCACATTAACTCTGACAATGGATAAAAGAAAATGTCTGGATTAAACAGCAGGTGCAACTTCATTTGATCACATAATAACGAAGCATAAAATGTGTCCGGAGTATGAATGGAGGACTCTCACCATATCACTCCATGATAAGAGAAAATCAAATCACATCCTCCAGACTAGAGATACCTAGATACCTAGAAAAGAAACCTACTGTATCTCAAAGTCCAGTAGTGTGCTATCCAATTAAAGCATTTCTTGTCTCTGTCCTTTGACCCCAACCAAAGATATCCCCAATCTGCTAAAGGGTATGTATCACTGAGAACTGTAATTATTCTCATCCTGATCTAAGTGAAATGACCAAATGCCTGCATGCCTGCATATTGTTATACCTGGGGGATAACTAATTGGCTCAGCTTGGACCTTCCCTAAGTAGCCAAACATTTGGCAAACATTTGTGGCAAAAATTTTCTAGCCCAGACTCCAAGGGTTCACATCCAATCAATTCTACATGTATATAGTAAATTAGGCATGGGGAGGGCCCACTCTCTGGCCATGAAGCTAGTGGGCATGGTCATGCCATATCACAGAATCACAGAATTTCTAGGTTGGAAGAGACCTCAAGATCATCGAGTCCAACCTCTGACCTACAAGTCCTCCACTAGAGGACAATATTGTTAGGACAATATCTTCTATAAGAGTCTGGCTCCTTATAAACTGTGTTGGGAATGGTCCCTTGCCCATGTTAACTTGCCGGTCAGGCCTGGGAATTATTTGAGAGATTGCAAATTAGTTGGCAAAGGACAAAACTAAGGCATGGCCTCCTCTCTAAAAGACATTGAAAATAATCAAATTCCTATTTGTTGGGACTTTGCCCTGACTACATTTAATTGACTACTACAGATGTAGTCCAGGTTGCAGTACTGTCAAATAGTAGAATACTCTTGTCATTATTTTTGATAGCATGCCAACAAGGAGCAAATACACAGCAGGGCTAGGTAAATTCTGATTAAAGTAAAAATTAAAGATGATATTAGGCAGTTTAAGATTATTGTGATTTCCTTTGCAAGATGCTTGTGTGAAAACATTAAGAGGAAGTCTGTTTAAGTAAGTTGCTTTCATTTTTCTCATCACAGAATCTTTTTATGGTTATTTCTATTTTTTCTTATACACACATAAAAGTATCCCTGATAGATCCAGCAGAGATCCATTTATCCCAGAAGCTGGTTCCAGTGCTGGACCAAAGTGTATGCCAGAGTAAACAGCATAAGAACAGGACAAATATGTAGATTGCCTAGAAAACCTTTCCAACTGCCTGAAATCAGCACTTAAGGGACTTCCTGAGATGTAAGTTTAATCTAGATCATCGTTTTTAATAGCCACCAATGGATCTATCCTCTATGGATTCATCTAATCTTCTCTGAGCCCATTTATACTGATAGCCTCTACCGCATCCTGTGCCAATGCACCTCACAATTTAATTATGCGTTATTTGAAAAAGAATTTCCTTTTTGTTTGTTTATCAGGATGCCCGATAACTTAATTAAGTGCCCCTAGTTGTTCAGTGATGGAAAATAATGGATCACTGATTCCTATTCACTTTGTCTATATCATTTATAATTGTGTAGACATCTGTCATATCCCTGCCTCAGCTATCTCTTTTCCAAACTGAGGAATGTATCTGTTTAGTATTTTATCATTGTGAAGCCATTCTAAATCTTTCATCATCCTTCTCACTCTTCTCTGTTCATTTTTGTTGCTCTGCTATGTCATTTTTAGATGCAGCAGCCAGAAGTGCAATTGGCTTTACAGTATGTATTTTTCCAGTTGTGAGATGTAGTTCTTTGCTTTTTTTATTATTTTATTATTTTATTTATTTTTTCTTAATATTTTCATCTGCCCATTTCATAACTCAGAGAATTCATTATTCATATTAAGTTGTGCCCAAGAGAGACAATTTGTTTGGCTTTCCAAACACAAACACATTTCTCTTACATATTACTCTTATAAATATTGAAGAATCCTGGCATTTTACTTAGCTTGGGTTACTAACAAGACTGCTCAAACCCAACAATCAGTCCTCCCCCGCCGCCTCCAGAAGAGCAGGACTGAGGAATTCCTGGTCTCTTGCTTTCATCGAATCTGTCCTCTTTTATGTAACACAGTGCCAGAGAGCAGGACTGTGAAACTGGGACTCAACTGTCAGAGAAAGTAGCCAGGCACACAGCCTATTAAATCAAGGAGAGGAAGCTGGCAATGTCCCTGAGGTCCTATCTCTAAAAAAGTGTAAAATGAAATATATTGCAGGGAATCACAGAAGCTGCCAGGGGTCATATTGGTCTTGGCAGCACCAACTCCCACCCTCTGGCTTTTGGCAGCTGGAAATTATCCACAAAATCCGTGTTACCTTAGCAATATTGTGGTGATCACCCTGAAAGGCTTTGGTTCACCACAGCAGCTTTTTCTGAGCTTGCCAGCATCCTTTAACTCCTTGGAAGGAGCTTTCTGAGCTGCCTTATCTCTTTTATCCCAGAGATCTGCAAGTTCCTCTCCCTCTTCCCTGCACATTTCCAAACAATAAATGCAAAAAGGTGTAGGATGATGCTGCAGACCATTAGGTTCATTTTTCAGTCATGCTCGAATTTAAATGATTAATTCATTTAAATAACTGTATCTCTCCTTATCAAAATTTACAAATGTCTTCAAGCAAAGAGAGAGAGACAGGCATAACACATTGTGTTCAGACACAGCTCTGTATGATCATGCACTTCAAACAGCCTAGGAAATTCCTAAAGCCCTTTCTTCCCTGGTTTTGCACAGCTGAAAGGCTGCATTCCTGAATGAGCCATTTACCTTTTATTGCTTTTCAGGATCTGTGAGAGAAATCCCAAATCTTATATATTATAAAGGGAGAACATTAAAGAATATATTATCTAATTATTGTGAATAAAACCTCTTATTCCCAAGCCAAAGATTTCTAGATATCTCAGGAAAAAAAATATTAAAAAAAATATCTATCTATCTATCTATCTATCTAGATAGATAGATATATCTAGATATATCTAGCTCTTCCTGCCTGCAGTTCTTGAGAATCCACCTTTTTTTTACATGCATTTATCTTCCACCTACTGTGACAGCGCTTGGAAAGACTTGCAGCAACCTCCGCAGTGGACACTTGAGGAGGTCCAAAAAGTCTTTCTTTGGCCTTCACAGGGAGTAAATAGAAAATGGAGCTCAGAACCACAGTTTGCATGATTTTGTACGGCTCTTAAGGCTTCACTGTGGTGTCAGACAGGCAAAGGACTTACTGAGTTTATTAAAAGGCCTGAAGAAATTGAAACATACTTAAAAGAGACTAAAGGGAGGATTAATACCAGAACAAAGTGTAGGGCATAGTTCAATGGTGAGAGAGAAATGTAAAAGTCACATAACTTGGCTTACACCCCTCCTAGAAGTATGCAAAAAAAAACATCCCTGGATTTTCCTGGTTTATGATAAAAAAATACAGGATATTTTTAGTAGTGGACAGATGTAGGTACTCAACAAACTTTCTGTCATCTGCATATGCATAGAAAATACAACAGACATTTAGAAAGAAAACACTGTAGATGCAATGATTAGTTTTCTAAATATATTTCAAATGCTTTCTGATGAAAAGCATTTCTTTAAGACTCTCCTTAAAAATGACTGAGATCTCTAATGCAAAATTACGTTTGTCAGAGCATGTTTTCTATGACTTTTCCGCTTTCAGGTTAAACCTAGAGAAACAATATGCTCATACCATGTTTATTTGACTACTTGGTAAAAAACACAGTCAGATATACAACAATTGTTACTAGCTGGTCTTGGTATTCTGTTTTTACAGGTTTGTTTTACGGTAGGGCAAAATGTCTGAGCACTGTCCCTGTCTTTCAAATGTTTAATAAATAAGATCTTTCAACATTAGAGAACCAATGCATTCATTACACTGACCTGGGATATATGTTAAGTGAGAGTGGTCACCGGTTTACCAACGTGGGTGACATTTAGCATGAAAAACCTTTGACCTTGATGGGATGTGAAGGCACAGTCAGCACTTCCACTTGAGACTGAAATTAGATGTCAGTAGCTGCAGGTGTGAAAACCCTCAGCAAGGCCTTTTGACATTAGATGATGAAGCTCTATATTACCAGAGACAGAATGAGTATGGGTTTTCCTCTATGTGAAAGGTTGAAAGGAGAGCAGAGGGAGGGCTCAAATATATTTATTCCTATATTCATTCCTACACAAACCAATTTTAGTGAGGACTTCTGTGAACACATAAGTGCTGGGGTGGTATGATTGACAGCTCATGGTTTTTTATTTAGTAAATATGATTACATAAACTGTAATGTGCAGCTTCTTTTGGCAATTTAAGCAGATACGGAATGCCAGTATCTTTTGAAAGAGTTGTTTTTTCCTCTTAAAAATAGCAATAACCAAAACAAGGTTACTTCCTAGAAAGCACCACTGGTCTGGAGCAACTGTAGCAGGCAAAGACTGACAGATAGGGATTTGTTGTCCTATGTTTTCATTGTCCCGTGGATATTACTAAAGTTATGCTCAGCAGCTCAGACTTATTATCTTCTCCTAGTGTTTGGTCTTCATTTCTACCCCTTCACCCCCCAATACTCTTGTAACACTAGTCTTGCTTTCTCACCGGCTTCCTTTCATCTTTCCCCTTTTAACCAGTTCCATTTTTTCATCTCCCATATCCCTGTTTTTTTTGTTTTTTTGTTTTTTTTCCTTTTAACACTCCCCCACCATTATTTTTCTTTCTTTTCTATTTTTCCTGACCTCTCTTATTTACCTTCCAACTTCAGCTGCAATAATGTTGAAGTGCAAGTAATATATGTCACTTGTTGAGGCTCACCTGAATATCTTGTTCATGCATGCATGCATCCTCCCAACTGTTTGCTCTACTCTAGTTATTTGTATCTCAAGGTCTTTAACATAGAACTGCAAATAGTTAGAAACAGCAGAGAAAATGTTTCCCCTTCCCACAGAGATTTTCAAATGAAAAAAAAATCCCAACTTAGAATCAACTTAAAATTAATAAATTTTTAAAGTTAACATCTCAGATGAAAAACAATTCCTGTATTTTTGAAATAATTTTATACAATTTTGACATTTTTCATGAGGTACAGGATATCAGAAGCAACACACATTCAAGCTGGAAAAAAAATGGAACTTTTAAAAACATCATAACAGGGAGTTTCAACAATTGAAAATCTTTTTTTTTCTTTTTTTTTTCTTTTTTTTTTTTTTTCTTTTTTCTCCTCATTTTCAGTTGTAGAACGGATTTGTTTGGACCTGACCCATAAACCAGGTTCAGGAAGGTTGCACTTTACAAAGAAAAGGCTTCTGCCAGGTTCCTCATGGTGAGCTTTTTCACTAATGCACTTGTTTAGCACTCCGCACAGTGGGTGCAAGCCTCCTCAGGTCCTTGCTGGTTGCCCTAGAAACTGTGTACTGTATAGGAAGAATTTCTGTGATCACTTAGCATACACAGACACACTAACATTTTGTGCTTGCAGCCCAGAAGGCCAACTGCATCCTAGGCTGCACCAACAGAGGAGTGGCTCACAGGTCAAGGGAGGGGATTGTGCCCCTCTGCTCTGCCCTCATGACGTCCCACTTGGAGTGCTGAGCCCACGTCTGGGGCCCCCAGCACAAAAAGGATGTGGGGCTGTTAGAGCAGGTCTAGAGGAGTGCCATGAAGATGGTCAGAGGGCTGGAGCACTTATTCTTTGAAAAAAGGCTGAGAGAGCCAGGGCTGTTCAGCCTGAAGAAGAGAAGACTCCAGGGGCGACCTTGTTGCAGTTTTTCATGTTTGCATTTGTATTTGCAGCTGTTATACTTGTGGGGGGAAACCAAAATTTCTTCCACATTTATTTGCTGCTAGTCCTACTTCAGTTATGCATGCAAAATAGGTTTCAGACCTTGCTAACTAAAAGAATTTCTGATGAAGACCTGATGAAGGCCATGTAAGACCCTCTACCCATGCAGAGCCAAAGTCCCTGACATTATGTACATTCCTCTGCTCTTCTGCTCCCTGTAGCTGTAATAGACCAAAGGTACTTTTGACAGGTGTCGGTGTGGCCCTTTACTGCCCTGGTAACAATGCATGGTCAGAAATATGTCCAGCTTGTTCTTTGGAGAAGCTTACACAGCTGACAGACTCAAGAAAATAATTTTTCAGTGATATAGGATTAAATACTTGATCAAATTCTGACTGTTTAATGTGTTTTGGTATATAAGGTCATATTTTGTCTACCTACCCATCTGCCTGTAAGTCAAATTCATTAAGCTGTATCATGGCAGTAAAAGTAGCTGGAATTAGCTTGTATTTCCTAGTAGTACAATGGTATAAACAAGTTCAGTTACAAAGGCCTGGGAGACAAAAAATCCCTTGCTCAGCTCCAGCAACCCTATGGTGTGGCAGGGCCCTCACTTCAATTTGGTAATCATAGGCACAAAATATACAGGAAAATACTACATCATCAAATTTATAGTTACATTTTGGACAGTATTGTTACCTTAATACAGTATCATTGAATTGCAATCTTGCTTTAAATCTGTTTAGGACACCCATTTTTTGCTGGGATGTTCCATATAGTAGCAATACACGGGCAGTATTTGAGCCAGGGCTGTGTTTAAGGGATGCCTTTTGCAGGGAAGAGGAACGGCTTGTCCTAGAGTCTTTAAGCTCACATTACAAAAGGAAAACAAATGATTGCTGTTGGGCCCATTTTACTTCTTCATGTGTTTATTCAAAGCCATAAATAGGGCCACCATATTAGGGAGCTGCAAATGGAAAACTGAGAGTTTCATTTCTGGTGCATTGCTCAAATCAAGCCCAGACTGGTAGTGACAAAGTCATTGGCTGAAAATGAATTAGCAAACTCTGCCAATTCCCACAGGAGACATGTCCATCACTAAAAAACTTTCACCTACTCTTTGTTGTCTCAGAATGAAAGGGCAAGGGGAATAAAATAACCTGTCAGCTCTCCATGTTCTCGCCCCATCAGAGTCAAGTCACATCAGCAAGACAGTATTGGGAATCTTGCCTCCACATACCCATTATTCACATATGTAATTGGATATGGTTCCTAGGCTGTCATTCTGGTATTTCTTAAGGACATTTGAGAGTGCTTCAGAAAGCAAAACTGTATTTGTTCTGCAGAAATCCATGAGTAAGACCTCCACATTTTTAGCAAATTTGGTCTCCCAGTAATGGAATTTCAAATGGGTTTAAATTTGTATTTAATTTCTGCTCTTTCAGGACAATGGCAGTGATTAGTAGTAATGTTTGACTTCCAGTTCCAATTTTTTTATGCAGCTGTAGTGCTGTCTGAATTTGACTGCTGCTTTAATGATTACTAATGACTTTATTTTGAAAGTAATATAACTTTTTGTATTCATTCTCTGGACTGTAAGCAAAAAGCCAAATTGTGTTGAATTATGCAGTCTTTTCATACAAGACCTTCAGTTGGATAAACTTTATTTGGAGTCAGACCAAAGGAAAATGCCAAAGTCACTGAAAGCACACCATGTATTTAAACATAACAAGAAGAACACGACTGTGTGAAAGAGGCAGCTAAAACTAAATACAGCACAATCACAGCATCCTGATAAAGAGAATATATCAATGACTTTACAACCATCAGTTTCTATCACTGAAGATGTTTCTTGTGTTAAACTTGAGAAGCGTTAGTTAGTTGAGTAGTGGCATTGTTTTTAAACACAGAATAATCTCCCATAGGACAGCAGTTTGTATGATCAGAGCTATGCTCCATGCTGTACACACAATTTCAGTTTATTATCCAAAATATAGCATGCCTTATTGTAGACATCCCATCTTCTTGGATTTCCTGAATAATTTTTAACATGACTTATTCCTTGAGGGAATAATTCCCTTTTTACTATTCTTAGAAAATACCAACACTTTGAGACCTGATTTTTTTTTTTCCCCATGAATGCATCAATTTTTGATGAAGGTTTCCTGTCCAGTCAAAGAGAGAAGGAAATCTGCCTCAGAAGAACTTGCTAATTTTGATACTGGATCAAATTAAGAGAAGCAGCTGTTAGCTGTTAGTTTATCAGAGTCAGGTTTGGGGCTAGAAAGCAAGTCCCCCACATTTTGATCAAGTGCTTAAATATCTTTATGTTCTGACCTTGATTTTTCCTTAGTTTCTTCTGTTGGAGACATTTGAATTAATTTAAATGAGTAAATATTCAGTAAGACATAGGGCGGTGGATATAGCATGCCAAAAATCAAGTAAAGCTAAGAAAATTTTAAAAATCAGAAGATGGTATTTGTGTTTCCCATACTGTCACCGTTAGCCATACCCCTCTTCTGCTTGTCATTAAAAACAGAACAAAATGAAACAAAACAAAAGAAATAAAAAATGATGAAAAGTTTCAGCATGTACTGGGTGAGTCTGGCTGGGATGAAGCTAACTTTCTTCATGCCAGTCCACAGGGTGCTGTGGTTTGCATTTGTGGCTAATAGAGGGTTGATATCTCACCAGTGTTTTGCCTGTTGCTGTATGGTGCTTGCACTGTGCCAAGTCTTTCTCTTTTCCCCCTTATGGAACAGAGCCAGGACTGATGACCCAAACAGACTAAAGATATGTTCTACATCATACAACATCACATTTGGCAATAAAAGCTCAGGGGAAGGAGGAGGAAGGGGAGACACCGGTTATGGTACTTCTCTTCCCAAGCAACCGTTATGGGTGCCGAGGCCCTGCTTTCCAGAGTGGCTGGACACCTGCTTGCCAATGGGGCATAGTAAATAAATTCCTCATCTTGCTTTGCTTGCTCATACAGCTTTTGCATTACCTATTGAACTGCCATTATGTCAATCCCCAAGTGTGCTCGCTTTCCTTCCTGGGAGTGAGCAAGCAACTGTGTGGGTGTTTGGCTGATGACTGGGCTCAACCCACCACACAGTGTTGTTGCAATTCTGAAAACCTGCAATCACGACAAGTCCTGAGATAGTGGAAAACTGCTTTCTGTTCAGACCAGTGCAAAGCAATTGTTCAGTCCCTCAGATAAGACCATTAGCTGTTTGAATATCCTTTGCTTTTATTTTGCATTAGCACTATTTGCATTGCACAAATGCACAAATACAAGGATATTTTTTTTACAGTTCACTCTACAAAATGTAGGGAGAAGGGGTCTTTTCTCCAGAGATCTTTATCCAAAGTTTTCAGATTTATGGATAAATGGGGAACATATCTTGGTTGAATGATTTCACTGGTACAAAGGGACACTAAAATGTACTCTACAATTCTTTTTTTTTTTTTTTTTTTTTTTTTTTTTTTTTTTTTTTCCCAGAATTTTACTGCATCATATAGGTAGTGAAGAAAAGACCTCCTATGCTGTCAAGTTCATTTCTGTAGTTTTCCATCTCCCATATGTGGTTAACTGTTTTAGTCCATCTCCTTCAGCAATCTGTTCTGACACACATGCACACACTTGCTCAGTATCATGTCTATATGTCTTTCTATTAAGAATGATTACAGCACATGTACCTTTAATCTGGTTAGAAATCAACAGTTGCTAAGCAATAGCAACTCAGGCTTTAGCCACCAAGAACATACATATAATATATTATATATTATATATACATAATATATGACATATGTCATATAATATTATCATATATGACAATATTGTCATATATGACAATATTATGATAATAATATTGTCATAATATGTCAATATTATGACAGGACAGCTTGACAGGGCTTGTTTTTCCACACCGGTGTTCTAGATAGGTGGGGCAGACCCAGAAGCCACTCAAACTTCTCCAAGTGTTTTCATTTGTTTGTTTTCTCACTTAGCAACACCTCTTTTCTTCCCAAAATGCCAATTAAAATGTATAAATAACAAGTAAAACTCCAGTAAAAGAACTCACAGACACAGAATTATCACAATATCTGCAAGTTATGACTCAGTCTGCATATTGTAGTAATTTCTCTCTTTATTTGCTTATCTTGGATTTATGGATTATAAGTACCAGTCTTCCAAATCTGAAACATCTCTATAGTTGTGCCTTGGTCAGCTCATGGTGTCCTGATGTTACAATGACAGACTTAATACATAAGTAATGATAGGACTGATTTGTACTAGACATTCTACTAGTACTTGCTAGTAGTAGAAAAATTATTAGTACTGAAAATAGTACATGAAGAAAGAGCACAGTTTGGGACAGCAAGGCTCTGAAGTTAAGGTTAGAGCAGCCTGATGTAGCATGGAAACACTACAGCTGTAGATTTTTTTACCCTGGTCTTTTTATGAAAACTTATAACTTCAGGGCTGAACAACAGCATTAGAAAAATCAATACAAGCAACAAAGAAGCAAGCATTTGTGTGCAATAAGTAGGAAATTAACTCTTTTATAGATGAAGATTCATGTAACTGGAAAGTAAATACTTTGATGATATACATATTAGACTTCTAGAAACCAACTCATTAACTTACCAATAATATAAATATATAAATATAAATAAATGGACATATAAATCTAATGACAATGTAGGACTGCAGTGTCAATTTTTATTGAATTCAAGGGCCATGATTAATTGTCATATATATTTATTTCCGTTTCCATGAATTTGGCCTCCCTTGCAGATACACGTAAGCTTAAATAGAACGTGCATAAGAATGAACAAAAGGTGTTTATAAAAGGTGTTTTGTTTTGTTTTGTTTTGTTTTGTTTTGTTTTTCTCTCTTACATTTAAATCTGTAGTTCATGGAAAGTACTGAAGTTTTTTTATTTTGCTCTTTTATTATGTAGCATTTTATTATAAACTATCTCAGGGACTCTTTCACATGAAGCCACTGATGCTTCCCTTGCTTGTTTCCACTTTTCTTCCTCTACTTCTACACATTTGACCATAATTAGGAGAAATAACATACATCTTTGGGAAGGAAAACATCTGATTGAAAAATAAAACTTTCTTACATTGTAATTCAACAGATTATGAGACATATATTTTCCAGGTATAGAGGTAGAAATCAACTGCCTGCTTGACAAATGCAAAGTGTAAAAATATCTAGACAGTATAATAAGCAGGAGCATCACATTTAGAATTGTTCCTATCTGAAATGTTTAAGACATCCCTCTGTAAAGTATATGTAAGATGCTGCCTAAGAGCCTTTGCCACAACTACTACAAATTTCCCTTAGTCTATCCCACAACTACTTCATATACTTTTTTTTTTCTTTTTTTTTAGCTAAGAACATATTTCTACTATTTTTGGTAATTCACATTAAGAAGTCTCATGTTTTGTTCAATCTTCTGCACTTTCCTTGGCAATGAGGTCAAAAAATAAGGGGTTACCCTCTCAGAAGATAATTGGTAGGGTCTTTCATCATATAATTACATGTCCAACCTCCTTTCATTGTTGGCATTTCACTGAATGCACCGCTTACTTCACTGGCTTCCTTAGATTTTTTAAAACATGTAGTCAGGCATTGGAATGGGTTGCCTAGGGAGATTGTGTTGTCACTATCCCTAGGAGTGTTCAAAGAAAGGTTGGACCTGGTGCTTAAGGACATGGTTAAGTAGGTGACATTTGTAGTAGGGTGATGGTTGGACCGGATGATCTTGGAGGTCTCTTCCAACCTTAATTATTCTATGAATCTATGATTCTATGATTATTATTATTATTATTTTTTTTCTTATGGCTCCAAACTCTTATTGGAGTCTCCTTTTTGACGTTAACTTTCTTCTCAAAACTTGCTCACAACTCACCTCTACATGAAATAACAGCCTTGCATGTCTCAAACTCGACTTTCTCAGTATTTCAAACCTATCCATTATCTACTGAGAAAAACAACAGGCATTCTTACTTTGTACTTATGCTGTGCCTTAATTAATTTCCTCATTAAACTGTAAGTAATTAACATTCCCTGGCATTTAAACTGCATTTTTTATATCAGTGATTATTTATCTAAAGATGTTCAAGATTTTCTCATAAACTTTCAACACTGTTGTTTGTTTCTCCCCATTAATCTCACATAAATTTTATCATTCTGAGTCTCCCATAATATGAGGTATCAATATACCCCAAAAGTCAGTACATTTATTACAGCTGTTGGCCATGCATATGCCACTGGTGAGAAAATGTTAGCACCAGCAGCTAAATGGAATATTATTTTGTCTGGAATAGTTGGAATGGGTTAAAGGACAACATTTTTCCAAGAAGTATTTTAAAAGTATAGCACATGAGGTGAAAGACAGTTCATGAATAGATGAGAAAGACTAAAAAGTTCATACTGATTAAGAGCTTGGATAAAGACAAGCCTTCATGTCAAAACCTAAAAAGAATCTGGCTAACACCAGAAATTTCTGGCTCCTGTTCACTGGAGTAAAAGTGTTTTGTGGAGATGTTTTGGTTGTAACAGAATTCAGGAGGGGAAACATATTAATTCTCTCTTGGATTCCTCACTCTGCAGCCCAGAGAGCCACCAGATGGCATCTCAAGCTTTGAGACTTGCTCACAATGGGAACTACCCAATCTCTTAGAATTCTTCCATCTGAATAATTTAAATCTGTGGGGAAGGGGGGTTTACATGGATTTAGAATTAAATGCAATTTCAAAATCCTCCATCAATAGATCCCTAGGTCTACTTACAGTGTTTACTTATTTAAAAAAATACATTGTGTTTGGAGAAAAAAAAAGAAAAAAAAAAAAAAGGCCCTCCTGGAAAAGGAAAAAAAAGAAAAAAGGAAAAGCTGCTCTGAAAAGAAATAGAAAAATATTCCTAGAAATAGAAGGCAGAGGGTAATGCAGAATTCAAATAAGGATGTCTTTTAGAAGGAAATGGTATAAGTCCAATCACCTAAGTTGTTTTAAATGATTGTTCTTTAGACATTAACCAGCAGAATACGAAGACTGATAACTCATTGTTTGAGTGAGATATCAGTTTAGCTCTTCTGTCTGTATAATAATAACTCTGTACCATAGCAAGATGTACAGGTGTCCATCTCCTCTCACAGAGTCAAAAAAGAAATGCAAATGGACAGTCAGGTGTCTAAGACATATATGTAACTGAATACAGCCTGATATAAAGAACTTACATGTATTTATGTGTCCCATTTTATTTGTCTGGATGACTACTTAAAGACATTTATTTATTACCCTCCCCTTTAATTGTTAAAAGCCTACCTGAAGACAATAGCAAAGACTTCCCAAATCAATACTCAGTTAAGAATTTCAAGGTAAAAAAGGTAACTTTTAAAAAACTTACAGAAAATTTATTTATATTTTAAACAGTTTCAAGTACCGTTTAGTATTAATGTTCTAATACATATACAAAATAGCATTTTTGGCCAAACTGAACCTGTCATTGTTTATTCTTGAGAATGACTTCTCCTTGATGAAATAATATGAACTGACTTGCATTTTGCGTCTGTGTGGGTTACAAAGTGGGTGGTGTTATGATCTACTTTTTGATTTTTTTTTTGTTTTTAATCATTAGGAAGAAAAATAGAATTTAGTTTACTATGTGGCTGGAGTCCTGAAACTTTTCTCTCCAGATATGCCAACTTTTATATTTCTCTAGGCAAAGACAACCTTGTGAGAAAGGCAAAGCAAAGCAAAGGAAAGGAAAGCAAAACAAACAGAAGAATACTTTCCAAAATGTAAAAACTTTGCTTAAACTATCCCAAGCAACTAAGTCAATGGAAAAATATACTTTGGGGATAATATTCTGCATTAGCAATGAGTCACCAGACAAACAATAGTTTATTTTTTCTATTCTAGATCTCAAACTATATTCCAGAGTATCCTCAATCTGAGTCACTATCTATTTGGGGCCTATTCCTGCTATAATAAAATGTTAATATTTACACGCAACTTGCCAGCACTGTGCATTAAAGTTCAAAACTAAGTGAGATGAAATGTTGTCAGCTCATCTTCCTTTTCCATTTCTTCATTTTTTACTCTTTTCCCCCTACTATTCTGGTATTCCTCTTGATGATTCGTACAGGTTCCACTACGCTAAAACAGCTGCAACTTGCTTTTTCTTGTTTTCTTTTCTTCTTGCTTTCTGAACATCATGCAGTTGGCACTGTATACCATCTCTTCTCACTCTGGGTCTTCTATTTGGAGAATGATGTGTTTGTAAAAGGGAGCTGATTTTCCACATTTGTAGGGTGCTCAGTGCAAAAGGAATCAGATGCAAGGCTTGGAGTGTTACCTCTCTGCAGATAACAACAAGAAGGACAAGGAGAACTACAAAGTCCTAAAGATAAAAAAGATTAATTGTGCTTTGTAAGGTATAGAAATATGTGAAGGGAAATCCAAGAGAGGGAGTACAGTGCTGTAGAAGAGAATCTCTTCCTTCATGTTGAGGTTTACTTTCATTTCTAAAAACAAATATTAGATGATGACAATGACCAAAATGCAAGGGAAGGAGAGACAGGAGTCAAAAAAAGCACTGACCGCAAGTCTGAAATGGTAAAAAATATGAAGGTTTTTACTTATTTATGTCCGAGTAACTGGAAAGCTGCAAAAAAAAAAACAATCAAACAAACACTAAAAACAAACACACACATATTTCAGGGTTTTGTGCAGACAATCAGCTGGCAAAATGGGGTCCAGGAAAGTATTAACTTCTATCAAGTAGAAATGGGTGGAAGATTCCCACAACATTTTTTAAAATAAGATCACCTCTGGATAGTGAATCAGAAAGTTGAAGAAGCTAGATAACAAAACAGTGCAAGCATGACGAAGTAATGAAAAGAAAAACAGTAGGTAGGAAATGCAAAGCATGGCTCTTGGAGGTGAATGACAATGGAGTTGAGGGGATAAATGGCAATAGGACACATTTGATGGACTAAGTGAAGAATCTGCATGACAAGGTTAAGGAATGAAGCAATATGTTTGCTTTAGCTATTCTCTGAAAATCTTTGCTGTCCTTTCTGCTGCCAGACCACAATGGAAAAAGTGACCTTTCAGTATCCTTTTCCCAAAACTTTTTGTGATAAATATTTAATTTTAACATGCAAAACTGAGTTCACTATTCTATTCTCAATTTTCAAGAGACAGGTTAGTACCACTGCCCGTGATTTACAATGCATGTAGAGGCTCTGATGCTCTGGTCTTTCAAAGGGAGATGAATTAAAATCTACAACTGCAGCTAACTTTCTGGAAAACAAAACAAAACAAAACAAAACAACAAAAAAAAAAACAACACTAAAGGAATGGAGAAGTGGAAGCATCTGGGCAAATGAATGAGGGCTGTGAATCAGGAACTCATGGTTCTTAATTACTGTTTTTGCTGCTGGTTTGATTTGAAACCTTGGGCAAGTCATTCTGCCTGAGCTACTCAATCTCTGAAACATTAAATACAGCTGTACCCTTTGAAAACAGCTTCCGAGTTTCTCTTTTTGACTGTATTCAGGCCTTCTTTGCCAAAGTGGTGCTGATGGGCCCATCAAAAGCACTGCTGAGGAGATGGAGCTCGGTGGGTGCTAGAAGGATGGTACGTCTGCCTGTTCTTGTACTGCTCGGACAGACCCAGACAGCTCTTGCCCTTGCACCTCCCAGAGCTCTGCCTGCCCCTCTTCAGCTCATGGGCTCAGAAATATAACACTTGCAAATATAGTGGTTATAAAACATAATCCAAAGTAACTGTTAGTCAGGCACTGTGTTTTAATTTTTGTGTCCTATATCCTAAAACACACATATGTTGGGCATCCTAGCTTACTATTACACCTCATCCAAAATCAGTAGGGAGAGAAGCTTAAATCCCATTCAATTCTTTTGGATATAGAATTTTATTTCACCAGTCTGCTATTTACAGATCAGAATGGTGGTAAGATTTTCAAAAATATAGGAAGAGATTATACTGGTAATAAAAACAGTACAATATAAAGACTCAACACAGTATGCAAACACCTTAATCTGTTGGTAGTTGCAACATTTCAGCAATACTTGGCGTAAAAGTCATGTGCAAAACAAACAAAAGAATGAAATAAGGGAAACAATCTGCTTTTCATTTAAATTGAAGTAATTTTAAGAGAAGATGGCAACACAGGTATTAAAAAAAAAAAAAAGTTGCTATTCACCAAATCCATATTTTACTGTAAAAGCTAGCTGTTTTTCTTTGACTAGGCTATCTGCATAGGATCATTTGAATTTATTTCTTTACCTGCTGTCATAATTTCAGTTTGCACTGAAGTGGGTGATGAGAGAGATTTTCAGCACACTTAAAGCTGACTGTATTATTCCTTCAGTAAAAATAATAGGAAGAAATCAGACTGGAGAACATATTCAAAGACAATACAAAAATACCTAAGTTACCTCTAAAAGTCAATAGGCACAGTACTATAAAGAAACAAACTCATATTTCAGCACCCTCTGAGTTACATCTTTGTAGGGGTTGATTTTATTTATATTTATATTTTTAAGAAAATAGGCTAACATAAACATAGTGAGATAAGCTGCATTTTCATGCAAGAATCATTCAAATTTAGATTATATTTAACATTATTTTTACATATGCTCTGTTAGTCCTACACTATGGTGCCATCCTGCTCAAGGCAATGTATATATTCTGTTTCCATGGCACCATTCATCTTTCCATACTACTTCTTTGTGCATTGCTAGAAAATCCTGAGAAATGTTGCATCGTTATACCAAGTCACCATTATAAGCTGTGGGAAGGTGAACCTTATTCCCTGATTTCCTGGTTCAGTGTCTGTTTTGTTATTTTTTTTCCTCCATCGACAACCAAATCACTACATTTCAGTCACAGCACTGTGACACTCTTCCAGACCAGATATATCACGTGGGATACAAAGGAAAAGTGTTCAAGTCATACAGATAAGAAGTGCTAGCTACAAGCTGTAACTACAATAGCAAACAAACAAAAAAAAAATGACAGGGACATTTCCAGGTTCTGGTGTATAGTCCTAAAGCATTCCTGTCATAGGTATGGAAATCAGAATCTTGCAGACAGTCTAGCAGATCTCTTCCATGCCCAACTAACACGTTGCATACAAGCATTCATGGGCACAGACAAGTTGTGGAGACTGACAGATTTACTAGCAAAAGGCAGGTCAGGCTATGCCAGCTGACATAACTACCCAGCACCATTCCTGGGCATGTTTAGTTTACTTGAATGCATGTAGCTACAGTATCTACCCCATGCTTGAATGTTAAGGCCAAAAAATGGCTCTGACAAGCTGTCTGACCATGTTAAATAAAGGCATTCAGCTTCTGAACATCTGACTATCATACTTAATTCTTTTGGAAGATGTTATGGATGAGACTTAATTCCTAGCTTCATACTTACTGTAGGTGTCTACATGTGTGCTACACATCTGAGCTGCCATGTACTTAAAAGAGATTTGTTCAATACAGTCAATGGAGTCTGCACTGTGAGTTGATGCTCCACCAATGAGACCTTCACAGGTTATAATGGGATCACAGACATCACGTCCACATGTGGATACCTATATTTGACATTCTAATTCAGAAATGAGTTCTGCCCAAAATATTCCTGTTTGCCAGCATTATCTGAGGTAATTCTAAACATACGGGCACGAGAAAAGCAGAATAATGTCCTTGATTTCAGCATTGTAAATGAAACTGGAGACCAGGAAGGTAAATCAACAAAACATAATTTTAATATATACCGAAAATCTCATTCCTTTTTCTCTGCTCCAGCATTTTGGCCAACATTAAAGGCAGGAAGTTTAGGGTGTATGGATCAACTCAGGTGTGTCTCTCATGTATGACTGGAGCTGGAGCATATTCCAGAAATTCATGTTCCATATTGCACAGGAACAAGGGCATGGGGAAAACAGGTCACTCTGTGTATCTCCCCCTTCCCTTTCCTTTTTGGTGAGGATGGAAAGTTTCAAAGTCCAAGTTATTCATAGTACACAAGTGCTGTTTTTGAGTACCTAAATGTAATGATTTTCATAAGAAGTTACTTTTGAAATTCAGATGTATGAAAGCTAGCTATTTGTAACTATTAAACTGCTAAAATGATTTTAGCCAGTATTTCTTTGATGACTATCACCCAACGCATTTAAAAGATTTATATATCTGAGAAGCATGCGTTCCATTAGTAAAACCAGATGATTTTATATTTTTAACAAAGGCCCAACTTACATTGACTGATTTTCATTTCCCTTGAATTGCAAGTTAATTTATTGTTCAAATGATTTTGTAATTCCTAAAATGATATTATTACAAGTGTCTGACTGTGACTGGGCAAATACTGGCATCCTGACCTATTTATAATACTTTTCAAATATAGTGTAATGTCTGATCTCCATAGGCTATGCAGCAATGAAATAATGACAAAAAGAATAAAATATTCCCAGTGGATACTCTTACAGTTATTCCACCAGTAAATGGTCTAGAGTGTTAGCATATTCATAAATACATATATTTTATGCAATTTAGTGACAGGAGTGCATGATTATCACATTGACAGTTTCCCTCATAATATATTTGCCTTCAGCAATTTATGCTTTCTATAATGAGAATCCTGGCCATTTTATTACATTTGGCACAAAGTACTAGATAATATTCAGAGCCTGGAGAACAACATAAGATAAATACTCTACCATTAACAGTGTAGTTTTCCTCCCCCTACACTTAGGAGAACTCAGCTGTGCTACAGCTGTTACCAGACTATCACTGAAGAAATGACACAGTTCTCCCCGACTTCTCCTAACATTCATTTACTGGATTTTCTTTTTACTTTTCACCAAAAAATAATGTTTTCCTGTGTGAAAAACATTATGAACATGAAGATAAAGGCAAGCTGTGCTAAATTGCATACTGTTCCAAAATGTACCCTCCACGTCTTTGTTTTTCATTCTTGCCTTTCCTTCTCTACTAGAAATACAAAACTGAAAGTAAGGGAGATGAAAAGGGTCTCAAATACTGTCTGTACAGTAGTTTCCTTTTCTATAGGCATTAATTACTGTCTGCTTCATTTCTGTGCACAACTGTATATACGTCTGTATTACACATATGAAGTTCATATGTTTGCTTATAATTATTGATATTCTGAAAAGAAATTTGGTTCCGATCCTTCTTCTGGCACTAGCATAGATGTGAGAATTCAAGTAATCATTTCGATAAAGATCTGTTTCAAACTTAGAGAAATCATTTTCAGAGCCAGATTTACAAGAGGATCTAGATCTTCAAATTTTGTCTGAATACATACATATAAATACTACCTATCTGTCTAATGAAGGTCTATCTACCTAAGTAGGAGTCCAAAGATTTAAATTTGAGATCCTTGCTCATCTACCATCTCTCTATGATGTTGTTACCTCTAACGTTCCCTCAGAATGAAAGATTTTTTCATTAATTGTGTTCATCTCAAACACCCTGTGCAAGATAGTGAGTTTGAAGTACACAGGCCCCTTCAGGAGACACCACAGGAGTTTTTTTAATGTTTTGCCTACTCCCTCAAACTCTCTTCCTAATTTACCTCTCAAGATATCTATAAAATTTCCTATCTGAACACTTAAGATGCACTAAATATTATCCAAAAATTATTGCTCAGTGAACCGAGAAAAAAAATAATGGTTATAGTAATACCTCTTCCTAATATGTGCCTCTCTTCATCAGTGCATCAGTACATCTCAGAATGCTTTATGGGGCAGTTGGGGTCATTATTCACATTTTATGAACTGTGAAATGGTAAAAAAAAGTTGGACTTTTTTGCCTGAAGTCATGCAACAGGCTACTTGAAGAACCAGGTCTTCTGAGTCTCTGTTTAGGACACTATTGAGACAATTTATGAACACAAGAGAATGATTAAAGGCAGAAGCGATGACACAGTTGTTCTTCATAGACAAAACACACAAATGTTTTTTTTTGCCAGGTTGAAACATGAGATTTGGGATGCTTTCCACTGAGATGAAAAAGCAGCTTAGGGAAACTCAGCTAAGGTAGTTCTGCATTCCAGTTCCCTTTCACATCCCGTCTAAGCCATGCAGTATTTTTATAGGAAAAAAAAGCCACGCAGGCTTTTATAGGAAAATCATAGCAGACAGTTGGGCTCAAGAAGTGGCTGTGTCTCAATCTCATTACCACCATAAATGTTCAGTGTCTGAACAGTTAAGCAGACATGTTTGCTTGTCCATTCTGCATAGCTCATATTTGTGAGATACAAAAAGCAATTAGCATGGTGATGAGCCTGGGCTAATACACCCATTGTGAAGGAGGGTATATTATTAGCTTAGGGTCAGCATGGTGTTAGCCACATTCAAGCAGTTTTCATTTGTCCTGGAGCAGGACACAGCATGCTTATGTCTATCCAGAAAACACATTTTTAGACCAACAGCCAACAACTGTTTTGTCAGCTCTGTCAGCTTCACACAAACTTTCTGATTAAATTGCAGTCAGCAGCAGCTCCCCCTAAACTGGCATTTCCAGGTGCATTGCTGCAGGAGTACTGAGCAAAGCCACACAGAGTTGTAAACTAGGATGCAACCCATACTTACAAAACAACCACTTTCACAAGTACTGAAGTCTCAGGACAGGTACATGATTTGCAGAAGCATTAGAGTAGGACAGACATACAAAGTCTCATTCTGAACATTTATTATCTGGATGTAGCATCCAAATGACTACTTCAATATGTGACCTCAAATTTTGATAAGGTGATTAGACTTGGCTGATGACTTCAAAGAGTACTACCCTTTGAAGTGGTTTTGAGCTTTTGCACACATCTCTGTAAAGCACCCATTACAGACATTTCCAGGAACCATATGAGGATAACACACATAAACTATGTCTTGAAGGCTCAAATCCACCTTTGGGCATAAAAATACAACTCTTGCTGAAGTCAATGAGCTGCGTATATATGGTCCTCACTCTAATCAAATGAAAAGATTCCGGATCTTGAGCCTGCACAGATCTTTCAAGAGCCTCTCTGATTATGTGTAATTGAAGTATTTTCTGATTCCTCAAGAAATTCTGTTAGAAAAACTTTCGAGAGTTTTACGGTAGCACAGAGCTTCCATAGCCAACCTGAAGCCAAAATATGCCTGAACAAGCACAGCTTTCTAAAATGCTTCTAGTAAGAATAACATATGTACATGATTACAGGTAGAAAAGAACTGTACAGCTATGACCTGAATCTATTAAGATACATGCCAGAATAACCCTTGATGATAATGGGAAGACATTTAAGTGCTGTCTTCACCTGTTCCCTCTGCTTTCCCAAACAGGCTACCACTTTACCTGAGTCTTCAGGTGTTCCAGAAAGGTAGAAAAGACCATAACTGACCCTAAGAGTGTCAGATATCCAGCAGAGAGCATCTCCTGCACAAGGAATGGTAGAACAGCAAAGCCTTGAAAGTTCAGCAGTAGGAAATGGGCTATAGAGAATTATCAGCTCTGAGAACATTCCTCTAAAATGAGAAAGAAAATTTTCAGAACACCTGCTAGACAAAAGCGTCAGTAAAGTGATGTTTCTGGGTGATGTCTCCATGACATTTTTCCTTTTTCTCCCCCTGCAACTCTTCCAGTCACACACACAAATACTTGCACTCCCTTAATAAGTTCAAGTGACTAAATCCACCAGATTTTGCATATTCAGTAGGAAAAAAAAAATCACTTAAAACTGTTTCTGAACAGTGGGTCTCTTCTTCATCATAAACAATATTTTTTAAATGAGATTTGGGTCTTAATTTTAATCTTCATTGAAGCAACATCAAAACATTTCAAAATTTGTCATGAGGAACATGAGATGTAAACACTGCTGTTAGATAATAGCTAAAAGGCAAATGGTCAGATGCCCAGCTTGGTGCCTATACTCTGCTTGCCTTGAAGTTGAAACTTGACTCAACATCTCTCAGTGACAGCTGAGTACCCTAACCACCAGGCTAATGTTATTTTCTCTCCAGTTGGAGCTGTTCCATCTTGTTTAAATAATTAAGAATCTGGTGACCCATGAAGTGTGTCTTTTTAATCCAGTGACTAGGGCATTCGCCTGGCAAATTGACCTGTTCATCTGATAAGAAAGCATTCTGCAAAGGCATTTACAAGCAAGTCATCCCTAACAAAAAGGAGAAATTTGTGCTTTTTCCCCACCTGCGTGTTAATTCTCTCAATAACCACCTACTGTGGGTTGCCACACTACTGATAAGTTAGTAAGTCTCTAAGCAGCACAATGACAAAGTGTAACAAAATGTGTGCATGTAAAGACTGTAGAAGGTACCAGAATAATATTTCTAATAATATAAAATGGATTTAGAACAGTTACTCCCAAAATGCTTGTTACAATTTGTTTTGGAAATGAGCTAGGGAAAAGTGGACATATACACACTTATAAAGTGTACACTTCATACACTTACGTATGCTTATTCAGTGTCTGTACATGGAATTTCCATCTTTCATGTTACAACTGCCTAAAAACTAATCTTGAGGAATATCTAGAATGCTTTCACAGAATAACCCGTTAGATCTGAAAGGCATCCATATGGTGGTGTTGAGGGTCAGGCGATTTGGTCCCTGTTCCTGCAGGAGGCAACATCACGCTTAATCCCTTTCTGCACCTTATTAAGCAGGAAAAGTATCAGGAACACTGTAAGAATCACATTCTGAAGTAAGACAAAAAGTTTGCTAGAGGACTGCCACAAAAAATGCATAGCCTTCATTTATGCCATATTGACATAATGGAGTTTGCCCATTTCTAACATTTTTATCTGAAAACCAATGAAGAGAATTGGGTTAGGCAGATAAACATTGTTATAGTTACCTTCATGGGATTTAACTCTTTTAACACTCTGCTGGCATGGGGTTAAGCCTTCCCAACTGGTATCTCACCAGGCAATAGCCAGCCATGTTTTGGGCCCCGTCTTTTGGGGAAGTTTAGCTGAGATAACCCTGAGAAGGGGGAGTTCAGCCACTCATCCTACTTACTAAAAAGGATTCAGTGAAAGAAGTCAGGCACAGCTGACAACTTCTGCAGTCCTGAGTCTTCTGCTCAGGGATTCATGTTCCCTGCTGCCAACAGCCTTTTTCATTTGTAGCTTGGTTTCAAGTGTAGCATACAAGTATGTCTTTGGGAAGATCCACTGGGGTGACCTGGTGCTGGTACACAGCTCTGGAAAGACCCAGGAAAGTCTGTCTTTCCTCCCCGCCCATGAAACCCATGGTGGGGCCAGGCTGTGGCATGCAGCTGCTGTTGCGAAGGAGGGTTTGCACCATTCAGACTTCAGTTCTCCCATTGGCCACCCATCTTCCATGCTATAGTGAGGGCTAACTAGAACAACCCTTCAAAACATAATGAAGCAGAGTTAAAAAGTGCAGAGCCCTAAAAAGTCTATACAAAGTCCATGACTGACAGCCTGGGCAGGTTTTGTAAGCCTCTCCCTATTCTTTTTCCTCTGTGCTGGCGGCTGGCTTGTTTTCCCATGTGCAGTTGTTCGGGAGGTGGCACGAGGCTTGAGAGATGCAGCAGTTGCCATGGCGAGAAGCTGGGGTTTGCGCTTTATTTATTTAATTTATTTCTGAATGGCAGCGTGCTGCAGTATGTAAAATCTGCATGGCTCACTAGCACACCGGATGCCACGAACTTGGGGCTGTATTTAAGCGTAGCCCATCTACTGAAAAGCACAGTAAAAAGCTGAACCTCATTTGCAGCTGATTCTATTGCTTTGGGGACTGAATTTCCCTGGAGATTCATTGCTGAAATGTCCACTGAAGCAGAATTAACACTTACTTCAATTAAATCACATTTTTTTTACCTGATAAAAAGGCTGCTTATGTCAGTTCTTTAAATATGCAATTTCAATGAGACTTTCAGGGGGAATGCAGCATGGTCTTTTCATATTTGTTTTATTTATTTACTTAGCAACTAAAATCAAATAGAATCCCTCCTTGGCAGAATTTGCAAGGGAGCATTTACAATTAATTAACAACGAAAGATACTCCTGAATTTTGTTCTTCAGCAGTACAGTAAATCTTGTCATGCCAAAGTGACACCAGAGAAACCTGTACAAATATATGAAGGTCACTTTCCTTTTAGACTCACTAAATCTAATGACACCAAAGCTGTGTGCAACTGTTGGTTAAAAAATGTGTACAGGATAATGAATCTCTTTGTCCTTCTTTCACTCCTTCCCCACTATTTTTTGAAGCTTTTAGAATGGTCATTGTATGAAACTAAAACCCACAGAAAGAGTGAGTCTATATTTGTGCTACTGTCACTAAGCAAAAAGGGTAGAAAGACAAAGTAATTTTTTGAATTAAATGGATAGAGAGCCAGCTGAGGATGTGAACATGGGATGTAGACTTTGATCTATCTGAATATTAGAATTCTCACCCTTTTACATAAAAACATACATAGCTTTTATATATCTATTCTTTTATTATATATATATATTTACAGGACTACAGTGCACTGGGTGTATGTAGAAATCTTAAAAATTACATTATCTCTCTGGGAAAATTCAGCTGTTCATGACACAATACCTGGATGGGACAGCATCCTTCTTTGTTCCATTGTATCATCTGATGTTCTGTGCAATCCCTGCTGCCTGTGAAAACAGGCATACAAAACAGCAACAGAAGCTCTACAGGCCAAGCACTACATCTTTGTTCTTATTTTCCACCCATTATACATTTCCAAGTTCCTTTGACAGTGCTAGCTATCTTTTTGTTGGTTTAATAGGTATTATGTGGTTTAGTCATATGCACTGATGATTAATTAAGCCAGCTCATATCTGTATTTAAATTCAAATCTAAGGAGCAATATTAAATTTTGTCTTTTACAAGATGAAATAGATGTGTAATCAAAGAATAAAATAATAGAAAAATATCTTTTTCTCAGTTATAAAGTGATGGAAATTAATATTGTGACTCTGATTGGTGACTGCACTATTGGAATTATTTAATGATGCACACACTTGCACTGTATTATAGAATTAATTTTAAAGTAAAACATTTCATTAGCATAATGTCAAAGAAGTATTATCAAGCTTTCATTGTTATGAGATCCATACCTAAGAAAGCCAGATGACCTGTCGTCCTTGCATGGGAGAGTAGGCAAATATTTCAGCGCTAGAGCTTTTGGCCCCTGTTCTGCACAAAGCTAGTACTGAATTTTCCAGAAATGTGCTTAGCAGTCTTACAGAACTGAAGCAAACACATAGCAGAGAAAAGTCCCTGAAAGAGTTAGTCAACAAAGTCCACTGTAAAGATATTGTAGACTGTAAAAGGAAAGAAAACCACTGCATGGGCATATGAATGTCTTATTACGTGTCACTTGCTTTCACCTTGATTTTAGAAATCAGAATCAAGACTCAGGCAGCCTTAAATATGGACATAGTAGAATCAGCTGTTAGGAAAGATCCAGAAATTATCCAGCATCTCCTGCTCTTTACTGGTAACTTCTTGCTTGCTCAGAAAATTCCATTCATAATATGTATTACTGTTTTTGAAAATTTACTGGTAGAGAACCAGACCTCTGAATTTTTCCTGAGCTTCACCACAACCTAAAAATCACAGGCCAGGCAGCTGATTTCTGTCTGAATTTCCACCATGGCTTGATCTTTTAGGCAGTCATGATCACGCATGTGGACAGTGTGGGGTGTAGCAAAAAGCACACTAGCACGCCACTGTCCTGTAACAGGCAGGAATCCTAATCCTCATCTGCTGGGAGCTGGTTGACAGTATTGCACACTCCTTCCACCCCCTCTCTGAGCCCCCCACTTGAGGCAACCACAATGAAAGTGATGGTGACACCTACCCCATGCAGAGCCGAGCAGGCCTGTCTCGTGCTAGGGACTGCCCTTTGGGAATCTGTCCCTACACTTAGTGACATACAGGATATCAACAATAAAAATCACCACTCCGTGAAACAGCCCTAGCTTCAGTTTTCATTATTTACTATAACCTTTCAGAAATAGAGCCTAACATTTGATTTCTCTAGGCTACGCTTACAAAGCCCAACAGCATGCAACCAGCTGCAAAGCACAGTTAAGTGGCTGAAATTGCAAATGGGAGGTCTCTGGGCTCTTGCTGGACAAGTTGCTACAGCAGGTGATACTTCAGTTTAGAAGAACAGCAGTAGGCTCGAACAGATTTCTAAATATTTTTCATTTTTCCTTCTTTGTGATACTACAGCGGCATACACCTGGGCCTTCAGAGGTGAGCTGTCTTGCTAGTATCTTACAGACTAGAGACTTGAAAAGGGTTAAATATTAGCTGATGCATTCAAGAAAGGAACAGGATTGAAAAATGCAACTCAGACTAACCTGTTCTCTAGACAAACCACTTATATCAATCATTTGGGAAAACAGGGTCTACTTCTTTGAGAATGACAGAAAAAAATAATCCCAAACTCCAACTTACATTTATTTGCCAAACAAA
This sequence comes from Anas platyrhynchos, assembly GCF_047663525.1. Classification (NCBI taxonomy): domain Eukaryota; kingdom Metazoa; phylum Chordata; class Aves; order Anseriformes; family Anatidae; genus Anas; species Anas platyrhynchos. The sequence goes on from NC_092589.1 coordinate 99,453,716, forward strand.
TCCAAATGAGTTCTTCGAAAGGGTGACCAAGGAAATAGATGATAGAAAGGTGATGAAAGCAATCTGTCTGTATTTCACCTAGGCATTTGATAAGCTGTCACATCAGAAATTGATGGGAAATGAGAAGACAGGAATAAGACATCATGGATTAAAAAATGGCTGTCAGCCCAAACCAGGCAATGTTAAGTATTTAAGGTAACTAGTTAATAGGTGGAGAGGCAGAGGTCTTGATGTTGCCATATCCCAACATCTTGGTTCATCTGAGATTCCTTTATTATATTTTACATGTGGTTTCTTTGGAATTAATTCACACGAATTGAAAAACAGATGAAGTGAAACTTTAGAAAGGAGGACTGTAGTTCCTATGATTTCTACTACAATTGAAAAAAGTATCTAGACTCCACACATGTATTTTCCACCTCATATTTCTGTTTAATAGCCTTATTCTTTCTCATCTGCAGAAAGAATTTCTCTTTAAGGACTATATAAAGTGAAAAAACTATCTTCTGAATTCAGCAGAAATCAAAAACAGGTCACAGAAAATTATTTTTATTATTTAGGATTAGGGCCATGCTGCATAAGCTGCACAAAATAGGAGTACAAACAGTAAACTGTTTCACTGAAATAAATGGAAAGCCCACACATTCAATTTATGAAAACACACACGAAAAGATTTCACTCTTGCTCCCAACCCAAAGACTTCCTACACTAAAGCCCAGACAGTGGGGAACCTCTGACATGTCTGCAGAGACAGCTGAAATTTAAAGTATTGTGTGAAGACAAATAATAATAATAATAAAAAAATAATAATAATAACAAAAACAAACAAACAAACAAACAAAAAACAGGACAAATGTGGGATTTGTTTCAACTTGAAACAGAAAGAAATTAAATGAAGAAGTACAAGAATTTGTTGGGATTTCAACTAAAGAACGTGTTTCTACAAAATCTCCTTTACTTCCTTTCCTTTTTGTATGATTCCCTATGTAATTCTGTGGAACTGCAGCATTTCAATTTTTAAGAGATATTCAAAATCCAGTATCAGATCTTGTATGATCTGTCAGTTTTTTAATAACTTGTCTTCAGTTTACATTCAGACTTCAAGAAAATTGGAAATCTGAAAAGATTAAAGCAATTGTGACAGTCTAAAGCAATGAAGTACACCTACCCAAAACAAATATCTTCACTTTTTTCCTATCTTATTATTAATAATACATGTATAAAGTATATTAGGAACTACAAAATACCAACATGTCACACTTCTTTCTCTGCTGCAGTGTTCGAAGTAGCTGATTGCTCCTGAATAACAACTTCAAAAGCTGTGTGAGGATATACTTCCCACTACCTCAGCAATACAAAGAGCTTTAATCTCATGTCAAGATGACACATCTACAGAGGTATTACTTAAACATAAAAATCTGATCAATATCCTAAAAGACCCATGTACAATGTAATCTTTCAATGTACCTTCTGTATATCTGAAAAGACGGTAGATGTGAAAGATGTATTTCTTTACACAGAAAATTCCAAATTTGGTCTAGTCGATATACAGAATGTATTAGACTGGTTATTATGGAAAGCATGATTACTTTTTTTTTTTTTTTTCTTTTTTTCTTTTTTCTTCCCACTGAACATGAGAAATTCTCTACTGGGGTTATGAGGAGATACTGCAATCTAAACAACAATTATCAGCAACAAAGTAAATGTTATTCCCGCTCAAAAACAAAGGCCTAACAGCAATAACTCTCCCATAGCAAAATTGGCAGCATTGGGCAGGTAACAGTCCTGATTATATTTCTCAGATGCTTTTTGCTGCTGTTATTCAGCTTGCCTTTTCTAGCTGGCAGCAAGGAGGAAACTCCTTCTCATGACCACACAGTGCCCTCATCATCAGTTCCTGACAGTGCTGACTGCTCGCCAAGCCAGTGTGTGCACACTGCCATAAATTCCCTTCGCTCAGTGCAGTTACAGTGACCTACATTCGAAGCTGAACTTCTCCAGGAAAGCAGCATCTTCCATCATCCCTCAGCTGTGGCGGTGTTTCTTAGCGGGTACCATTTCAAACAGTGAAGAAAGAACAACTGCAATGTTTGAAAAATCTAGATCACACTGTAACACCAGAAACAAAGTAAGAAGTAGATTATTGGCCTAATCTCTCTGTGGCTGCATATGGTATTTTAAGATAAGAATATTGAAGTGTATAATAAGTAACTTGTAAGGAATTGCACAGACCTGCTTTCTGGTGCAGAAAACTGGATAGAATTGACCTAACGAATATGTGGATTTCACTCAAATGATTACGAAACTCTTTCAGAGAAACAACTCTTTTGGCTTTTCATTTGTATGTTTCACCTTCCTTTACAAAGTTGATCAGGAGTCATGCTTGTTAATTAAAAGATTAATGAAAGGTAACTGAAAGTAACAGTGTAAATGAAAGCCGAGGTAGATCTTTCACCAGACCTGATGAAAGACTTTGAGGAATAGTTATTGTAAATAGTGTGCATTTCTTTTACAAAAAGTTGGCCAAATCATTTAGTCCTGGGGCCCTTTAAAGTCCTTATCTCTTTCTTCTTCTTATTATTTTAATCAAGTCATTCCACCATTAGTTTCTATTTTGTGTTTATAAATATATATATATATATTAGGTGGATTCCAACTAGAATGTCACTTCTGAAATTTGAGCATATGAATGAATATAAATCCTTCTTCAAAATACAACCAGGCTTTAGGAACTAAATATTGGCTTTAGGAACTAAATATTGGCTTTAACACATAAAGGTAAATGTTTATATGTGACTCAAAACTTCCAAAAGCATCCCTAATCCTATATTACTAGGAAAGTTTCAAATTTCCAAGTGAATGTATACAAGCACACATATTTTTTAAAAATGCAGATAACAATGTTTTTATAGCTTCTTTCTGAAAGATATTGTCCTATAGGAGTGAAATTTGCTGTGAGCAAGTTTCCAATTTGATGAGAAAAGGAAAAATAATTCCCCAAACAGCAAAGGTAGCCAGAAGGCAAAATTATTGTTCTTGAATATTTCTCAGAGCACCAAAGCTTATCTGCGTGTGCATGTATTTATACTTCCTTGGTGTTTTTTTCACTATAATATCTCAATGCTAACACAATACCCACTGTCTGCACTAAGAGATGAGTGGACATTTCCGGACAAGGAATCAAATCTCCCTTCATACTTTTTATAATGCATATTTTAAATATCCCATGTGTTTCCAAAATTCTTTTGAGCATCTTGTTTGGGATCCTGGCCCAAAGCATTACTCCTTCATCTCCTATCAAATTCTGTATGAGACGTGAATATTTGTAGTGAAATCTAGTAAATGTAACAAAATCATACAGATTAAGTTTTAAACCACACGTATTCATTCTTAGGATGCTTCCTTTACACTCTGCTTTTCTGCTGTTCTCACCGGTTCCTCAGTAATGTAAGTTCATTTGTCTAACAAATGAACTTGGGAATTCAGTGAGTCTCATTTAATGCCCAGAAACATGGACTGGACTATTTTCAGTGATTTTAGCATTCTTGGGATCAGGCCTGTAGAGGTTTAGCCACATAATACTGCCTCTAGAAATTATCTCTTATCAGTCCATCTGGAGCAGTACTCAAATACAGAGTCAGATAATATCTATATCTGAAATACCAAATTCCAAAGACACTTTGAGTTGAAGTGGAAACAGCTGCATAACCAGAAACATCTTAGTGTACTGACTAAATACTAATAATGAACTGAAACAGACTGTTTTCAGTTAGAATGACACAAATGTAATGCATTAATATTCATGAGTATCACATATATTATCAGCATAATTAACCCCTATTCATACATCTGTTATGGTTTTGGATAGGTGGACAGTCTATCCTTGTAGTGGATGGAAAAACACTCAGGACTGCTGAGTTTGCAGTGTTGTGACTAGTAATAAAAATTCCAGCTGGTACCTGGATACTAGTGGCATCTGCAGGGGTTAAAACCAGGGCCAGTACTGTTGAACGTCTTCATTAATGTCTGGATGAGGAGACAGAGTCCACCACCAGCAATGGTCTCAGAATAAGGGGAAAGGTCAACATGCTGGAGACAAGGACGGCTAACCAGAAAAACCCAGGAGGGCTAGAGAAATAGGCTGATATGAAATTCAAGACATTTAAGACAAATGCCAAGTCCTGCACCTGGCACGCAATAACCTTGTGCCACAGCTGAGGCTGGTGGTCAACTGGTTACAAGGCTTTGTAGAAAAGGAATAGGGGTTCCTGGTGGACACCATGGTGAATGTGTTTCAACAGTGTACCTTTGAAGGGTGTCAAAAACTACAGCAGGTTTTCCAGAAAGGCTGGGTAAATCCCTATCTTTGGAGATATTTAGAACTTGACTCTGCAAGGACCTGAGCAAACACTCAGTGTTGGCCTTGCTTTGAGCAGGAGCTGAATGAGATGTTCTACCAAGGTCCCTGGCAATTTTATGATTCTAGATTTTAACTACCTGCTCATAAAAATATGGAATACTACACTTTAATACCAAAGATTACAAAAGTACTAGTTCTGTTATGCACTACACCCATCCTTTGTGATGGAATAGAATTGTGCTTGAGTATTCTTGTGTAGTTCGATGTCCATTTCAATTTTCATTTTAGCAAAATAAGATGGCATATTTGTCATTCTTAAAGCAAGAAATAATTTTGCAAGCCTGACATTGACACAATGAAAGTACAGCTTATTTTAAGACTGATATTTTCTAGCTAACAAGATATTTGCTAGCGTCTGTTTTATATGATTTAGTGACTACCCTCTACATAAAGCCAGCACACCATTGAGCATATGCTCTTTGTTTAATAAATAGATTGCCTTCTGTTCATTTGATAACACATTTACTTGTCTTTTAAAAATGACTTTGAATACTCTAAAAAATCCCTTGAAGAATTGGATTTAGTTTATAAAACATGGCATTTTTTGACTGTATCATGCAGTTAAAGGATGAATCTCTGAGTGTACACAGTTACCTAGAAAATAAAAGTTTACTGTACTCATTTCCTCTGCTAACTGACCTCTTTTCTAGTGTACCTCTCCATGAAACTCTGCTTCCCTTGTTTTCCTTAGAACTGCTTTTTAGCACCCCATGGATTTTAATTACTTGCAGACTAAATGTTTGGCTGCATTTTAGTTAACCTGAAACCTTTGAAGAGAAAATAGAGACTCTACTGTGTGGTAGCTTGGAGGCAGCAAAGTTCTTTGCTATGGAGATATAATATGCACTTGTGTTCTTGTCACAGCATCTGTATAAATATCAAGCTTGTTCTCTACTGCATGTTGACAATTTCCTGGCTCTGCATAGTATTCCTCCTGTCTGACACCATGTTCTAGGTGTCATCTTTCCTGCACTTCCTATGGTTTCTCTTTACTTTGTCTCCTTTTGTCTTTCTGTCTTGCAACAAATGAATATTAACTTTTATCTGACATAATGAATGTGACTTCATATTGTATTCATTTTTGTTTATAGTTGCTGTTGTTTTTACCATCAGTCATTCTAATTGTCCTCTGCACAAGAAAAAAATATCTAATTTTTAAAAAGCTGATTCTTGAAACCCTCTAGGAAGTGATGATCCTTTAATGCTGCTATCCACCAATTCAGTACCAACAAAAGTAAACTTTCCCTACCACCCAGCAGTTTCATTTCAGACATTACCTGCTTCTAAATAAAAACAATTAAAATAAATATCAGGTTTTCTCTTAAGTAGGATTGAAAGAAACCAATCCCTGTGAAGCTTTTCATTCTCTGAGCTCTATACCGTGGGCTGGTTTTCCTTTAATAAAACTCTGTGTTAAAAAAGTCAAATAAAGCAAGCTTTAATTCAACTGCAGTGATGTTTCCCCATGGTTCTGAGGAATTACAATGTCTTTGCTGAGAAACAAAGTACCAACAGAGATTAAATTTCACACAGCCATTAACGATAACCATCCTTCAATAGCCCTCCCTGTTTCAATTGGACTTCAAAGGGGCAACAGCAACAGATTGCTGGCTCTCGATATTTTATACAGGACTTATGTCACTGCACAGATTTTGCAAATTGATGAAACATAGCAGACAGTTTATTTGCAATAGCGAGTTCTAAATTTCTCTCTTTCCAGAGTTTATTTTTCCTACAACAGCCGTTCAAAAACATCTCATTCACCTGCTGATGATACATAAAGCAACACAATTTAATTGAGATCTCACAGCTTTTCCCTCTGAACACATGTCCAAATTCTGAGGTACATAAAGACTCCAAAGACAAAAATAACTTAACACATTTGAACATTCAGTTTCTATGGAGACAAATAAAAGTAAAATGTCTAATGTGAGTTCTTATTCAGCCTCATACCTTAAGATGAGATATACCACAATAAACCTTAGGGACAGGTATTATTCCATAAATAAACAAACGAACAAATGAATAAACACAAGAAACACCCCAAATCCTAAATCCTGTATTTCTAATATGCACTTGTGTATTCCAGTTATGCAAGAATTACTGCTAGCAGTCAGTTCTTCTTCTTTTTCTATTCCCACCCTACATTGTAGCCTTATTGATGTACTCGAGGTATGGTTTGTGTCATTTTCAATAGCAAAATCTTTTTGTTCAAACATGAGCGAATTCAAAGCTCAGGACTTTGAGGCTTCTAGCCTTCACTTCCAAGGGGTTAGAGAATAATAGCTGCAGAGTTAACTGCTACAGATGCCTGATGCTGCTAGGTCAAAGTAATGAATGATACATGAACTGTCTGACCTTTTAAGCCAGGATCAGCAAAAAAACAGGCCTGAAAAGCACAGCGTTATGATTAGAGCTGTAGAAGTGCTTGTGAGATTTCTCGCAGGCAGCTGGATACAGATCCTGCTTTTTAAAAGTGCATTTTAAGTGGCACTCTAGTCAGTCTTAAAGATCATATTTGAAGAGGTGCTGTTCACAATTATCATCAGCTTTAATGGTGTTTTCTGAATCCTGTGCTTCTGCAAGGCTTATTAGTTAGACTAATGTCTCAGTCAGCTCTTCCTTCACACAAGCTGCAGGTAAAATACAACATGAGATTACCAGTACTGAGGGTCTCTAAAAAGCTTTCTGAAAAAAGACGCGCTCTGATGATTATGTGTGAGCCAACTTCTATGCAAAAGCCATGCAAGTTGTCATTAGCACAGTACTGGACTTCATCTCAGTTCTCAGCAGAGCTTTATTAGCTCTATATTGTATCACAGTAATTATGGCTACATGGTTTTTGGCCTCCAGTTTGCTCACGAATGTCCAACTCTGAGCCTGAGCAGAATGAATTCATGCATGACTAAAAATATAAACAGATAGAAGAAATATGATGATATACAGTGCAAGGGTATTGCCTCAGCCACCTTAAGTTGACCCAACTTACTTAATTTTCATACTGACAAGGTTCTTCATCCATCCATGGATCTGCCAAGTGTGTTTTGTGAGAAAGAACTATATATCTGGCCAGGTAAAATTCAGTATGCACAAAAAGCAGGGTATCTTGAAAAGCAGGGTAAAGCCAGGTATGGTGCTAATTGGACAGAAGTCTGCTGAGTTAACTAATTCTAGCACAGAGGTGGGCAGGAGCCACGTCATAAGAGGTCACTGGTTGAGGACAGCAGTGGCAAGGTCCTTCAGGCCTGCTGTGGGCAGTCTGCAAGGTCTGCCCCTGCTCACTACCAGCCGAGGTTCTGCCATGCTGCAGATGGACTCGAGGAAGTTCCGTACAGACTGGTCCCAGTCTGCAAATAGTATAGATGCGTACCCACAGAACTGCGCTATGAAGAGTTGCTAATCAATTAAATAGTGATTTAGGGATATCTGTGCTTCATACTCCACAGCATTATTAATGTTAGCTGTCTGCAACTGCACTTTAAATATGTATTGTTTTGGGCTTATTTGTATGTCTTATTTGTACTTCTAGCACAGAATAAATAATAAAATCTGGTTTGTGCAATCAGGTAGTCCATTTGTCTGGCAGTTGGCAGTCTCCAGTTAAGTCAAGGAACCCAAAGGCTGATGTAGAAGAGAATCAGAATTCACAGAGATAATTTGTGAAAGTCATAAAATGTGCAAAGGAGAGATGTGCAAGTTAGTGTCTCCACTGAAGCAGAGCTTAGCCATGATACCAGAGCTGATGGAAGGCCAGTGCCCAGCTGGCAGAGTCAGGTAATGCTCAGGCAGCTCTGGGTTAATGACAGATTTGCTTCTGTATGGGCTGTTATGTGGGGAAATAAAGGAACATGGGGAAGGGAGCAACAAAAATTCAGTCTGAGAACACAAACTCATTGAAAAGTAGCCTTCGGTACTTCTATCTGTCTAAATAGGTATATTTTGTGGAGATTACCCTGTTCATCAATTATCCTGATTAATTAAGGCTTGCCTGTGCAACAAATACATTACCAATTTCACGAGTAGGTAATGGAAAAATAAATTTATGTATCATTCAACAAACAAACAACAAAATACAAACAACAACAACAACAACAAAAGAGGTGTATATTACTTGACTAGAATTCTACCAAAATACTGACATGCTTTAAAGTCCTTTGGAAGCCTTACTTCCTGAACTTTTTTTTTTTTGCATGCTTATTTGACTCAGCAGCAGCAAGATCGAACTGCCTAAATGAGTTTTAGTAGAATCTTGAGTCCATATATAGGTAATGTGGAGACAAAGTGCTTCTAGGGTGCTATTCATCTAATCCTAAAACAGACATCTTAAATAGGTCAGATGAATCATATCCTGAAAGTACTTGCTTTTCTCCATTTAATGTAAAGTGAGGCTGGGGCAACTACCTTTAACATACACACACCTGTAGTGTAAACACTTAGGTAAAGTGAATGTCACCTTTGAAATTCAAGTGTAGATAGTTAATGCTAAATGATGTCAAAGTGCCAGTAGTGAAATTCTTTATCAAGAAAACAAAACAAAAAACAACAGAAAGATCTCATTAAATCCCAGGTGACTGTTATTTTTTTTTTTCTTCATAGAAGTAAAGCCAAAGACTATACTTCTCCATTGCCTAACATAAGGAAATCAGCCTCCAGAGCTCAACTACTTGCTCCAAGGTAGGTCCTGAGAATTGCCCCAGCTATTCTCATATTTCCTTACCAAGGTATGGTAATAAAAACATAGGCAAGCCTGCAAAGAAATTTTTAGGAATCTTGAACTTCGTACTGGTGTTTAATACCAGTTGCCATAACAGTCTGGATGGAAATTGTACCAAGGCCGGTTAGGAGCCTTAGCAGATTTGTAACATTTCTATTTTTCATACTTTAAAGGATTTTTTTTGAATATATGTGCTACCGGGAAAACACTTTAATAGCAATACAAGTTATAGCTTGTATTTATATCTTGTCCTAACATGTACAAGACCTTATCTAGCGTTCTTTGCATATCCAATGCTGATGGAAAAATAAATTTGATTTCAGCTAAGCAACTATAAATAATACCTAAAATCTTTTAGCACACCTCTATTTCAAGAAAAAAAAAAAATCTCTATTGTGCAAATCAAGCATGATTTTTTTAACAATTTGAGAAAGTTTCTGTCTAAAAAATGTACTTTCTTCTCAATAAAATGAACAAGATGACTTTAAAAACATAAATAAGATTAAAAGTCACTTTATCTCCATAATTTTTGCTGCAGACATATTTCCTATTGCATGCCATGTTGAAGAGGTTTGCAAAAGGTCATGCAAACTGTATGTAATATTTTAAAGACTGAGCATTAAAATACAGAAGAAGAGGTCAAGAAAACACAGACCATGATCTTAAACACAAAAATAGGAACACACTTTCTGTAGCTTTTTAGAGTTTATGAAGAGAGAATAATGTAACATCTATTCAAAGCACAAAGTTCACTAATTTCATTAAAAAGATGTGACAATCACCAAACACAGCTATAATCCACCTTGCCAGAATTTAGAGCATCAAGTAAATCCTGACCCAGGAAGCAGAACATACTAGAAAAGTTGTTTACAAGGCAGTGTAGGAAGACCTTTAAAGCTTTTCTGTGAAACAAACAAATAAAACAAACAAACCATAAGGCTATTCTGAGCTTGATCTTGAATGTATCTCTAGAAAACTCCACAGGAATTAGAGAGTGAGGATGAATAGGGTTATCTTCCTGGTTCATGTGAGAGAGAAACAGCTGAGAGTTGCTGAGTTGTTCTAAAGTGCCATAGCTCAGTTCAGCTCAAAGTTACCATAATAATGTATAGCAGAGGAAGAACTGCCCGACAATTTTATGCAGGCCCAAAGAAGAAAACTCAGCTAGCTATCTGACGGTCACAGGAGAAACAAGTGCAATAGTCAGAATGAGAGAATATGTCAGTACAAGTACAAGCTGTTCCCCAGGAATATCAATACAGGCTCTGTTCATGCTTGCAAATAAAATGGTCCAGGGACATCAAGCTGGCCTTGAGGCAGGCTGACATAACACAGCTCTTTCTTGCATTGTACCATTGAAATCACGACACTTCTGTCTTCAGTTTCTACAAATAAGGTGCCTGCATCAAAACTGTCTTTTGGCACAGATGCCTGGCTTACCTGAATTCTTGAAACATGCTGAGTGTTTCAAGGAGTGTGCTAGCACTGTACACATTTGGCCTCATGGCAATGAGAAAACTTGGACCCTGGCCTACTGTATCTTGCTAGTCGGGGGCTATCCATACACTGACTGGTATGGTCCACTCAACAGGTACATGGGATTCAGAACAGACAGGCATTAAAGGGATGACCCAGTCCTACAGGTTGAATAATTATACCTATAAGGAAGAAAGGAAGGTTTGATCCAGGAAACTAATGAAGAAAAAATAGTTTTTATTACTACTAATTCTTCCTATTGGTGCATTAACAAAGATCCTAGCAATAACCCACAAAATGCTTGATGGCACACCGTGCAAGTCATGTGTTAGTGGATACCTCAGTTGCCCAAGGAATGTATTTGTTCTGGGGTTTCTTTGAGGTGTAGACAGTACAACTGAAACATCAAGAAAAAAATATCAAGGCAAATGGTAGATGAAGAGCTTAAAGAAAATAAAAGCTTTGTTTAATGGGGTTATTCCACATTGTAAGATAACTGAAAAATAGTATACTTTTTAAGGGGAAAATATTTCCTAGATTATTCAGTGTGTTAATGAATGTATCTCCATATTCATACAAAATTGTTTTCTTCTCATAATATTTATCTATTTTACTTGAATCACATGCTTAATAAATACAGGGAAAATATTGTTTGCTTGGCTTGTTTCTGGTCTCTTGCAGGTAGATAAACCTCTGTTTATTTAGCAACTACATAATGTCATAAAATAGCATAGCGGGGAAAGTATAAGTTCCAAATTTCAATTTCTGATATTGAGACAAATATAGCACTTTTTATCGAATAAGAATTGAACAGCTACTGTGTATCTTGCATGGTGTAGAAGTGTGTTACAAGAATGTAGGTAATTCTCTTCAGGGAAAAAAAAAAATGTTTGGCTCTATTCAGTGAAAATGTCTTGTAAGATAATACAAAATTAGGTTCTGGTTAAAACTCATGAGGGATTGGGCTACACTTTTGAAGGCTTTTTAACATTGATTATTTTGGGGTATGCCTCAACTTGTGACAAAAATGATGTAAAGGGAGGCAGGCAGAGTCTTAATTGCAACATGCAGAATAAACAATGCTTTCTTAGAGTGATTTTCTTCCTTTTTTTTTTTTTTTTTTTTTTTTTTTTTTCTGTATCTACACATGTTTAAACCATTGGCAATGGAGATTTAAATCAAATTTAGGGTTGGTATCTTCCTGATTATGTTGCAATTGGAAAATTGCTCAGTTAATGATTATGAAAGATATTTCTATGGAGTAGTATATTATTTCAGGATTTGCTCTTGGGGATTACTGCCCAATATTATTTTTAAAACAAAGCAAAAACCTGATGCTGGATGAAGTATAAACATTTCTCTGTTAGAATAAGATGTCATAAAACTGTAGCTCAAGTGCTTATATAAAAAAATTGTGAGCTACTGTTCCCATAGTAACAGGTAACATATTTCAGCTAACATAACTGCTTTCTTTTCTAGGGACTTCATTGTCATTGCAGTTTACAAAATACAAAAGTAATTCTTCTAAGACTCTGACATGGTAAACAGGCAAAACATTGGAAACCTGTTGAGGGAGGTATAGTTTTCATTTCGGATGCAGTCTAATAGGTTGTTTCTTTCTCACATCACCCATATTTCATAGCATTGTCTACCATCCTCTACCTATCATGTAGTACTTTAGTTCTCCTTATGGTGCAAGAGATCCAGTGAAAGACACCTGATGCTGTCCTGCCTCTAGGTTAGTCTGATTCTTTCTAGAATGAGCAGAAGCTTCTTTGCTGGCAGATTCCTTCCTTCTCCCCTTCCTCCTCTCAGTTACCAGAATAAGATTCACTTTAATGCACAGAGTCAGCACAACATATCTGGGGCACCTGTTAAGACTTGCATTGAGCCTACACACAGTTACTAATTTAATATGCTGCTGACACACTCCTATAGCTGCAGGTCTTTTGCTTCCCCAATAGTTCTGAGAATCTTGCTATTAATCTGAATAAAGTGTTTTTTGTTGTTGTTGTTTTTTGTTTTGTTTTTGTTTTGTTTTTCAAAGTGTTTTTTTTTTTTTTTTTTAAACATCTGTCTCTACAGTTTTCAATTAAATGAATTAAAAGAGACACCAGAACTTATATTTACATTAAAGGCACCCTGAAATTTCACACTTAAGTGCCTGCAGTCCAAATGGAAGGATTAGGGGGGAGCACCATTGATTTCTATCTACTGGAAGTTTAGCATTGCCAGCCTGCATTCCTTTCTTTGCGAAGAATAATATCTCACACTATTTTCTCAGTAAGGCTGGAAGAATTCCTTCTGGAGGAGAGATCTAATCAATGTCTGCAAGTGAATCACCACATGTCCATGGGTAACTGATGCTTTTGAAAGCAAGCTGTATTGGCCACTGAATTTGATAGACTCTGTAACGAAGTGCTGGCTCTGTCTCTGAAGTTCTTCTGTTCTGAGCCCCTGACAGGGACCCTCAGGCACCTACCTACCTCTTCACAGATCTTCCTTCCTGAACAAAAATACGGAAGAGAAAAGCACTAAGTGGTTAACTTCACAGCTGAGAATTATTTATGCATGATATTAGGATGCAGGTAATTTATCTGACTTTGAAGGTATTTTCTCATTTTGGTGAGTTGAGCTGTGCACTAAAGACAAAGGCTGACATGGAGAGTTGGAAAAGCATCTGTGGTGCTGGAGTACAATCACCTGTCCTGAGGATAGGGAACATGAAAATTTGACAGCAGCAATTCAGGGATCAATGTGTGAGATGCAATATATGCCACTCATGAACTTCACCTACAAAAATGCAAAGAGTAACCATGGCAGCTATTATTTTTAATATATTTTTTCCAACTACAACACAGTGCATGCATTTTTTCCAGACAAAGAGGCTATGACAAAGAGGAATAATCCTCTACTTCCACATCCATTCAAACAAATATACAGAACCTGCCTATTATTTCATTCACACCAACTAGAAGTGTATGATACAGCACCTTGATGAAGCTGTGAGTGTCTGATCATTTAAAAAATAAATAATAAAAAATAAGCATTACACCTACCACAGTAATTATTACAATTTTATCCTGCATCTGAACATATACAATAAATAGCATTGGGTTAACTCTACTTAAAATGTGCATTAGCATTTATTGTCCTACAGAACAAATTCTGCAATCCCCTGTCACAGATTTCATCGCAGCAATTTCATGTTCTTGAGCTGCCAGGCAGGTTGAGTGTGCCTGTCAAAGTACAAAAAAATAGTAAATATCCTTCTTCTGCAAAAATTGATCAAGTGGTAACAACCAGGGCTGTAAAAAAAGCCATCTCCATATTAACTGGCAGTGCTAGGTCTTTCATTAAAATCAAACACTCACATACAAGTCACTGATCTTGACAGATTAGTCTAAAACTACCACATTCAAAATTTCTGGTTATATGAATCACAACTATGCTGTCAGATGTAGGGTAAACTATGGAAAAACTCCAGCCATTATATCTCTGGTCCTTAGGGTCATTACCTGTGCTGAGATCAGAATTAGGAAAGAGTTCTAGAACTATCCAAAACTGAAAAAATATCAAAAGAAAAATTTAAATTCAACATCACGTTGATTTGGAAATAGTAAGGACAGTGCGTGACATGTTAACCTTGACTAGTGTCAGTTAATAATTTCAGAAGAAGCAGCTTATATAGTGTTGTGATTTATTCTTGTCAAAAATCTTGTAACAGCAATGAAAACCTGACTCATGATCTATGTAATACATTAAACATATGCAGATTTTGTTGGTTTGCATTGACTTGTCTTTAACATCTATTCTCCTTAGCATAGCCTTAGTGATTCACAGATGACACTATTAATTACAAAAGAAGTACAAAACTATACAATTTAAATAAATGCTATAATGTAATTATAAATTAAAAAAATATATTTTCAGTTAATACTGATTTTGGGAAAATAATATTTAAGAAAGAAATTTAATTAAAAATATTAAAAAAATAATTTTGAACTACAATATAGAATTATTATTTTAAAATTTACCTTCAATTTTAATTTAAGGTAGATTAATTATTTTTAATAATAGTGTATGCAGTCTTAAAAGTTGTTGCTTAAAGTTACAACTAAAATCCATTAAGATGCATTACTTCATTACTTAATTGATCATCGAGGACCATGGTGGTCGTGATTCACATTGTGTCCTAGAAAACAGATACATACCACAGAAAAATATATACTGACATGAACTGCTTATTTTGTAAAATATTCTTGGTATAACCTTCAGCTGCTTCAGGTTGGCCTAAACATAGGACCTAGGAGTAGAATTGGAAAGTATGTAATCACAGTTAATTAGAAACATCGTCACTGCAGTATTTCATACTTGTCTATTTTAAGCAGCTACCACCTGAAAATTTTCAAGCAGTTCAGGAACTGTAAGATAAACTACTTTTAGTTTAACTGTGAAAAAAGCTATGTTTTGAACAGGTTATGAAAATGGGAAAAATAAAGGAAAAAAGTATTAAGTGAGGAGGCAAAGATCACAAGAAGTCAAGCTTTAACTTGTGATTGTTAGACTTTTGTCTCAAACTTAAGACAATTCCTTTTATTTCCTGACAGCATTATAGAGAAAATAGCCAATAGTTTTTCTCAGAAATGCAGGATCTACTGCAAAATTAGAACAAGACATTTTTTTAATAGTAGCTACAATGGAAAGCTCAATAGCTATGCACAGGACTTCATAGATCTGTCAGAATCTATAAAAACACCACATTTTGGCAGATTAATGTCAAATTTATGCCTTGAGCCAACATGGTTGTCCTCTTTTCAATTCACAATCTAAATTATCCTCCTTAAGGATTTGCCTATGGCTATAATTCCAATTTAATAACTTTCTTCATATGAGTTCTTGTGCACTATAGAAATAGTTTATAACATCTGAATATATTTCTTTTAGCAGACTTTAACATTTCATGGGCTTCATTTGACCTGTTTCTCTTAACATTATAAAGTGCTGGGGCTATTTAAGATGTTCTGCAGCATAATAGGTTCACAACAATTTCCAGCAAGCATCACAGGCTAAACAGAGAGCAAGAAGAATTGAATGACAGATTAGAAAAATCTCTGCCTTAATAGACTGTTCAGGATAATGTGACAAGCCCAATATCATAATTACTGTTGCCCTTGTAGCTCTCAAATAATTATGTTTCAGATTTTTTTCTAAAAAGAAATGTTTAATTAAAAAAGAATCAAGTCATGAATTTATGTATTTGTAAATCAGAGATACATCATGCAGCTCTGCACTAACTGGTAGCCAGAGTCCAAATCTTTTTTTTTTCTTTTTTTTCCCTTTCTTCATTTTATTTCCTTTTAATTCTGTTTGGTGGTAATGAATGAAGTATATAATTACTCTGATTCATCCTGTATCTTTAAATGAAGTTTTCCCCCCCAGAGCACTTCAAAACAATAATTAATAAAATATCAAAAAAAGAATCAATTAAAAGCACAACTAAAAATTAAACCTTTAACTTGATATCAAACATGATCAAGAATTGTAAAAATCTCATAAAGATGAATGTTATAGAAATGGTTAAGAAATGAAGTCATCTGTACCTCTATACCAATAGCTACCTATACAGTTCTTACTGAAAAAATATAAAACAGGGAAGAACCAAAAAAGGAGTCCAAATAAACCTAAAGAGTAAAAAAAAAACATACAGCAAAGCACCTGTATATGTCTCTATGAAACTCCTCATTTTAAAGGATGTATATATCCTTTCAATTCTGAAATTACCTAATTTTCAAAATAAATAAATAAATAAATATAGTTAGCATCCTGTTCATTTGCCTGTTTACCCATATTTCATATGAAAACTAACAGCTAAAACTGAGGGCACAGAAATCAGTATTTAATCACTGCCATGAAATCTACACAACTGTCAGGTTCCCACATGATTAACTACATGTCTGGTTTCCTGTCTCTGTTAATAGAAACCTGCGCTCTGGAGCAGGGACATGACACCATGCTGTGCACATCCCAGCTCAGCTCCCCAGGGCTCACCCCAATTCCAGGGAACATTTGCTTGGTGCCTTCTTGCACCAAGAAGTACCTCTCTGTCACATAAAGAGGCTGGCTCCAGAGGAACCCAGTTGGGAAATTCATCAGCTGTGTTGGACCAGGAGCCTGAAAGACCTTGGAAACAGAAAGAAAAAACTCAAATTTCAATGAGTTTGAAATATATATATTTTTTATCTTTCCCTCCCCTGTACAAATTTTTATATCAGACTTTTCTTTTTGGTAGGTTCATCTGGCATGTTCATGCAAGGCTTGTTTGCAGGTTCATCTGGCAGCCTGATATTTTGAGCAGCAGGACTATGCCCTGTTAAATCCTACTCAAGACTCAAGGAAACAGAGGTGTACACACACCTTCTCCTCACTGTTTTCACTTGAGACCAAAAAGTCAAGAGGCAAACACAGAAGTGTAAGAAATTAACAGAACTGAAGAATTATGAAGCCAGTTAAGACCTATACCAGATGAAGTGTAATAGATGAAAGAAAGCTTATTTCTTCTTTGAGAACTTGTTCTTGAATTTTACAAAACAGGAAGCGCAAAGGGAGCTCAACTGTGAATGACTTTTTTGTTTATTTGTTTACTACCTTATCATGCTCCATCTCCCTGAGGCTTGATGGCTTTTATTTTATTTTTTTTTAATCAAGATTATGTTCAGCCTAAGCTGAAATATTTTGCTCTTTTTGAACTTGATGCAAATCAAAACTAGTGGCACTAAAGTTCAGTAGAAAGGTTAGGAAAAAAATCATTCAGACAACCTTCAGTTCAATGAGCAGACAACTCCCTGGACAAAATCAAGAAGACAGCTAGCCAAAAGCATCTCTGAAATAATAATTTCTCCAAATTTGTTCTTTTAAGATGTCACCTCTAATCAAATAAAATTGAACTTTGATATTCTGTTATTGATACTCTTAGACTAAGTTCCATTCAATGTTACTTGTTCTAAAACACCCATTCTTCATTAATATTCTACCCAACTTTAAACATGCTTTGGGCAAAGGCAGAGAAAAAGGATAAACAAGGCAAGGACTCTCTGTGCTTCTGACTGAATGCTACATAAAGTGCAAATAATATGGCTGAACAGACATTTTCAAATAAGCTTTGATTTCGGACACAAAGCCCCAGTACCGGTATAATGAATGAGATGTCCATTTAACTTCTAGACCTAGCAGATCTCTGAATAGGAAAGTGCACAGTTCAGTAGGCAATTAACTAACCTGTGAAATGATGCTCATTATATGGTCAAAGTGTTACTTCTTCTGGAAAACGAGCAGGTCACCAACCAACTACCTTGATCAGATACACCCAGGAATTAGAATGGATATTTTGTGTTCACACTCGATTAGCATTTGAGATCCTCTTTCTCTAAACACTTTCTGCAGGACTGCATGTGCCAAATTCCTACCGTAGCTCAAGCTATTATGCAAAGACCTGAGAGTACTAATTCCATTTGGCTCTGCCTTAGGTCTACCAACAGCACCGAAGATGACATTATTTTCCTCAGACTATTAAATAACTGTCAGAATCAAAAAATAAATATTTTGATGTTGAGTTTTAGCGTTACATTGCCCACTATGAAGAACTGTTAGAATAAATAACCAGACATAGTTTTGTTCCTGAAGTATTTTATGAAACTTCAGGTCTATTTAGATGGATTGCAACACCTTTATGACTCTGTGATTCTATTATCTCCAGAAATTTGTATTCATCATTAAAACAATGAAAACTAAAGTCTGTGGATCATACTAAAGTTTGGATGCTTTAGTTTGGGATGCTAAAAAGTAAAGGAGGAAACACTCCAAATATATTAAAGTGGAATTAAAAGAAACTACAGCAGAGAGTAAAAGGCACATTTTGACTACCTACTGTAGATTACTAATTCAGCAGACTACCAGTTAATACGTATATGGTCCAGAATATGAATTCATAGTCTCATTCACAGCTATCCTAAAGCAACCACAAAACTGCTATTAATTTCCCTCTCCAGTGTGTTAAAGGTACTTTACTAATCTGTTAAGTGAGCTAGTACAAGTACAAGACAAGTGTAGGGATGTGTATGAACTAGGGCATAACTTAGTGTAGCAATAATTATCTCAGTACCTTTACAATTCAAAGAGCCTGAGATCACATCTGAATACGCAAAAAATAACAGACCTGAAACATTTCTCCTTTAATATCAGTTAATAGACTGTGTCTACAAGAGGATTGCACCATTATTCATCTCATGTAAGGAATTAGGCTATTGTGCAGAAAGGGAATGCAAGATCTGTACTCACACATACTCTGAGTGAACAGTCCACTCCTGAGGACACTCCCTTGTGAGTCAGGGATGCCTCAGTTTTACCTTTATATTCACCATAGCTGAATACCATACTTATCTGAAGACTTCAATACCAACTACTTAACTTATCCTTCAAGTAAGAAACAGAGTCATCCAAACTCTGTCTCTTCCTCACTACCCATGAAAAAAATGTCATAAGGAAAGTAAACAATTGCTTTGGACAAGATGCTGCCACCAAAATGTGTTTTAAAGCAAACAAACAGAAGACTGAGAAAATGTGACAACAAAGGACTTGGGTTAGACACACATCATGGGAGATTCTGCTCTGGGAGGTAAAGATCAGAGGAAGGGTGTAACGTCATTATAATCTGGACAGCTTTGTGGCACATTTACCATTTGGATAGAAAACCCTGAAATGGTTCTGCCATGAAGGAATTGATGGGATTAAGAAGGAATGTAATTACCTGAGTAGTTTGGTATGAATGCTCAGAAAAAGCCTTTGGTTACAGCAGATTGACAGCATCATATTTTCTGATTAGCAGGATCATGAAAGTTAGAGTAAGAATTCATATTCTTGCATGTTTTGAAGTCTCTGTCATTTTTTTTCATCCTGCTCCCTAGAGCCATGCTGGCTATTCCTCCTTCCTCTTCAGATTAATGACCACCCAAAGCTGAGTGTCCCCATAGATATGAGCAGGTTGGAAAAAGCTGCTTTTTTTTTTTTTTTTTTTTTTTTTTCTTTCACATGTTGCTTATTCATATAAAGAATGCTTATTTCAGTAAACATTCACTTCCACTTCTGATCTCTGTCAACCACATTAAACTGGAGGGAAAACCATTCATTCCTAGTCTATCAGCTACATTTTGGGATTGACACTGGATTGCTTGACAGAGACAGTCACTGCAACCTGAGCTGTAAATTCAGAACTGTACCTAAATGCCTAAAAAGGGGGAGAGAAAAAAGGAGGCATTAAGTACAAAAAATAAATGACTTTGCTTCTATACACAGCATTTTCAAAATATCTACATGAATAAATCCTCTATGGTTCTCATAGGTTTTGAAAAAACAAAACAAAACAAAACAAAAAACAAACAAACAAAAAAAACACAAACAAACAAACAAACAAAAAAAACACAAATCTCTTAGGATAGCTGTCAGAAAACCAGTCTTACAGTGTGAGCCTTGAAGAGTACAACATAACTTAGCAAAACAAAAGTTGAAAGGTGCCTTGATTGCTATATATATAATTTTAGTTGTAGCAGGGGTGTTGAAATTGTGTTTGTACAAAGATATGGAAGATGCAAGGTTTGTAGGTCAGTAACTTCATTGGGCCAGATGGCATAGCCCAAAAAGGTGCACAAGCTTCTGTGCACACAGGTTTTTCAACAGGTCACTGCAAATAATCAATTTTTCATAGACACTTATTCAGAAAACATATCTGGGAAAGGGAAACTTTTCAGTCTTACTGACAAAGGCATAGCAAAAGGAAGACTGGCAACTGAAATTAGACAAATGCAACCTTTCCACAACAATGCAATTTCCTAGCACTAAGGGTAATTAAATATTGGAACGGCTTACCAGGGGAGCTGGTGGACTCGCCATTGCTTGGAGCTTTAGGACGAGATTAGATATCATTGTAAAAGAGATGCTTTAATCCAGCTTCTGGAAGTTCTCAACATGCCCATAACACTTGCAGCTCTGCATTAAGACAATGACTATAATCAAATCTCGTACTTTAGGGTTTCAGCTGATCAACTGCAAGGGTTATAAAGAATTTATTTTCCCTTGACATAAAAAACAAACTTTTTGGTGTGGTTTATATCCTGATCTGTCTCTGAAGTAACAGAGATTGCCCACATCTATGGAAAACACAGGGAGAGCTGATGTAGTGGCCAGTGGTGATAGGGAAAGTATTTTTTCTTAGTCCAAGCAGTCATATCCTAATGTGAGCTCACTTTGTTTGAATTTGAAGCCATCTGGATGCAAACCACCTCTGAACTGGGAACTATGTGATCAGGTCAGTGCAGACCAGGGTTAATCTGTGTGCCCAGCTAAGGGCTTGGCATTTGTTCCCACACAACACTGTGCTAACGCAGCTACGTGACTTTTGGAAAAGAGCCGCTTCATGCTTGGCCACTGCAGAGTACTGGCAGAGGGTCAAATGAAAAACTATTGGCTTACCATACCCTTAGAGGTCTTGTTAATAAATCTTATTGGACTGGCTCAAAGGGAGTGCTTTCCCCAAGATGAGATAAATAGAAATCTCAATTGAATTTGTTTTGTGTTTGTTCAGCATGAGATCCAAATCATATGTTAATACTCTAAGATCATCTGGGCATATCTCATCTAATTAACTCCTTGATATTGAAGAAGTGTAAGTAACACCTTGATCTCTTTTGTCTCCTAAAAATTAACACATTTTAGCCTAAATGGTTATAATACTTATGCACAGGTATCAGGATGGATTTAGTGGTCTGTGATTTCCGTTATAACTAGACACCCAGGCATCCTTTTTGGTGTTTCATTTAGTTATGTCTGAAACTACACAATCTTCACTATTTTAGCAGAATACTGTCATGACTTAATTATTAAAGGCAAGTAAAGCTGAAGACAAGACAGGACATTCTGCTGCTATTATAGTTTTGTGTGAAAAGAGTATGTCTCAAGTCTGTCAAACAAAGCAGAAAATGAGAAATGGTTCTTCTAGTGATTTCTGTGAGGTGCACAGTGGCATGTTCACTCTGTGAGTCTCCAAGTGAAGATCTATTTAAGTCAAATCTGCATTTCCAGGCTTTTATTCTTCACAGCTACCTACATGTATAGTATTCTTCTGCATCCCTTTGTGACAGAGTTAGATTCAAAGATATTTCTGTCTGTGCAAACCAATGGGCTATTTGATGGAGCTGTGCACAGCTACACCTGCAATATAATGCAGGAATATAATTCTCCTATCCTCTAATTTAGGACATTTTCCATATAGAATAAAGATTTCTCTTTCCCATATTTCTGTAGTATACGTATTAGTGTAAGGCACTGTTGCCAGGATTGGTCATGATCATTATGTTAGAACAGCTGTATTTTGAAGTAAGAATCTGACACACCATGATAGCACTATCTGGTATCATAAAATGCTTATGTAAAAACAAATAAATAAATAAATAACGAAAGCAGACTCAATTTAAAAAAAAAGGGGGGGTGGGGGAGATGCACTCATGCTGCTCCTCTCAGTGTCTCTCTTGGTGACACATGCATATTTGACAGTAATCATGAAGATCAGATTTATATGTTAAGCAGTACATTATTCCATGAGCATCCTCACTCAAACCAAACCAGACTACTCAGAATAAGAGTCTCCTCAGCTGGGATGAAAATGGCAAAATCTGCACTTACAGAGTTCTGATTTCTCAAAAAGACATCATTTGGTCTGTTGCTGTATTTGAGTACAAATAGCCCTGACAGACTGTACTGAGATCTGGTCCACACTGCAAACAAATGTCATGATGAACTTCTAAATTTTTTTTTTTGATCATTTGTTCTACTGAGATTCTTACAGCATACCCAATGCCCATAGTGCAGAGACATTTGGAAAACCTCAGATACAGCTGCTGTCCCATTATTTTTATAGACTACTGTTTTAAAGGGCAACTGAAGGAGGAATATCATATTATGCAGTAGACAAATTAGAAGCTAATTATATAATAAAGACCAATAATTTTGTAATGACAAATACCATCACAAATTTTGTTTTGAAAACTCATTGGAAAAATAAAATTATGCCTTAGTTTTTACAACCTGTTCATGCCAAGGAAATTCAAGAGAGAATTTTGAGTACAGGAAGCATCTGCATGTTTTCAAAACATGAGACTTGCCTTATCAAAAAAAGTGCTCATTTATGTTCTTCCTGTCCACAACTTTGACTCAAGAAACACAGAAATTCACATGATCACTGAGCATCAAATTCTTCCTTCTTGTATTTCTGCTGAAAAATTTCCAACTCAAAATTTTTGAATTTTTAAGTCATTATAGGTGCAAGAATCTGAAGTTTTTAATTAACTGAGTGGACAGGATTTAAAGTTAATTTCCATGCAGCAATAAAAAAAAAAAAAAAAAAAAAAAAAAAAGGATGTGTACAGCAGTAGAATTACGGGAATAAACATAACCGCATTATCCTCTGTTCTGATTCTCTATTGAAAACTATGCTCTTGCTGTTCAAAACCAGTACCCTATACATTTCTAGTAAAAGAACGTGAAACCGCCTTATAATTCTTGAATTCTTAATGGCTTTGCTTAGCCATTATAAGGTGTTTCTTATTCATCCTTACAGAATCACATGCCAGTTTGAATAAACTTATAAAATTTTCATTAGAATTTGATATTTTGTATCATTGATTTTACCCCCTTAGTTGGTTTAAGATTAAATATGCTACAGTTAACAGGTAGTTAAAGCAGGTTTTCAACTCTAATTTTAAAACTAGTACACGTAATATCTCTCTTCTACATTTATCTGAAATTAAAAAAAAAAAACAACTCTCAACACAATTTTGACATAACAAAATGCTATAAGAATCACACCAATTAAATTTTAATCCCCCCAAATAAACTGAATAAACTCATTTTAAAACATGACATTAACATAATCTAATCTAACTGTCCACGTTACCTGGAAATGCATGCCCTGTTAGAGAATCCAAATCTGAAATTAAAACAATGAAAAAATAATCTTTAATTTAATATTAAAAAAACAAATCCACAATCAAATCTGGCACCAAATATCACATTATCAGCATCAAATTTGAATCAAATATATGAAAAACAAAAATAGCACACATCATTAGAATATGGAATTTTCTTTCTCCATAGTTTAGCACAGATGTAAAACAGGAGGTAGCACTGAAAGTTCTGAACATTATGAGAAGCTAATTTACTTTACTATTATAAGACAGACAATGATTTTTGACAATTTTACACTTTTTTAATGAACCTGCACTTTCAGAAGCTTATATCATGAGTATAAGCACTTGTTCTAAGGTTGTACATAAGAGCAATAATTAGAAATCTGCTGAAAGCTCTTTAAATCATACATTTTGAAAGGAAGATTTTCTTTCTTGACTGTAGCAAGTAACAGACCTCATTTTGTCTATCTTACTGCTCATTCTTTCAGAATTTTTCCAAAAACTACCTGTTTTAAAAACATGAATGTAAAAGAAAAAAGAACTGGAGGTATCCCTGCTGACCCCAAAAAGCATAAATTATAACTTCACTAGTTGACCTCACCTGAAGAGAGAGCAGGTAGGCACACCAGTAACACCAGTACAGCTCCTCCCCAGCTCACACTGAGGCCAGAATTGCAGCTTTGCAGTGCACTGTCCCACCTTGGGAAAGTGCCTTGTTCTTAACAGAGATGTATTTAGTAACTTTGAGGAGTTATACCCAGAGATTCACTTTTAAATCGATAGCTAGAACTAAAAGAGTTGTTAGTTCTCATAAGGTATGGTCACAATATCAGCTAGGATTGCTATTTCAGAACAAAGGTATAAGACTAATTCTTTGAGACACGCATCCAAAGAAACTTTGTTAGGTGGTGTACTTACACGGAAACCAAGCTCTGGAGCCAGGAGCAGCCCACCAATAACCAATTGGCTTACCAAGACAGGATAAAGTATGTGTGACCTTCAGACTCTGCTCCTTCCCATCTCACAAGTGGGACAGGAGAGGGATGCAATTGCTGGATTCTCTTGGGAGAGCACAACAGGCAGATCATGTCTTACCAATCTAACCTATACATGAGCTCACTTGACTTTTGTAGGAATTGAATGTATGTATAAGCACTACCTGTAAAAAAAGCACTACCTGGAAAAAAGTAACTGGGCAACCTATACATTTTTTTAGAAACTTCTTGTACCATTTTTAAACTGTCATGGTTTGGCTGGAATAGCCAATTTTCTTCATAGAAAATTCTTCATGCTATGTTTGGGATTTTTTGATGAAAATTGTTTCCGTTGTTGCAGAGCAGTGCTCACACAGAGCCAAGGACTTTTCTGCTCCTCGTGCTGCCTTGCCAGAGAGGAGGCTGGGGGTGCACCATGAGCTGGGAGGGGACACAGCCAGGACAGCTGGCCCAGGATGGCCAAAGGGATGTCCCATAGCACATGGGTAACAGCTGGGGGAAAGAAGAAGGAAGGGGGGGGGGTGGTGCACATTGGGAGAGATGGTGTTTATCTTCCTACTAAACCTTTCTCTGTGATGAGCCCTGCTTTCCTGGGAGTGGCTGACACCTGCCTGCTGATGGGAAACAGCAAATTAATTCCTTGTTTGGCTTTGCTTGTGCGTGTGACTTTGCTTTCCCTAGTAAACTGTCTTTATCTCAACCCATGAGTTCTAGCACTTTTACTTTTCCAATTCTCTCCCTCATCACACCTGGCTCCCTAGGAGAGGGAGTGAGTGGCTGCATGGTACTGAGCTGTCTGCAAGCATAAAACCAGCATATAAACTAAACCATCTTAAAAGAAAAAACAAACAAACAAATAAATAAATAAATCTGCTTGGAACAATCAGCAAAATCAAGATTCTTGGTTATTGATTGATTCCACAGAAATCCTAAATTTCTTGTAATACAATTTCTGATTCTGAGTATCAGTGAGAAAGTATTTACTGGTGAATCCTTTGAGGCAGGGGGGAAGTGTGCTTGGCTGTAGTAATTTATAAGTGTTCAAATGAGATAAATTTTCTGAGGGCCGAGAACATGCTCAATGTTGTAAGTGAACATGGGGGAAAAACAACCCAAAATGTGATAAATATGCTTTCCAAAATCCAAGATAGTGAACACAATGAACTATCTAACACTCAAGCATGTGGGGTCACAAACTTTATCATGTCAAACTTTATCCTAACCTAAGCTGAAAGAAGAACAAATCTCAGCACTTTTCCTTCCAGAGCCTGAGATAAAATAATGTTGTGGCTTCATAAAAACACAGATTATGCTTAAATGGAGTAAATGGAGCTGTGAGGTGACTCTGTAAGCACTGAGACTGGATGTGGCCATCACACAAATCTGAATCATACCAAACAACCCTGTAATACTTAAATTGTCCAAACTGCTGTCACCATGCAGATGCTGTGGCTGCACATTCTGCCATGGCATTAATGTGTTTGAGAACATCTGTTCTGTATCATTTTACTCATGCAAGTGTTCCAATGTAAAATGTTAAAAACCTAGGAAGACAAACATGAAAAAAAAAAAAAAGCCTACCTATACCAGTAGAATATTATCTACCTAGACACTGGGACTTGAAAGAAAAACAAAAACAAGAAAAAGTGGGATTTATTTCTTAAAAGTGAATGAAAATACTGAGACTTGCAGACAAAATCACTACAAAAATGTCCTTCTGAAAATAATGTCGATGACTTAATAAAAATTATTTAAGCGCTTGTCCCAGCATAAAACAGCACTCCTGTGTAACACTACACATCAAGCTAAATATATTAATTGTAGATGTGTTTGATTTCTTACAATCACAGAATCACAGAATCTCTAGGTTGGAAGAGACCTCAAGATCATCGAGTCCAACCTCTGACCTAACACTAACAGTCCCCACTAAACCATATCCCTAAGTTCTACATCTAAACGTCTTTTGAAGACTTCCAGGGATGGTGACTCAACCACCTCCCTGGGCAGCCTGTTCCAATGTCCAACAACCCTTTCAGTAAAGAAATTCTTCCTAACATCTAACCTAAAACTCCCCTGGCGCAACTTTAGCCCATTCCCCCTCGTCCTGTCACCAGGCACATGGGAGAACAGGCCAACCCCCATCTCGCTAGAGCCTCCTTTAATATACTTATACAGAGTGATAAGGTCACCCCTGAGCCTCCTTTTCTCTAGGCTGAACAAGCCCAGCTCCTTCAGCCGCTCCTCATAGGACTTGCTCTCCAGGCCCCTCACCAGCTTCGTCGCCCTTCTCTGGACCCGCTCAAGCACCTCGATGTCCTTCTTGTAGCGAGGGGCCCAAAACTGAACACAGTACTCGAGGTGCGGCCTCACCAGAGCCGAGTACAGGGGGACGATCACCTCCCTAGCCCTGCTGGTCACAGTGTTTCTGATACAAGCCAGGATGCCGTTGGCCTTCTTGGCCACCTGAGCACACTGCTGGCTCATATTCAGCCGACTGTCCACCATCACTCCCAGGTCCTTCTCTGCCTGGCAGCTCTCCAGCCATTCCTCTCCCAGCCTGTAGCTCTTCTTGGGGTTATTGCGCCCCAGGTGCAGGACCCGGCACTTGGCCTTGTTAAACTTCATACAGTTGACCTCAGCCCATCGGTGCAGCCTATCCAGATCCTCCTGCAGAGCCTTCCTACCCTCAAGCAGATCGACACACGCACCTAGCTTGGTGTCATCTGCAAACTTACTGAGGGTGCACTCAATGCCCTCATCCAGATCATTGATGAAGATGTTAAAGAGGACCGGCCCCAGCACCGAGCCCTGGGGGACGCCACTAGTGACTGGCCTCCAACTGGACTTGGCTCCATTTACCACAACTCTCTGGGCCCGGCTATCCAGCCAGTTTCTAACCCAACGAAGCGTGCG
This sequence comes from Anas platyrhynchos, assembly GCF_047663525.1. Lineage (NCBI taxonomy): Eukaryota > Metazoa > Chordata > Aves > Anseriformes > Anatidae > Anas > Anas platyrhynchos. Next base: position 99,481,250 of record NC_092589.1, read on the forward strand.
CCAGTCCAAGCCAAGAGCAGCCAGTTTCTTGAGGAGAATGCTGTGGGAAACGGTGTCAAAAGCCTTGCTGAAGTCAAGGTAGACCACATCCACAGCCTTTCCCTCGTCCACCCAGCGAAGTTACCCAACAAGTTAACCAACACAAGGTGAAAATGAGGTAGTTTTTAACACAAGCACGTGTCCTATGTGAACTGTTAATTAAAATCAGACCTACTTCAATAGCTGAAACCAAGTTTATGAGATACTGAACTCAAAAATCATGGTCCACATAGCCCATTTCCATCACTGCATTTTACTAAGAGTGATATGAGCTGACAAAGCATAAGCAGGCTATGTAAAGTTTCCCATAGAAAGACAAATACAGTGTGCAACATTTCCCTGCTAGACTTCAGTGCATGCAATTACTGCAGTTACAATGGAATCAAACCTTTTCTGTGACTGAAACAATTGGGACATTCAGTCTCTGCCATAAGATTTCTTCTACGCTTCTATACTCAAAGAACAGGAGAAAAACCAACATTTCCTGTAATTGTTCTGAAGGCTTTGCAATTTCTTGAACTGATTTTCAATTAAGTCTGGTCAGGTGGAATGCAATTTTCCTCTATTCCATTTATCTAATGAATTGCCCTGATTTTGCATCATCCAATTTTATTTTCATACATAAGACTTTCTAAGCAAAGAGCAGGAATATGAGATGGAAATGGAGAACATGTAAATGAAACACATTTCCATCCCCTTTATAGGGAAAAATAGCCACCATGTCCACAGTAGCAATTAGCAATGAATTGCATTCATGCAATCCATACATGATTAGTACTATAAATCATATATATAAGTGGAAAGAACAGTCATTTAAAGACAAAGCTGACTTCTAGTTATTTTATATAGTATGGTATTTAAAAAGGGAAAGAGGATGTACTTCTCAGCAGGCTGTATCTTTGGTATGCCACAGTGATTTCATTAGCTCAGGGCAACAGACATTGGAGATGGTACAAGCTTTTCATGCCAATAAGCTAATTGTTTTTTCTTAGTGCTGATTAGCAAAGATGAAGTCCCGTCTATGTTTTGCCTCCAGGGCCCTGTTCCTCCTATTTAAAAACAACATACACTGCACTATCATCCAGTACACAACCTTTGACTTCCACTTGCATGGTACCCTTAGTGCTGTGCTAACAGCAAAATACCAAAGCACAATGTAGCTGCCTTCTGTGACAACAGTACCACTGACAGGCATCAGGGGAGTATGAACACCAAAGAACTGGGATGGACAGTTTTTAAGTTACAAGGGAGAATATATTTAAGGTACAGAGCACATTTAAGTCACTTAACATTAAAGCCTCTCCATGGGATTGTCAGGTAGATGATGAAATACCAAACTACATCTGGGAACGGGTATGTGCTTATAAAGGTTAGGAGAAGCTCTAAACTAATGCTCTTTCAAAAATAAAACCTTTCTTCTTGCTTCTAAGTGTTTCAGATATACTGCCAGCAAGAACTGAATGGCTCTGCTTTGCTAACCTTCCGCAGTTGGACTCAACCTTATTTCACTGAAAACCCATAACTGGGCAGCAGGACTTGGGAGCCATGGTGGAAGTGCAGAACACACAGACCATGATTTCTGCAAAGCTTGTCTTCTTTAAACCTGAAGAGAGGTGTGAAGTCCAGCCCCTCATAAAATTGAGGATATGAAGGAGGAGAAATAAACAGGCTGGTCACAAAGAAGAAAGTAAAGAGTTGACATACAGCTGTGGTGGCTAAAGATGTGAGATGGTTTGAATTTTTCACAAGTTGCAACTATAGCTTTGACAATTAGCTCAGTGAAAAACACTGACATATAATTCCTTGTGTTGAATTGGATTGTCAGTTTGGAAGCGTCTGGGTTTAATTTGTCATTACCCAAAACTAAAGCCGGTGGCTAAACTAGAAGTAGATAAGCAGTTCTTTGCATTAGCCTCTAGAGGGGGAAACTTCCCTTTCACTTCAGAAATTATGTGCATTATTCACTACAAAGTTGTTCGTGAAGGTAAAGCAATTCTTATCCAGTCCCCTTGCCCAGACTGGGATCTGAACTGCTTACATTACCCAGACACTGTGCCCTCAGCCTACTGCAGTAAAACAGTTTTCAGCTCTTGCTTATTTTCATTGATATATTATTGCATTCATTTCCCTTTAATCTTGTTAACAATACAATTATCATTTAAATGTGAACATAACCTTTTCTATATGTATTTCCCTGACGATGAAAAAAGGAATGAATTTAAAGATTGCTCTCAGGAATTCATAATCATACAGTCACCATTTTACAACACCACTGCTCACTTGCATTGCTTGCTGGAACTGGTTTTTACTGTTGGAGATAATTCAAAGAAAAATACAGGGAAACAGATGAACATATTGTTATGAAGGTATAAGATAGCATTGAGAAAAAAAAAAAAAAAAAGAAACCAAAAACACACACAAAAACTATTTCTCTGATTCAACCTTTAATCTATTTATTAAAATTTGCATCTTATTGAGACAGATAGACCACATGTTAACCAGTATTTAATTTTGCCTGTTTTCTTTTCCATGATATCATTATGTATGAGGTTCAAATTTACAGTTCCTCAATAGAGGTTTCAATGTGTCAGCAAAGTACCTGAGCTTCCATTAGCTTCAATGAAGAAGTAGTTGAGATGCAGTCAATTCTTTACACTGAAAGCTCGAAATCAGATTTGGTCAGTGGAAGAGTTAGAACAGCTCTGTTCATTGATAAGATCTCTAATAATTCTAAATAGTGGGAGTTCAGACATCTACTTGCGTAACCTTTTCTGTACTGTAAGTATTTGGAACTGGATCTCAACAGGAGAATATCTCTAAGCACGGATTTCTAATCTGAGACATGAGAATAATATGTGAATAATTTGGGCATGGAATTTTAGCTGATCTGCTGTTGGTAAATCTGATAGCTGCAGATCTTTGAATAGCTAGTTAAAATAAGTCCTGAACAAACACACAAACAAAAACAAACAAACAAACAAACAAAAAACCCTGTTCTGTTGGCCTCCAAAGCAGAAGTCACTTTCTCCAGGTTCTTAAAATCATGGGATAATTATATAGGATGATGCTTGTAGTCTTAAATTTTGTCTTCTAGTTTAATATTGCAGCAAGAACTTCAACAATGGGCACAAATTGAAACACAGCAGATCCTGTCTAAATATTAGGAATAAGTGAGGGTGGCAGAGCACTGGCACAGGCTGCCCAGAGAGGCTGTGGAGTCTTCTCCTTGGAGATCTTCAAAAGCCACCTGGACATGACCCTGGGAAGCCTGCTCTGGGTGGCCCTGCTTGAGCAGGGGTTGGACCAAATGGCCTCCAGAGGTCCCTTCCTACCTCAGCCATTCTGTGAAATAATACCAATTTTGGAAAAAAAATAAAAATAAAAAATGAATGTCTATGTTGTTGTAAATTCCTTTTTCCTGATGTGGGGGTTGAACTGAGAGAGACAGATCACAGCCGATATTTATTAGAAGAGCTTTTAGTAAAGCATCTCTTATTAACAGAACCCACCTGCTATCAGAACCCACCTGCAGGTAACCCTCAACATGGCCAATGCACATCTTAACTCACTCAGTTCACCCTTGCACTTGCACACCGATATTTACCCACTGGCACATGGCTGGGAGGCCAACCCCAGCTATTTGTGTCAAGGTGCGGCATCGTACTAACTTCCTGTAACTTCCATACACCTAGGCATCTACAGAAACCACTCATACAAACTCACACAGAAGGCACTTTTATGGCAATGCAACCTCTTCCCTCCTGTGCAATATGCTTTAGCAGAAGCAGTGAGTGGCAGAGCTAAAATCCTGTTATTCCAGATGCAAACCTATCCAAATATAGGAGTTGTGAAAAATCACAAGAGCTGGTAATACTACCAAAGGCAAAATATCTCTAAAATATTCTATTGAAAACAATATGATAAATGAAGAAAATACACTTCCAGATTTGCTAAAGCATCCTATTAAAACAAAATGCTCTCTTAAAATACAGTTAACTTTTTGGCATCCTCTTCCATTGGTTAACAAGTATTAATTAAATGTATTGTCCTTAGTTTCCTTAGAATAAATTAATTTCTTTGTTCTTGGAACTGTATTTATTATTTTGTCTTAAAATGCCACCACCTTCTGCAAGGAATAGAAGTTCATATTACATTCAGGAAAAAAAAAAAAAAGTTACATCCAAAAATATTTGGAATATTGGACAGAGTTGATTGTAAATGTATCTTAAGTCTAATTTGACTTGACTGAGCTCCTTTGGTAGGGTCATAGTGGGTAACATAACTTGGAGGAAAAAAAAAGGGGGGGTTATACTGACCCTGGTGAGCTGAACTAGCTTGTGGTCTGCTTGTCTTTCTCAACAACTTCTGTTTTCCTCAGTTCTTTAGTCTGCCACATTTTTTAAAAAAATAAGAAAAACAACCCCCAATAATAAAACCCATTTCCTTATATTCTGAAAGCCATCATTAATCCATTTTCTCCTTTTGCTCATCTTAAGCAAGATGCCTGCTTCATGCTTCCCAGTATAATCATGGCCTCGGGACCGCTTTATCCAACTCAATACAGGGTTTTAAAATAACATCTTAAAAAGTGTTGTCAAACCTACAGCTGCATACAGCCATCTCCAGATCTGAACATTAATGCTTTCCAAAGTAACTCTCACCAGGAAACCCAAGAGTACATTATGGCAGAAATTCCAGCCCTGCTTTCCTGCTGTGCTGTGTGCTGTGGTAGCAGCACCCACTCCGCTCCGCTGCAGAGATACTTAATTTATGGAGCATTCAGCAGCATTTAGATAGCAGCGATGGAGGACATGTATCACCCGTGGTAAGTGTACTGTAATTTGGAACCCCCCGCAGTTCACCACGGATGCCCTGTGTCAAGCCAGAGGACTACAAGAGGTGTGCTATCCTCACCACTTGTAATAAACCCAGTGCCTTGAGGAAGGCATGCTTTGACTGCCAGTGCTACAGCTCCTAAAGCCTGCTCCAGCCCACAGTGAAAATTTCTAAACCAAACACACACACACACAAAGTTCCTCAGAAACATCAATCAAAATAATATTTGTACTTTTCCCTTCCACTTGTATAGCTGGTATAGGTATGAAAGATATGAAAGAATTAATTTCTTGAGGTATATTATTTCTTACCATGCCTACAAACATTTTTAAGCTCAGTAAAACTTTTGAACAATTAACAACTGACTTTTGAGAAAGGCTTAATTCTAACAAATTTATTTTAAAGACATTTGTAAAGTTGGTGCAGTCAGGCCAAATCTAAAATCTGAACACATCCAGGATCTGTGATGCTGTGGTTATGCATTACAGCACTATTTTTGAGCTAATAACCTAAGCCTGAACTTCAGGTCTGAGCTGATTTCTATCTCACTGCCTGAAAGGGCAAGTATAACCCTTCCATGTTTGTCTAAAAAAGACCACATGGGCCTTTGTGTTGTATCCCACAACACAATTTCCAAATTATGAGGCTGCTAGCAGACAGCCGTGGGCTACTTACACTCGTTTAACCTTTGAGAAATTGTTACTTGTAGGTGGAGTTTCAGTATCTGACAACAAATAGCTGGTAGAGTTTTGAGTCTAGTTGAATCTGACCTATGCATTCAATCACACTCTATTCCCATGTGAAAAAGTACAATTTTTTTTTGCATTAACTTAGAACATATGCATTCTGTGACCACAGAGAAGAAATGACATTATACACATCATGATATAGGGATATTTTGACCTTCAGAAATATCAAGCTATCAAATTTTCCACACCAGAAAACCATGTAACAGATTAAGTAAAAAATACGTTAAATTAAAAAAAAATAAAATAACTCAACTATTCATATAAATACTGAAAGGTTTATATAATCTTCTGATGAAATTCTGGAGGCAGGCACAATACAATAATAAAAATATGGTTTTCTGAGAAGTAAACTGGAAAATAATATATCTGCTCAGTTTTATTTCAGACCCTTTCTAAATCTGTTTTCTGCATGAGGAAGGCAAGAAATCCTGTGAAATGCAACTGTTCCACTTCATGCTGCTCTTCATGTCAAACACTCTGACATGTCTTTCAGAAGGTGCTTCCTCATGTTGTCAGATTCTTTCAGTTTATATTATTATTTCTTTTTTTTTTTTTTTTTTTTTTTTTTGTATAGAAATGCCTCTTCTCTGACACTTGCTTGTTTTAGTGACTTTTTTTTTTCCTTCATTGAAATTTATATAAATGTAAGTTCTTCAATCAGCAACCATTTCTAATCAAAAGATAATTCTCTCATTTTCACCTCAGCATCAATTTCCCTTCTTCCATCTCATGTCTGGTTGCTTTCAACTTTGTGCTCAGCTTGTCCTGGTCTTTCATATATCATCTATTATCTTCTGTTGGCCAATCCATGGGTATTCTTTCATGTTCATTCTCCTGTCCTTTTTCCTTTTATTAGATTAAACCAAGCACTTGTTATTCTTTCAAGCTTTTGATGAACTGGCTGGTCCCAGAGAGACTAAATAATTATTTTTATAAATTGACATGTAAAGCACCAATTTCAGACTTACATGACACAGCTGGCTCAGTGATTTACTAAATATTATGATAATTCCTGTTATAGTAAACAAGCTGAGTCTTCAAAGTATGTTGGAATTGCAAAAGTCAGTAGGAAAAAAAAAAAAAAAAATCAGCTACTTAAGTACTCAAAGAAAAAAAAAAATTAAAAGTGTAGGCAATGAAGCGTTTCAATGAGGCGAGCCCAGGAGTGTGCCAACAGATAATGTCTTTTCAGAAGGAAAAGTCAGAAGAAATTTGGCACAGTCTATGCATATATTTTTGAGATCTGAAAAACTGGTATATTAGAAAGACTGATTAGTGCTAGTGGAATGCTCCTACATAAGACATACAAAGAAAAAAAATAAAGGAAAAAGAAAAAAGTTGGTCAATATTAATTTAAAAAAACTCCTAATTTTCTGAACTTCTACATGTAAGACAAGTCTATCACCAGTTTAAGGACTATGGAACTTAATGACTGAAACTGAAAGCATAAGAAATCTGTTGTAAATGGTACAGAAGTTGAAACCAATAATTCAAAAACTAGACTAGTGAAACTACACAAATATAAGTAATGCTGTTTGGCATTAATTCTGCTTCCATGTTATTTCAAAGAATAATTGTACAGAACTCTCAGGGCTTTTAAATCATTGAAGCTAAAGTGGATGATTTTGTCATTTAAAATTAGCACTCTGTAGGAGGTTTAGAGTTTATGTCAGGTCAATAAATACTTGGACTTCATTTCTTTGAGAAAAATATCCTTTTGGGGTCCAGCTGTATGGAGTGCACATGTATGAAGTCAGCTTGCATTGTGAAGTGAGTATTTATCTCTCACCTGGATCTTCATTTAGAAAACTAGTGTGCTCTGACAACTGCTCTGTGCACTCTGGAAATGAAGGAATTTTTTACTTAATATTTTTTAAATAATCACTTGACATAGATGTGAAAAGATCATGAAGCAATAAAATGGTGACTGCTGTTTTGTTTTTCCTTTCTCTTTACTGCTGACTGCTTCTTCAAACTTTATGTTTAGTTAAACCTTTTCAAGCCTGTGGCAATGTCTGAAGAGCTTGTGTTAAAATTAATTAAATCTTTGAAAATGTTTAGCCACAGTCCTGCTGTTATCAAGTTTTCTCAAGAGTGACATCAATAAGAAGAGCACCAGGTGCAGGTTTTCCTTCCGTCCTATCATATCACAGTATTCAAGATATAGATGGATTGTGTTATATGTTTGTGAAAGACAACTTTGTGGGGGAAAATGTTAAAGAAACTTTTAATTGTAAAATTGTTATGATTTCACTGAAAAAAATAATAAATAAATAATAAAAAAAAGGCATTGTATTTTTCCCTGCTAGGAGCATAAAGGGCCATCAAGGAGTTATGAACCATGTAAAAGCCATGTACCACTAAACTTCAGAACACAAAATAATCTACTACATTTTACTGATTCACTCCATGCAACAAGGAGATGTATGAATTAGCCAAGCTGTCAAAGGAAGCAATGGAAATTAGGAGAGTTTATTGATTCCAAGCAATGTATGTGTCATTGCAGAAGCACGAGTGTGCCTTGGCTTATTAACACTGGATACAGGAGCAAAAGCAAGCACATTGCAGAGCTCCTTTAGCTCCACACATGCTGACCATGAAGTAGTACATTCATGACACAGTGCATCCAAGCCAATAAGCCATTTCCAGATTAATAGCTGTAGTCCAAAGCCATCTGAACATAGCTACAGTGCTTCAGGGCTTGAGTTGACAAGCCCTTATCTTGCCAAGCTGTTGCTTTCTTTGCATATCTTACTTAGAAGCTTAGAAGCCTCTACTGAAATTAAAATAAATAAATAAATAAAAAATCACAGAACTTGCCTTCTTAACTGACTTCTTTCCACAACAAGAATGGAGAGACAAAGGGACCATAACCATTTTTAAAAAGAGTATAGGAATGGGTCAGCAACCTATAACGCAAAGCAGCACACAATGAGTGCCATAACAATGTGTTCCTGTCTCATTCACTGAACAATATTCAGCTTCTGAAGTGGTGAGTTAAGAAAGTTGTCAATGTTTCCAGTGATGGATGCCAGAGGTAGATCAGAAATGACTGCAAGACTCCCTTTGATTTCATAAGGGTAAGAACTGCACTGAATTCAGAAAGGAAAAAAAATACGAAATGGGAGAGTGGATTTCATGGGGAAAAGTTTGTGATAATATAATTAAAATCTCTATGCACAAGGGAACAAAGTTAAGGATGAATTGGCTTTTGCCCATAGGCATTTCCAGATTTGATTGCTTCACTCGGTTGGTTTAGCATTCTTTCAGCTGAGTTTTGTGTGAGCATATTTTCAACGTTTTCTCACATGGAATATAACCAGAGGAGAAAAATTATTTCAGTATATAACCCAGTGAAGTCAGTGGAATTATTTCCATCCAGGATATGGATCACCATCAAAAGTAGTTGATTATTTAAAATCTATAGAAATCAAACATTAGATGAAATAACTATTTAATAGTAACCTAAATTCTGGGTATGACTCTTCTGATTGTTACTATAAAATGCATGGATTCACAGGTAAAACAGGGCAAACAGGTCAGTTATCACACCTAAACCCAGGATATGTGTCTATGAGATGCACATTAATTTGGGCAATGAAATGCAAATAGGCGAGCAGCCAAATTGTCATGGGTCCATTTCACTTTGACTAATTCCATTTTGTCCTCAAAAAGCTTTTCCAAGGAAAATGCCACTGCAACTGCTTTGTTGTATGGGATAGACAGTCTTGAAAATGAGCAGTTTCAAATGGAAGGAAAAGATTTATCAGAATATTATAAAATAACTTTATTTGAAGGCCAAACCTGGTCTGCAGTATGTAGCTTGATGTCACCTTCTCTAAATGACAAAGGCTTTCATGTAAAACTACACGTGTATGCTATACGTAAACATATATGTTCTGTATTTAACATAACATGTAAAATAATAATACTGATTATTATACTGATTATACTATACTGATATATTATACTGATTAGATATAGATCTTACCCCACAATGAACTGGATAAACTTCATAAAAGCAATCTGGGTATATTCTTAATGTGAAATTCCATGTAACATTAATTTTCATATCATGAGAGTAATAAAAATAATACCAAACCAAAAGAAAACAAACAAACAAAAAAATAAAAAATCTACAACTCTGGAGGTGTGTCATAAACAAATTCTGGATTTTCCAAAATGAACAAACATTCTCAAAGTTGATTGTTAAGGACAGCAACACTTGCTTCTGTTGGCAATGGTAATTGACTTTGGTAGCATGTTTTTTTTTTTTCATTTTATTTTATAGTGGGCCTGTCAGGAATTTGGATTAAAACATAAAAATGTAGGAAGAAATAAAAACAAGAAGAAGAACAGTCAAAACAACTGCTGATTTTTGTCCTCACTTTAAACTTTGCATTTAACCTGATACAATTACTTTCTTTGAGAAGGCCTGTTGTTAATATAATAAAACATGTAATTTTTACTGCTCTTGCTCAAAGAGATTCAATTGTTTTCAGGCACTTATTATCAATGAAATTATTTTCAGGAAAGGGAGCTATATTTTATGTGTCCTACAAATCTTACAGTGATTTAGTTGTTAGAAACACTATTGCGCTGATGTAAAGTGGAGAGGATAATATCCTTCTTTCACATTTCTTAGCTTAATTGTCTTACTGCAACTGAATATGACATGCAATGTAAGAAAGATTAATGATGAGAGAAATCTAAAGTCAGCAGCCTCAGGCAAGACAGTTTCTCAGAACTGGCTTTATAATCTCAGAAGAGACACGATTAACCTTAAAAGATTTTGATTTTTTATTTTTTTTAACCTTTTCCTTCTTTTCTGAGGCAGCACTACAAGACTTGTTTTTCAAATCCTTCCATACTCTGAAGAAAACTTCCACCAGCTTCACAATTTTTGAATGGATTTTGAATTAATTTAAGCAGTATTTCACTCACCCATATTAGATAGCATCAAGAATTTGCATTTTTTTTTTCATTTCCTTTTTATTTTTTAACTTTTATTGAGAATACCCCTATCACATCTGAAATTTCTTCACTAGATTCATCTCTGTACTAAAACAAATGAAATAGGATCTATGCCTTTAAGAGCACTAATATTAGAAAGTGTTGCTTGCTCTTATGCCTAGAGGTCCTCCAGACAGACACTTTCTGTCCCCACTTATTTCTCTTCACGAAACTACTACTGTAGTCCCTCTTCCCTGGGAGGTTGTACCTAGTCCCTGGCCCCTGCTCCTCCTCCTCACACATACATCTAAACTACACTTTTCTAATCAGATAGATATTAGGACATTGACAATTCATCGGCTTTCTCTTCAGGTCTTTGCTATGTGGGCAGCCCACCCTGGTCTTAAGAGAGCTAAACTTGAAAGAGAACAATGCGATGTTATGGTGATGTGAGTAACAGACCAGCTAAACTGATTGAGCAGCAGCTTCTGATATACAGCTCGGACTGCTTCCCCAGAAAACTAATCCTGGAATGGATCAGATGTTGCCCAGAGAGGTTGTGAAGTCTCCTTCCTTGGAAATCTTCAAAAGCTGCCTGGACATGGTCCTTAGCACATTGCTCTGGGTAGCCCTGCTGGGTGGCCCAAGCAGGGACTTGGATAAGATGCCTCCATTTCGTCTTTCTGGTTCTGTCTCCGTTCCCTTCTGCCCCTAGATTCTACTACAGGAATATGTATGCACCCTAATTTTCTTCCTCATAAGGTTTCTTAGTTTTTAGCAATATCTTTGGTATTGCATGGAGGGATTCACCTAATTTAAGCAATTATTTGATTATATTTTGCTTTATACACAAGATATGAAAAATTCATGTAAAAGCCTAGGAAGTGCTGAGAGGTTGTGCAAATATTCTGTCAAACAATTTTGAAGACAAAGGGACAAAACACTTTAAAATAAAAGAACAAGAGAATAATATAATTCATATGACCTTTTTCCTTTTTTTTTTTTCCTCTAATAACTTTGTTCCACATTGGCCAAAAAAAAAAAAAAAAAAAAAAAAAGTATAATCAGTTACATATAAAGTACTTCAAAAAGCTGGAATCACGTTGATCTCCATTGGTATAATTAATATATACTATCTCAAAGTCTAGCTGTGAGGGCAGTTTTCAAAATGGTATCTGGTAATTTGGTACATAGTACTTAAAGTTGGTGCTGGAATTAAAAATAGCTTTAAAAATAAAATTGTTATATCCCATTACATTCAACATTGCCTATATTTTCTGAGTCCTCAGTTTTGGAGGAAAAAAAATATATATATTCTATACATAGGAACAGGCTGCCCAGGGAGGTGGTGGAGTCACCATCCCTGGAAGTCTTCAAAAGACGTTTAGATGTAGAGCTTAGGGATATGGTTTAGTGGGGACTGTTCGTGTTAGGTTAGAGGTTGGACTCGATGATCTTGAGGTCTCTTCCAACCTAGAAATTCTGTGATTCTGTGATTGGCTTAACAAAGGTCGACAAATTTTAAGCTTTTACCAGCACGTTGAAGTTCTCCTTTGCAACACGGTGTAAAAGGAACAACAATATAAGATATAGAATGGCCAGATCAAGGAATTCTCTGTTACTGGCCTACTCAAGGAATAATTAATTGCAAGATATTAGGCAGAGAAGTTCTGCCTAAAGCATCTGTTCTATAGAAAAGTGATCTGCTACTACAGTATATATAAAAAGTTAAATATGAGACAATATCATGCTATCTGTGGAAAGAAATAAGCTCTTTAGTGGGATATATGAACAAGAACATAAGGTATAATATATGGAAAGTTATTCTTCTTCTACATCCAGTGAAGGTTAGGGCCTTAGCTGCGTATAGATTCAACTCTCCATGTACAGAGAATACAGAGGAGAGAGCGATCAGAAATCTGGAAAAAGTGACCTATGAGGAAAGACCGAAAGAGGTATTTGCCATTATGTTTTAAAAAGATAAGAGTAACAGGGCGCAACATCAGCCTTCAAGGCACACAAAAGGTGCTGCTAAAGGGAAGGAATAAACTATTTCAGATTTCATATGCAAAAAAATGATTTTACTGTGAAACAGGGAAGACTCAGGTCAAACATTAGTTGGACTTCTTAACACTAAGGATCATGAAACAGAGGAACGGAACTGCAGGTAATCACAACTTTTCCATTGGAAGAATTGAAACCAGGTTGAAGTAAACATCTTCTCAGGGTCACTGACCCTGTAGGGGCAGGGGATAAGGTGGGTGTTCTGTGCAGTTCTTTTCTTGCCTTGTTTTTCTCTGAAAGAATGTGTTCTGTTCATTACAGTGATCTATTAGTTATATTGTGAATGAATGCTAGATTGGTCCTCATTAGACTAGAAAATACATAGATTTGGTAACTAAGTATCAGGATAAGAGGAATCTCAATGTAGTAAAAATAGTTTAAAATAAAAATAAATACAAGTTTAAAATGTCCCTTAAAGAACTCATGAAGGAATATTTCAGGACATATAATGCAATACAGATTCAAACAATTCATGTGCTGATTCAGATTGCTTAAAACTAAGAAAAAAAAAAACGAAAGAAATTAATTTACAGACTACAGCAAGATGCTTTCTTGAAACTCTCTATTAAAGTTAAAGCAACTTGAGGCCAAAAAGAGGCCAATGGACATAAAGGATTTCTGTATGTGCAACTCTGCATTTTATTTTATAAGCTTAGGCGTTTTCTCTGATTGAGATAACAATAAAAATGCAATTTATCCTTTGCTTATAGATAGGCTGTAGAAATCAAGCTTTGGTTTGCTCTTTCATTGGCCTTAAGTGATTAGCATCTACTAACACAATCATTTTGTTTCTAAGCACATCACTGATGCTATTTCTGAGCACACCACTGTTATTTTTATTCAGAAAGTTTCAGTATTCCCAATGAATGCAACTGTGATTTATTAGAAATACCAAGTTTCAGTGAAGCTTGGGAATGCTACAGGTGGTCTTCACCTAAGGTGAACAATTAAAACAGCTAAGAAGTCCTTTGGTTTATCTAAAACAAAGGAAGACACTGTAAAGATCATCACAGTAAAAGCTGTAGTAAGAACTTAGATAAAATATGAGGGATTTTTCTTTTCTCCATTGGAACTCTGCCAGGGTGGTATTCCTTGGAGCCCTTAATCACAAATGATAGAAGACAAACAGAACTCTGACGAATGGTAACAGGAATGAAGGGAAAAGAAGAAATCAAGAGAATTTATTTTCCTCCTCCCCAGAACTCTGGCGTGGACAGCAGTGGGACATGCACTAGTGTCTCTTTCAGGAATGCTAACCCTTAGAATATATGAGCTAAACACTTCTACAAACACATATATTATCATTTTTAAGACAATTTTAATAAAATGAGGTATCATGAAAATAAGGTATAGAATGAAGGACTTTCTCCCTAGGACAACCTTAGATTCTGTTTCTAACTCAGATACTGCTCACAAGGTTACAATCCAGTCAGCCCCATTTCACCAGCCTCTCACTGCTGCTGCAAAAGCATACAGAAACTGTGCTGATTCTTCTGACTGAAAAGGACTTTGAGACCACTTCTACCAGAAACAGGAACTGTGTGAACAGCTCACATGAAACACGTGTATAAATGTTTCAGAAGTACATTATTATTTTAATTGCTAAAACACAGCAAAACTGGTGGGAGATGGTAACTGAGAGGTTTTGTTCTGAAAAAGTTGCATTGTTACAACTGAGGAGACAGTGAGTGGTAGTACTGTGATAAAATGAAGCATTCGGGTAAGGAGAGCTGGTTTTAATTCCAGCAGGTCCCCAGAGGAAACCAAACACTGCATAGCTCCCTAATTTCCACCTAGAAAAAAGCATCATAGATAATATCAAAGAGGTAAAATCCTTGACTGTCTTCAGTGACACATGCTTCTCTCTGTTCCCTATAAGTATGTGACTTTAAAAAAAAAAAAAAAAGAAAGAAAAAAAGAATTTGAATCAGAAGTTGTGAATATATTATATTATACTCATAATATGACAACCTGGGATTGTCCTAGAAAGGTCAGTGTACTAATTACAGAGAAGAGAGCATACTATGATTTCCAGTTTCAGAGTCAGGTCTCCAAACCATCTGCTGAACTTCCCTAAAGAACGGAAGGTATATTTGACTGTAATGGACAACGGAAAGTATATTTGACTGTAATGGACAACGCCTATTTTATTTGTCTATTGTATGCAAAGTTAAATTCTTTTAAAATATTTTGGTTGGGCAGATGCAATGATGGAAGAAAACTCCTGCTTGTCTTCTGGTGGCTGCACTATTCAGCTAGTGAAGAGCATGGAGCAAGGGCAGGACTGACCCTCCCCAGGGGAGCACAGATTGGTTTCCAGCATGGGACCAGAAGGAGGACAGACGGATGTGGTGAGGTCAGCAAACAGCCTATGGTACAGCCAGGCCTCAGGCAGCTCTGTCTGTCAGAGCACAGACATCCTGCCAGGCCCTAAGGAAAGAAACTCCCCAGGGATCAAGAAGGGGCTGCACACAATTGCTGCAGTGCAGAAGTCAACTGAAGATTTCCTGGCCCAGGTACAAGACAGAAAGAAAGTACCCCTGTCACCTGCAAGGCCACTGGGGCAGGAGGGAAATCAACTTGGGAACTCCATTTGTTTCAGTCAAATCATTTTGACATTTTTCTATTTTCAAATGTTGTCTGCTCTAATATCAGGTCAGAGAAAGCTAGCTTTACAATGTCAAGACCCTTGACAGCATTTCTGAGGTTCCCATTAAAGATGCAGTATAGGTCACAAGTAACACAGCAAAAGGTCTGATTGACTCAAGTCCCCGAATCTTCACTCTTCCTCTGCCTTTTCCAACTGATTTTGGGATAGCATTCCTCTAAAAAATTGCTTAAGAAAGAAACTACAATGTTATGCATATACTTAGGTGAAAGCAATTATCTTGTATCAGTAAATTTCTCTACATGGAAGTTCAGAGTAAAAGAAAGGTATGTTCTTTGAGAAGATTTACAAAAAAATATTGTAGTTCTGTATAGTGTGCCTCTATTTAAAGATCTGTTCTTATTCTTAAGCCATGTTTTACTTTAAGTTTTCTGATTTATGTATATTATACATACATTTATATTTAGTCTATATATTATGTATACAATTATATTTATATATATTATATATATCTCAAATGTTTTGTTTCTACTATAACTATACTCCCCCAGTGTGAAGAAAGATTTTATGTTCTCAGTTATTTGGAAGTTCTGGGATTGTCTGCTCACTGTGGATGTAGAGAAAATGAAGAATTATTTATTGTCACCTTGGTCACCACATTCAGAAAATACAATAAGAATCTGGGATAACTGTTTAACAGAATAATGAACGGTTTGGAAGAACAACTCTAATACTATGAGCTTTCAAACACTGCATCTGGAGGTCAGTTTCGCAGACAGTGTGTGGAAATCAGCAGATTGTTAGCACAATCTGGTCTTATGTATTTATACATAAAACTGTTGATATATAAGAGCTCTTCAAACTCTCAAACATTTGTGGAAATGAAGTGATACTTCAGAAGTTTTGAGATAAGAACTTCAAAGGCATTGAGAAACACTTTACCGTGCCATACAAGAGCTTGTAACTTCCAACACGTGCATTACCTGCAGAATTGAGAAAAAACAGCTTAAGGACCTGTCCAAGACCAGCCACTTGAATTGTACTAACACCAGGAAGAGGCCTTCAGCAAACACAGAAGATCTGGATCACATTTTACCTACAACTAAAGCAAGTATGCTGAAAGCTACGAGACAGCATGGCCTTTCTGCTCTACAAAGTCAACAAAAACAGAGCTCAAAGAACACATGGAAACAGAGGCTAAACAAGGTAAAGAATTCCTGATGTACAGCAATGCCCAGCACTGATCCAGCAACAAGAAAGAATATAATCAGCCGCATTTCTTCAATAGGTCACCCTAAGGTAGGAGGTTTCTCGTGATGACAACATCTCACGTAGTTGGTGTCAAAGTTTCCTGTTGATATTAATTTTCATATAGTACTTCAGTAACTTCATGCTATTTTTGGTGTTTTCCCTGCTAAAACATGAACAGCTGGGTATCTCTGAAGGACACAGAAAAACAAATTAAAATGGGAATTTACTGTCATTTAACTAATGGGTATTTCTAGTACCTTTTATCAAAAATAAGGTTTAAATATCATTACTTAAAATTATATATTATTATTGGCATTGTAGAAATTTTGACATCATTCTAAGCAAATTGAGGTGTGAAATAAAAACTGAGAAACCCAAGGAAATATAAGCAGACATTTAAATCCCTCTTATAAGCTTGAGGAGCTTACCTAGCACAGTAATAAAAGAAAGAAAAAAAAAAAAAAAAAGACAATTGAGGCAGTGATAGGAACAACTGTGTATTGCTAGGCAGGATAATAAAATCTCTAGTAGGGAGAAGAGCACACAACAAAGCTTTTTCTAGATGGAGTGGGTGCCAATATATTGTTTTCCTTCAGGTACCTCTTACTCCCTGCAGTAGGATAGACTTAAAATGACTGTTGCTCTGATCAAGCAGAACAACTCATAGGTCCAGAAGCAATGCTCCATAGATTCAACAAGAAACATCAAAAAGTTTATCCCTCCTGAAAAGCAAAAACAAAATCTGTTCTTTTGTTCTGCCATTGATGTTTCTTGTGACATGAACTCATACTGTGAACAGTCCTTCTGGGAAATACTTGCAAGAGAGCATAGAAAGCAAGCGGAGCAGCCATAACCATAATCACTAAAGAAAACATGGTCATACTGATAATAATGCCTTCTCATTTCAGTAATCCTGACTGCAGAAGCTTGAAAAGGTGCAACTGTTCCTGAAAAGTCTATTACGAAACTGAACCTGTCCTGCTATCTTGTCACAAAGGGGGAAAGTATGCAGTACTTGTCAGAGCCCGTGGCAAATTAAATCACCCATTAACTTCTTCCCAATCCATCCCTTGACAGACTTCTTGCCAGCAAACATTCAGATGTTGAATAGCAAGGAAAAGAGCAGGAAGAGGTCTTTTAATAAGCAAGGTATTTTGCCACCACTTTTTAATAAAGCCTCTGACAATTTAAATTACTACAGGTGATTTCAGTTTAAATCCAGAGTTTTCAAAGTAAATGCATATAAAGCACTAATCTATCAGAATGAGGTTAAAGGGGATAAAAATCCTACAACTGCAGTTTTAAATTACTAATTAGCTACTTAATAGAACTATTGCAGCTGTTCTTTTTGCTAACCATTAAACTATAAAGATATGAAGACAATGAAAGGAGAATGACCTTCTATATGTCAAAGAATATTGCTGAAGGCATCTGCAGCTAATGGGCCTGTGCTTGCTCGTGCAGAAAGAGTAAATAGGTTTATTAGCTTATTCAGCTGGAAAATGCTTAGCAGCTACTGGTCATCTGATAACAAATTTAATTCATAGTTCATTTAGCTATAAAGGGAACTGATTTTTTTTATACTGTTATTCAAATGTCCTGAAACATAATCTGTACCCAGAGGGGGTTAGACAGACTCATGAACCCTGGAACAAAATGTTATCTACTTATTCTGACCTAGTTTGCATCCTGTACCACCACATGTGAGTTTCTTACAATTGAAGCATTGATTTCCTAGGAAAAGATTAGCTCTTATAACTAGAGATAACAAATGGAAAAATTGAAACCTTCTTGAAATCCATGCAAGCCTTGTTGCAAACATACATCACATAATTATAGAATTTATGAAAAAACAAACACTGTGTAAAAATATTCTGTTGTTCATTTTAAAGCAACGTATTTTCAGAGTACAATTTTCCTTCCTTTCAAAAAACACATTTTTGATTTTGTTTGGAATTATCATCCTTAGGTTAACTATATTGTGCTAGATGTTAAAACATCTAGGGTCATGCACACAGATGTTTGCCTGTAGCTAGTTCAGTGAACCCTTCCCAGCCACTGATCTTCTTCTGAGAATTTTTACTATACACTGAGGAAAGAACTACTGGTTAGAAAGGGGAAATGAACACTGAGGACAAAGGTACAAATCTCTCCCTACTCATAATATCCTCAGAAATTAGTCACAAAACTCAGTGCTACAAGTTCACCTGTGTTAATTTATTCCCTACAGAAGCCAGGTCAATGACAAAGACTAAAGCAACGAGATAAGTTTTTGATAACAGAGTTCAAATGTAACAATGTTATTGAGGTGCCAGAATGGAGAGACAGTCAAAATCTATCTAAAACTAGTGCTAAAGCATGTTTTTTTCATACCATATATTGTTCATGGTAAGAAGGAAGGGAGAGAAAAAGGAAAGAATCCTATCAAAGCAATGAGTGTTTTCCTTTATTGACTTTTTTTTTCTTTTTAATTATTATTATTATTTTTTTTATTTAAGACATCCATTTTTAAGCCAGGTATCACCTCTCACACTCCAGTGAAATCTTAAATGTTCACTTTTTGTTCAAGTAATAGATTTGTTCATTACTTTTGCTTCTTTTATAGGCTTTTTAATGTCAATAATAACTCATAGAATGGGTGGAAAAAATAGAAATATTTTGCTAAATTTCCAGAATATTTACAAGCTACATTAATTAATTCTCTGGCCTAAAGTATCAGTAGGATTTTGTAACTGTCTAGTATTCTGGCAGTTGAACAGCCATTCTGAATGTTTCCACAGTCATCCTCATACCCATAAGTAACTCATCAGAAATTCTCTTATTCTTATAACACAAAAAAGAAAATCAGGTTTGCTGAATAAAACTGCTACTGCTTATGACAGGCATTTTTATTATGGATTTATATCTACTTTATTTACCACAGCTTTAAAACAATTGAAGGAAAGACCTTTAATTATCTTTGCAAAACCTGTGAAAAAATATCCCACTGATAAATGAAACTGAGAGGTTGGATTACAATCAGTCTTCAGCACATCTTTAGATATCAACAGTGCTGAAAACTGATGTAACAGGAAGGACAGAATTCATTTCTCACCCTGTTTGTCACAGCCTGATCTTCAAACAGGGAACAAGAGGAGCTCTGTCATTTTCTGGTTTAGCTCAGAACAAATCTAATAATGCTAGTCTCACAAACCCTGTGGCAGTGTGAGCCCTTTACATGGGTTATGAGGGTGTGAGCCCTGCTACCGCAGACGTATTTCCTTTGGTTAAGTTGGATAACCCACAGATCATGGTCACCTAGGATGTTTTTTAATCTTCACTCAAGAAATGGCATGACACTGTTCTATGGCAGTGCTCTCTTTACATCTTAAATGGGTATATATGCATGTATTTTCTTTTTAAACGGCTGCGGTAGTAACTCATCAGAAGAAATGAAATGTTCAGACTACAGCCATGTCTTTTATGTGCTTTTAGAGATGTCTCGTGGCTCAGAGATGTTTTGCATGCAGACTGCCAGGTTTAAACGCCCACATGAAAAACATAGTTTATATGTGAATCACACACTGCAGTGGAAAAAGCTCATTGGATTTCTAAAAGGGATTGTATTTTTGTAGAAGGAAAGATGCATTAGTCTTAAAATATCAGCAGAGGACAGTAATAAAAATATCCTATTTACACACATCACTCCAGCTCCACACAGCCTGAAGTCAATCAATGCTCTGGTGCTTGTTTTTCCTATTAACTACCTCTAAATGAATAGCTTCCCACCAGAGGAACTATAGCTAAGAGGAAATGGCAGAGTCTGAGGTGTAGATACACCTTAGATAGGCTGAATCAAGAAGAATTAGCAATAAGCTAGAAGCTAAGGTCTCTGTTCACCAGCAGAAACCTCATCTCTTACAACCTCTGCTAGGAGAATGAAATGTTAGGTGTAGCATGGGTATGAGCTTACAGAAGAGACATGAATGATATAGGAATTCAAGGAATGGAGAGGTGAAAGGGAAAAAGAAGAGGAAAAACTTCTCTGAACATGATGAAAAGGTGAAGAGGAGAAGAACAAGCCAGCCTAGAAAGAAGGAAGGTCATGGCATATTCTGTTTATTTTCTGTTAGAAAAAAAATATCAGCAAGACACTATGAAAAGAGAGAGGTGGAAGCTTTGAGAAGCAATTCAGAAGCATAAAGGTTGCTGGAACTGTGGGTATGGCATTCATGTGTGCTGAAGATGTAGAGCTACTGCATTCACATGCATTTGATCATAAAACTCACAGAGCAATAAAATCTTTTTCTTGCTGCACCCTGCTCTTTTATCATACCTAGAAATATATATATATATATATATATATATATTTTTTTTTTTTTTTTTTTCCCCCTTCCTCAGCCTGAAAGCCTGAAGAAGCCCAAAATGAAACTGATGTGGGAGCTTCACATCTTGTAAACAAGCTAAGCATGCAGTGGTCCTTTTTAACTCCCCCACATGTTCCCTGAATATACTTAATGGAAAGAAGAAGAATTAGGCGAACAAAACAGCTGAGTAACTACACTAGGAGAACTAATATGAGGCACAGTTTGGTTCTCTGGAATCCGTAATAGAGACTAGTAAAATATAAATACCTACAAATATTCTATGTAGCTTGCTTGTTTTAATTCACTTTCTTCCCCAGTATTAAAGATTTTTTTTTCAGTCTGATATGAGTAAGTATTTTTTGGACTCTGAATAATTTAATGGTTGTGTGAGGCTAAACACTGAGGAGCAGTAATAACTACTAACTAACTATTTCACACTGTTCTATTAATCAGAAGTTTATTATTGCAAACAAATCTGTTCTCCTAAAAAAAAAAAAAATGAAGTGGAAAACAAAAACCAAGGTATTTTAGCTTTGGCACTGCATGTCTATTTACCAATATAATGAACTGTATTATTGCAAAAATTTCATCTCTCATTAAAACACTGAAGTAGAAAACAAACCAAGATAT
The DNA here is from genome assembly GCF_047663525.1 of Anas platyrhynchos. Taxonomy (NCBI): domain Eukaryota; kingdom Metazoa; phylum Chordata; class Aves; order Anseriformes; family Anatidae; genus Anas; species Anas platyrhynchos. The sequence goes on from NC_092589.1 coordinate 99,502,726, forward strand.
TTTAGCATTGGCACTGTGTATTTATTAATATTCTGATTTTCTTTTTCATTAATGTTTCTCATAGGAATTTTTTCCCTTCTAGTAAAATAATTTCTTGCCCCAGTCCAAATCTTGGAAGTCCAGTGCATTTTATACCAAGCTGTTGAAGAGTTATACAACCACTGTTCCAAAAAAAATGGTCCATAAAAATTACAAGTAGGCAACAAAATCATAGGCATTTAAATACAGTCAGCTGGTTCTCGGTTGATGAGAACCTTTATTTTCCTTGGGGTAAGAAAATGAGGCTACTTATCATGTAATATTCAGTCAGCTAGGACTGAATGTTTTGAATGGTATCTCACACAGCCTTCAACAGTCTGAAAACCCAACTGAACCTAAGTAGCGCTGTTCTGTGGATTAAGAATTTATGAAAATAAAGCCATGGGATAAGACAGTAAAGACAGAAACTCCCAGAACATAATTGCCTTTCACAATTGGCTAGACAAAAGAACACTGGAACTTAACAAAACAGAATACTGGGTTCTTATCAATAATTTGAGCATTATACCAGACTAATTTCACAAGTTTTGTTCTGCCAATATTTTCCACTAGTTTTTGTGAAACTGCAAGAAAAACAGCTTGATGTCCAAGTGATAAGTAGTATTCCTCAGGGACTCGTATTGAGACCAGTGCTGTTTAACATCTGTATTGGTGGCATGAACAATGGGATTGAGTGCAAAGGCAAGTTTGTCAATGATACCAAGCTGCGTACTGCACCTGACACCGTGAAGGGAAGGAATTCCATCCAGAGGGACCTGGACAGGCTTGAGATGTGCAAACCTGGTGAGGTTCAGCAAGGCCAAGTGCAAGGTCCTGCATCTGGGCTAGGGCAATCCCAAACACAAATACAGGCTGGGTGGAGAATGGATTGAGAGCAGCCCTGAGGAGAAGGACCTGGGGGTGTTGGTTGACAAACAGCTCAACATGAGCCAGCAATGTGCACTCGCAGCCCAGAAAGCCAGCCGTATCCTGGGCTGCATCAAAAGCAGTGTAGCTAGCAGGGCAAGGGAGGTGATTCTCCCCCTCTGCTTTGCTTTCATGAGACCCTACCTGGAGTGCTGTGTTCAGTTCTGGGGCCCACAGCACACGGGCATGCACAAAGGACATGGAACTGTTGGGGTGAGTCCAGAGGAGGGCCACAAGGATGATCAGGGGGCTGAAGCACCTCTCCTATGAAGACAGGCTGAGGGAGCTGGGGATGTTCAGCCTGGAAAAGAGAAAACTCCAGGGATACCTTATAGATATTCCTACAGGTATGGGTACCAACAGAAAAGCTGGAGAGGGACTCTTCTCAAGGAGTGGATTGATAGGACAAGGGGGAATGGCTTTAATCTAAAATAAGGTAGATTTAGGTTAGATATAAGGAAGAAATTATTTATTCAGAGAGCAGTGAGGCACAGGAAAAAGTTGCCCAGAAAAACTGTGGATGCCCCATCCCTGGAAGTGTTCAAGGCCAGGCTGGATGGGGCTTTGAGCATCCTGGTCTAAGTGGGAGGTGTCCTTTCCCATGGCAGGGGAGTTGGAATTAGATGATCTTTAAGGTCCCTTCCAACCCAAACCATCCCATGACAATGAAAAATGCTGAAGGAAAAAAAAAAAAAAAAGGCAACGCAAGAAACCCCAACCATTATTTAATAACACATTTTGTTTCTGTTTTGAAACAACAAAAAAAGTAAAAGTAAAAAGTACAGTTAGGCAGTAATGTCTCACTTTAGGGAACTTTTCAAATATTTTTATAGACAATGAAAACACACAAATGATAGAGGTAATTAAAAATCTTAGTCTTTTTAATGCAGTATATACTGTACTAGAGGGAAGATTAAGCAGAACTTTGTCTAATGTTACTACACAATACCCTGCAAAAACAGCCTCCTTTTGCCTAAAATGAGTTTTTACCTAAACAACACTTGAAGAAAATCTGAAAAAGATGTGAGTATGTGGAGGTTTTGAGGAATGATTTGAAGGTCTATGTGGTGTCTTATGTATTCACCTCAAAAAAATGCAGTCCTTTGAATGTAATACAATTGCTACTATAATGAACACAGAAACACGGCCACATTTTTAAGAGCACAATATAACCTTTCATACCTCTTCCAGTTGCAATTGACTTATCCTACGTATTATCCATTGGATCACTGGCAGAATTATTGAGGTCTATTACCAATTTTAAATGTAGAAAATTAGGATGATTTAAGGTGATAACCAAAAGCAATGCCCTGTTCGTGGTGTGAAACGGATTTTAAGACATGACAGTCTTGGTATATAGAGTCTCAGATTAGGAAATTGGTAGGAAAAACTATCTATTGATATTTGGAGGTTGTCATTAGAAGTCACTCTGCATCACCAGGTTAGCTATGTTATGAATTTGATGGGTTGTGTCAGAGAGAGTGAAAAGTATGTAAATGTATTTTTACAATAGAACTATACCTACCAGATGTCTATTCCTGATTGAGCAATCATGATTATAGCAGGTGCCTTTCAGGGTTAAAGCACAGGAGGATAGCAAAAGCCTTAAAAGACAAGCACAATATGGTATAAAAAAAGCCCAAGGGTAGGAACACAATGCAGAAATTGTAAATTAATGATCATTGAAGGAATACAGCTCTGAGAAAGGACTGAACCAGCCCTAACAGAAGACATAGAAGATGCATCCAACACACAACCAACCTAAGTTTAGTGAAAGTACATGGTGGTAACAAGAATGTTTGAGAACAGACTGTGCAAAAATAGGAACAGAAGAAGAGGGAAGATGAATGGCTCCAGCAGTGCCTGCCCTAGTTAAGTTTGCTTTGCTTGATCAGCACCCAGAGGTCTTCCCTCCCCTGTGGCAGAGAAGGCAGCACTGCCATTCACCACATTTCACTGCTCCAACTCAGCAATTGTATGTTGTGCTATCTTTTACTGTATAACTGGGCTAAGCAAACAGGCATTTTAAAGAGGAGCATGCCTCTGTTTTCTGCTTCAATTTTCCCACATGACAAAGTAATTGATACTGTAGCACTGAAACATAGTAAGGTGGGATGCAACAGGTGAATAATGTTGTTGTGTAACTTATGGAGTCTATTTATCCAAAGACTTCCTACTGCTCTGAATAGTGACATCTGCATCATAATTATTAAATCATACCTGAACAGCACCTAGATCCTCAGTCAAAAGATGTGGAGGTGTTAGTAACTGCAAATGGGGATTACCATGATACCTGAGCCAAAAAGCTCCTTTTCTAAAGCTCCTCAGAAGCCATAACATTAACTACAAGGCGATTATTATACCCTGAAATCAATGCAAATAATTCTCTTGTTTTTGTTAAATGCGAAGCTTGCAACTGGGCCTTTGTGATGTATTCACAATGGATGTCTTTAGGTACCCAGACTTCCTAAACTGGTTGAGAGAAAAATAGGTACCTGAATAGGTCCTCCACCTAGCCTCTAGGAAACCAGCTCTATTTCTTGACAATGTTGGAAGCATAGTGAAAATAACTAACTTAGGCACTTAGAAGCCTAACGTTAGGTCCTAGGAATAGTGCTGTATGTTTCCAGGCTACAGTTGTTATTAATTCAATGTATACAATATAGAGTATTTGCTGTATTCTTTGGTGTCAATCTGTGTTGTCAAACAGCTATGGATCAATGTTCCTGGCTTTTCTGAAAACACTCTCAGGAAAAACATGACTAGAAAATGAAAAGCAAGTTTAATGAGCAGATTTCTCCTGCATCCTTCAAAAAAATAAACGGATCAAGTCACAACACCAAAGCTGACATTTTAGTATTCCTGAAAAAATACATCTGTCTATAACTTGCCAGAAAACAAGAGGGTGCCATTCTACACTTACTCAATTATGACATATTGTTTCAGGGTCACTTTTTATTACCTGAACAAATGAGGTTTTCTGGCTCATCTAGCTGAGTCTTGAGCAGCTATATACTGGAATTAGAACTTAGGAAGATTCTTAAGTGTCTGAGTTTCGTGGGTCTTCTTAGGTAAGTTTTTTATTCTAATTTATATTGAGAACTTTTCAGGAATTAGTAAGAAAATAATTGCTACTTACTAGGAAAAAGAAGAAGTATTGAAATCGCTTTTGTAAAAGGATGGGTGTCTGAACAATGAAGCATGTTGTATTGAAAAGTGGTACTAAAAATTATCTTTAGAAGTACATTGCTGTAAGTCACAGTTCAGCTATGAGTGTTCCTGCAAAAACCTACAGGTATAATTTTTGTACTGCAAAAAGTGATCTTAGTATATATTCATAATAATTAAGTGTTATCATGACAATAACTAAATCTCATAAAAAATGCCAAGGCAAGATATGACAGTGAAAAATAAGTGGGCCAGATTTTGCTATTAACACAAACTTTGGAATTACCATGAACATAGGCTTTTTGTTTTCAGTGAGCATATCTCCTTAGTACTGCACAACAAAACACAAATGATTAATCTGATCTCACATGTATGTATAAAATTTTAACACATTTCCCTTTAAAAGTAATATACTATAGTTCCTCTAAGATACTGTATTACCTATTAGTAGCATGCCTCCTCTTCTACTTACATTTCTCTCTGAGAAACAACTGTTTCAGTAAGTAAAAGAAATGGCACTCAGCTTCTGTATTTCAGTTCCCTCTGTATCCGTGTGCAGGGCATTGGTGCAGAACAGACTCTTGTTCTTTGTCTTTTATGTAGGAATCTCCTTCAAGACTTGAGGGCCTTAGAGAAACTGGTAGAATTTAGAGATCTACACCAGTAACTGTCTTTTGGAAAGACATAGTGATTTTTATTATTTATTTATTTATTTGTTTGTCATATTGATGCATCAAATGCCATGGTGTCTAACACTGTTCATTGTCTCTACTGGTAAAGGGCACAGAGGTGCACGCTTCCAGAGACTGCTTTTTTTTTTTTTTTTTTTCCCCAACTAGTTGGCTGTTTTCAAGCTATTTTTCCATGTTACACAGATTCTCCGTGTCTTCTGCACTAACAGTGGTGGCTTTACTCTAAGAGAATGAATTACAGGAAAGAATCCATGAAGAACATAATGTAGTTAGTTATATACCAAATATATACCATATACCAGAATTTAATATCGAAAAAAAAAAAAAAAAGTAAAATAAAATGACAGTGAACATTGTTGCCATTTGGAAAAAAAGTGTTAGTTGCCAGTAGACCCATTAAAAAAAATCTATGTCACATGAATATTGCCTTTTTCCTTGTGATTTGCTTCTGAACAGTTGGTTAACAGAAATGAATACAGCTTGCTAAACATCTTCAAGAGCAACAAGGTCAAGAGGTCAAAAGATAAGGAGGAAAAAGCCTTAGGCACTATTCACCATGGAAGAAAAGGGCGATTTTCTCTTTTCCATGCCTGAATATGAAAAGGGTTCCACAGGTTACAGTTACACAGGTGAGGAGACAGTAATTTGGACATAGCGGAAATCTTATTCTACAGATGCAATAAGATCTCTTGTATACATGCAAATTAGGGAGGAGAGCAGAATGATGTTTGTTATTTGGGGATTAATATATTTTAAAGGAAACATGCTGCTCTATTAATTTGAATTTGTGTACTGATTTATTTATTTAGCACATGTGGTTACATTGCCCAAAACAAAAACCCAGTGTATTTCTCCTCCTTCTTCTATTCCTTTCTCAAAGATACAGGATTAAATTTAAGCATATAGAACTCAACAAGCTATTTGTCTGAACAAGGAAATTAATGAGCAAATAATCTTTCACTAAAAGCATTTCTGAAATTATATTAAAGATTTCTTTGACAATATTCTTGATTTGTGTCAGTTACAGCTTTTGCATCCTCAGCTGGCAGTTCATTAAATGGGGAAATCACACAGTCCATCAATCGTTTGACTGAAGGAATTAAAAATGGCAGGCTGTTATCACATCTGTTTATTATTATTTTAATGTGGAATGATCAGCTGCACTGACAAACAAAATTCGTTGATGGCTGACATGAAGAAGGCACGGCTTGTGAAAAGCTCAATAGGAACATTTGGGGATCGTCCTTGCTGCCATTTGAATTAATGGAAATTTTGCCATTGAGTTCAATAGAAGCAAGACCAGATCCTGTACAGTGCACTCATAATTATGCTAATATAATTTGAAATTTCAGTGATAGAAAAGTAAATAGCATAGTTAAATTGGTTTATTAGCATGGATAGAAAAATGACGTCCCCTCTCTTGAGCTTCTAGAACTTCTGCTAATGAAATACATCTATCTACTTAACTAAATACATATATATGTGAATTTTTATATTATATTCCAAAGCCTTCCAAATATTTTTGTTTGTTTCTTTCAGAATGTTACCACCTGAGATGTAACACTAGATTACATTCATGAACATTTGAAATTTTAACTTGTCATATTCTGTCAAGGTCAACAGAAACACACTTTTCCAGAGAAATGATACCACTGCCATAAGATGGAAACCACTTTTTCCATTCCAGAATTGAGCTTTAAAAGGTCTGTCTTTTCTTTCTCTTAAGGATTAAAATCAAATTTAAGAATTGTTTATCCAACTTTCCACGGTACAGTTTTATCAGTACAAGACAAATCATCACTGTTTGTTTTTGTTTTTGTTTTTGTTTAACTTTTTTTTTTTTACTTTTTACTTTTTTTCTTTTACTTTTTTTTTTTTTAATTTTTTTTTACTTCTTTTTTTAATGACATCCAAATACAATTGCTAATCTCATTCTCTGTTTTACCACATTCCTCCCATTCCTCCACATACACCCTAATTCAATCCAGTTTCATAGTCAATTTATTTCTGTGAAACGAAAAGGTACTGAAGGTTTTTTTATATGTTTAAGGTCCTATATATGGGTCAGTATAACAGTTGACTGCTGCTAGGCAATCACCAAAAAGGATGGCTAGTTTCTAGAAGAGGCATCTTTCTCCACAACAGGTGAGCAATAACATAGTTGCAAGCCACCAAATGAGGTAGGTGAGATAAGAGGAGTGAATGGAAAGTTCCACCAAGCTCTGCTTTCTGTTTTTTAGTCCCATGCAGACTAGAGCACAGATAGCATACCAGTTTATTCACTAATCTGCTTACTGCTTCAAAGATACATAGGAGTATGAATACGTAACTAGAGAGAAATGCAGAAGAGATATTCAGAACAGAGCTACATTCATTTCTAAAACTAAAATGTATTTGTAGACACAAATTAAAAGACTTTTTATAAATAATACTTTAGTGAAATCAAACACAGCAGTTGCTAGCTTGAGCAAGAGAGAAGTTAGATTACTTGGATTTTATGACTGTTGTGTCTTTGTGAATTTTTGAATCTATACTATTTCTGTTATATTAATTCAAGATAAATGTGCATTTTTCAAGTTGGATGAAATGAAAGGCTTTTTTAAATCACAAAATAAATTAAAGGAAGGAAACCGGAAATACTGTTCTGGATACTAGCTTAACTGACGGCTGCCAGTTTTTCTGTTCTTGTGTATGTCATTTCTCTATTGAGTTTTGTTCCCTCTGCTCCTCAAGTTAATGAAACAATCAGATTTTTCTTTTAGAAATATGACTGAAAATATAGTATTGCCTGGATCTATTCATTCATTTTCTCTTTCAAGATGTTCAGGTGGTTCTTTTCTGTCTTATGGTTATTCCCTAAAATATTCTAAAGACTCTTTTATGCCCCCCCCCCCCCTCCAAAAAGTAAAATAAGATAAAATAAACTATTTTTGTCTTTTCATTCCTTAGATAGTTTTTGACTGAATATATATATATGTTTTTAAAAAGTTGCTCATTTAGAAGCAAACAAAAAGTTTGTAATTTAGAGGTGCATTTAAAACAATGTCATTTTCCATCTGCAAAGACCTGGTCACTATTACTGTGGTAGGAATGGGAAGTCATAAGGAACTCATCTTTCACTAAAGAATAGCCACATTAATGTGAGTAGAGCAGATGTCTCAGCAGATCAATAATATCCCCCTGACAGTCACTAACATATGCCAAAACATAACATCTGAAAAACAATGAGGAAGAACAAGACAATAAGCACCTGTTACACTATCCTAGTTTTATCGTTAAGGTGACACTTACCAAGTATTTCAAACTGAATACAAATCATCCAACAGAAAACTTGCATATTCTGCTTAAATATTTAGTACAAATTTAAAGGAAGAAAATTCAAAGACTACCTTGCAATTTACACCATTGTAGTGCATGAGAGGCACAGATTCAGTAGCAAGGAGAAAAATAATATACTATCATGCTTGTTCTTAAGAGTTTAAAGACGTTAGTATACTTGAGAACAGATTAAATTCAAGTTGATTTGAGATTCTGTCCCTCTTGTTATTACAAGGTCCTGATTCTGGTGCTCTTACGCTAGTTTTTCCTCTATTCATCAAACCTGTATGCTAATATGGGGAAACATGGGTAGAAGTCATCTTTAAAATAAGTAATGCAATCACACTGGAGTATGTTCCTTGATGGAGATATGAACAAGGACAGGTGATGAGAAAAAACTATGAGTGACTTCCTTAGAAGACAAGAGAATAATTTTAATTTCTCCACAAGTGTCTATTACAGATAGTACCTAATTTTTCAACACCACCACCACTGACAACTTCATTTGGATAACTATACCAGGCTTGCCAAAACTAAGTCAAACAAAAGTTCTCAACATTCATTATTATTTATTTTTAGGAAAATATTTCTAACTTCATAATTTAATTTACAAAATAAAAATCAGTTATAAACACAATGCAGATTTGCATGCTTGGAATTCAAATGCTCAGCTTTAGAAGAGAGTGTATAATTACAGTGCATCTCAGTGTCTACCAAGGCTAGGTTCCTCAAGAAGAATGAATGGAAATCATGTGCACTCCTCTAAGACCATTTTTTGTCAGGGCACAGAGAGCACTAACAGCTCTTTATGGCCTGCCCAACATCCCGTGTCCTTCCCCCATCCCCTGCCCCTGCTTCTGCTCAATCTCAGGCCATTGGTCCCTGCCTGAGCCATGTTGTAAGTGTGTGTGTATTTCCAGTTCTGTCTTCTTTATAGGCCTGGGACCTGAGCTGTTGGTAACTCATTTAATCCATGAGCTCTTTGTACATACGCTGCAACTTGCCTGCAGTTCTGACTTTGGACCTGGCTCCTACATGGACATTGGATCCATGTTATAGCCCTGTATCTGGACCTGTCTCCTCTTACTCCTGGCTAGAGCCACAAGGCAGACCCTAAACTCGATTCATTGCTTGTCTTGCCTGTGTTCAGCCCCCGTGTGAATGCACCCCATGGATAAAAGGGCAACTCTGCTGGGTCTTCCTGGTTCCCTAGCCCTGAAGAAGCAGTCAACCCCTGCTCCCTGATGATTCTGTATCAACTTCTATATATGCAATAATCCCTAAACAAAAAATGTTAACTTCGTATTTGGCATCTAATTCAGCTAATTCAAAATTGAACTTATGTGTTAATAATCACAGAATAATAGAAAAACGGGCTTGAAAGAACTATGGGATAAACTATAAAGTTTATCTACTTATCCTGCAGGAGGGATAAATGAGGGATAAATATCTACATTGTTTCCGGTGTTAAATCAGGAATCTGAAGAGGTCCCAGCTGACTGGAAGCTGGCAAATGTCATTACAATTTTCAAGAAGGGCAGGTAAGAAGACCCTTGTAATTACAGGCCTGTCAGTCTCACTTCAGTGCCCAGTAAAATTATGTAGAAAATTATTCTGTGAGGTATTGAAAATCACCTTAAGGACAATGTGGTCATTGGTCATAGCCAACATAAGTTCATGAGGAGAAGGTCCTGCTTAACAAACTTAATTTCCTTGTATGACCAGGTCACCCATCTAGTTGACCAAGGGAGGCCAGTTGACAGAATCTGCTTGGATTTCAGTAAAGCTTTTGATATTGTTTCTCACAGTATCCTTCTTGACAAACTGCTCAGCATACAGCTAGGTAAAAACATAATGTGATGGGTGAACAATTGGCTGATGGGTCAGGCTCAAACTTTTGTAGTAAATGAGGTTGCATCAAGCTGGCAGACAGTCACTAGTGGGATTCCTCAGGGCTCCATTTTAGGGCCAGTTATCTTCACTGTTTTCATAAACAACTTGTTTTGAGTAAGTTTGCAAATGATATTTATAATTGGGAGGAGCTGTTGATTCTGTCAAGGGTGGAGAGGTCGTCCAGAGAGATCTTGCCAAATTAGAGAGCTGGGCAATCACCTACAATATGAAGTTTAACAAGAGTGAGAGCCAGATTCTGCACCTGGGGTGGGGCAACAATGGCTACAGATATCCCTGGTACAGGCTGGGGGATGAGAGGCTGGAGAGCAGCCCTGCAGAAAGTGATCTGGGCATTTTGGTCAACAGCAAGTTGAACATGAGTTAACAGTGTGCCCTGGCAGCCAGAAGAGCCTACTGTACCCTGGGGTGAATCAGGCATGGCTTTGCTAGCTGGTCAAGGGAAGTGACTGTCCCTCTCTGCGCTGGTGCAGCCTCACCTCAAGCACTGTGTGCAGTTTTGCTGCCACAGTGTAAAAAGGAAATAAAACTATTAGAGAGTGTCCACAGGAGGGCTACAAAGATTCTAGGTTCTCAAAGGTTCTAGAGAGCAAGACATATGAGGAGCAGCTGAAGTCTCTTGTTTTGCTCAGTCCAGAGAAGAGCAGACTGATGGGAGCGGATGGGCAGGTGCTGAGCTCTGCTCTCTGGGGACAGCGACAGGACCCCAGCATGGATCTGGGACAGGGGAGGGTCAGGCTGGGAGTTAGGGAGAGGTTCTTCACTGAGAGGGTGGCCAGGCACTGGAACAGGCTCCACAGGGCAGTGGTCACATCTTTGAGCCTGCTGGAGTTCAAGATGTGTTTGGACAATGCTCTCAGACAAATAGTCTGATTTTGAGTTGGTCTTGTGTGGAGCCAGGAGTCGGACTCAGTAACTCTTGTGGTTCCCTTCCAACTCAGGATATTCTATGTTTCTATGATTCCAAGTCCTGTCTATCTGAGCAGTTCTTAAAAATGTCCAGTGGTGGAGGTTCTATCATTTACCAAGAAATCCATGGCAGGGCTTCACTGACGTTGCATTTAAAAGTGTTTTCCAATAGTGAAATAGGTCACAATTTTCAGAACTGAAATCTACCTCATTTATTCTGGACTATGTCCACTGGACCATGTATTTCTCAAGTGTAATTCCCCAAATTGCAGCTGTCTAGCTGGCTAGTCTACCAGAGACTTTTATTTATTTATATATTATATATATATTATATATATATAATATATATAATTATATATATAATATTATATATATATTATAATATTATATTATATATATATTATATATATATTATTTATTATCATTTATTCCCAAGTACAGGATTCCTTCACGTATCTGTCTGGCTCTACTTCTGCTTTGTGCTTGCTTTCTCACAACACTATGTGTTCATACTCAGCTTTTTCTGAAAAACTGCTACTAAAGCAGCTGTCTTCATTTGTATCACTGCAATAAATAGTTCCTGCTTTAAGATTTCACGTGCTTTGCCACTTTGTCAAAATCATTTTGAATTCTAATCTCATCCTCCAGTGTACAAGCATTCTCTCCCAGTTTTGGATCATATGAAGATACAATAAACTCACTCTCTATTCATCATTGAAGTTGTTAATAAAGGGATCCTGGACAACGTATCACATCAAATATAAGACACATGACAGCTAGTGCTTTGCTCTTTTACTCTATTTAACTTCTTGCTCTAGAATTTTTCTGAGGATTGATGCTAACTGCCAACAATTGCCAGATTGTTCTCTTTGTTCTCTTTACAGTCAAGCACTGTGATTGCCTTTTTCCCAATACTCTAGACATCTTGTCTCCTTCTACAAGATCTCAAACATTGCTAAAAAGAGTTCTGGATGTGTACATATATATGGTAGTAACAATCTTCATGCCATGCAACTGCACAGAAGAGTTGTATTGCTAACACAGCAGAAAGCCCCGGAGTTCTCTGCTCTAAACATGAATCATGAAATACACTGGTCTATGCCAACCTGGCATAATGCCATGCATTTGTTGCAAAACAGATCACCAGGGAAGACCAAAATTGTTTAAATAAAAATGAAAAAAATTGTGCTGCAGCTGGCAGTCACATAGGACACAGGGCACATGCTGGGTTGAGAATATCATCTGCCACAAAGCAGAGAAAGGATGATGAAGAAACATATTTAAACATAAGATTAGTCACATAACAAAATTTATTCTTTGGAACAAAAATAAAGATGATCTCTAAGAAAGAATAAAACAAACAAACAAACAACAAAATGAACAAACCCAAACCAAACAAAACCAAAAAATAAAATAAAATGAAGCCAAGCAACATTTTATTTTGAGATAAGGGCTGCATACAGCTACAACAAAATAGCCAATTAATACTTAATGGTGAGATGAGAAAAACTCACTGATGAAAATCTAGCAATCTCCCGCAAACCAGAAAACTCTGTAAGAGTCTTGTTAACAGCACACAAGAGCAGCTGTGCAGTTCATCAACTCACTAGGGAGTCAGTACAGGTGTACAAAGAAATAATGTCAGAACAATGTACCAGGGAATTGCCCCACATCTAGATGTCAGTCCTAACAGCAATATTAGTGTTTGTGTCTCTTCAGAAGACAATTCATGTATCAATGCAATTCAGACCTGGGTTTAAATCTTGACAGTAAGTAACCTGCTAGTTACTCTTTAAGAAAACTAGGAAGAGCTGGTAAGAAAACTATGATCAGACTTCAGAGCCATATAATACTTTGCAAAATGGATACTGAAAACTGGTATTTAATGAATTCATATGCATTTAATCCAATAATGTTAATGAAGTTTTAATTATATTTAATATCATACCAAATTTAAAATATAAGCTGCAAAAAACTGTGAATTATTTACTGCATCCTGGAAAAAAAAAGAAAAAAGAGGTTTTGAATATTCAAGGAAGGATAAAATCTGGATTTCAGCTGAATTGCAGGATTTTGATTGGGCAATCAAAAATTTAAAAGCAACAACAAATAAATATATTTATCATATCACATATATTTTCAACCTATATGAATCAGCCATCCTTGTCAGCAGCAAAGCACCTAATGGCACTCAGAATACATCAGTGAAACCCCCTCTTGTCTCTGCCCCCAAACTGAATGCATTTAGAATGACAGCTAAGAGTTGGTAATAAATCCTGCATCCACTTAAGTCCCAGACAAAGTGTCTAATGACTGCAGTGCAGCCAGGACTTTACATCTCAGATCTTATCATTCTTACATCAGAGTAGATTTCTACCTTACTTCTAAACTTCTTTACAATGGTAGCTAAATCAGAGTTTTCATATCATCAGCAGAATGATATAAAAGCAAAATTTTATGCATCAGGTAAATATAATGTAGTATATTCCCCAAACACAACTGAATGCAATGCAAAAAAAAAAAAAAAACCAAAAAAAAAACAACACAGCAAGGTGACCTTGGTGAAATAGTCCTTACCAAATAAGAGTCTTTAGCTATTTGGTATACACATAGTGCTTTACAAACGTATTGTAAAACTTTTCAAATGCATTTTTTTTCCTTTCAGTCTCTCTCTCAAATATTCAATTTTTATCTGCAACTCTCAAATTCTTGGAATGCACCACACCATACCATTTCCTGTTTATTATATGTTTCACATTTCATTTTAGAAATAAGCAATATTTTTTTTTTCCATCAATTTCTGAAGTCCTACCATATTTCACTATCATGCCTTTTATCTTTTGCTTTATAATTGGAAAAATGAACACAAAGAGATAAGTTTGAAAATATCTTCCAGTGCAGGATGTTGCTGATGGAATGCAGGGATGTTTTATCAGTCTTTATTAACATCAATTATTTAGTTTTTATTTGATGTCCTTCTGTGTTGGGGGCTGCACAAGCAGAAATTAAAGGATAATTTATCCCTTGGAATTAATCACCTCCTGATGGTTGGATTGCAGTTGTGGCTGTTAAACAATGAGCAAAGATATGAGAAAGGTGATCACAAGTGTCATCAAAGAATACAGGCATTGCCTCATTCAATTTTGAGCCTGCAGAATCTGTTTTAAGTAGGATATATGAAAAAAAAAAAAAAAAAGTTATCACAGGCCCTACAATCTTTCTGTAAGTAGAATCTTTTAACATGTTGTTAATGGATCATTAGTTACATAAATTACCTGTTATCTTACTTATTTCCTTTTTCTACCCCATCTCATGACTTTTCCAGCCCATCAGGGCAGGTAAGTAACAGTCAATTGCAAGAGCAATCTATAATGCACCATAAACTGTACAGACATGTTTGGAGTGCCACATTGTTAAGCCAAGGTCTTGACAAATGGCCAGTTTAGTGGTAAGAGACTCATCTAGTGTGGTACTCCCGTACCGCAGGAGAAAAAAAAATTAGCCATTCTGTTGTTGAAATCACTTCAGAGCAGGAAATAGTAGAACGAAATATCTGCAAATTATTATCGTGTTGCAATGGCAGAATCTGTTGTAATTGAGGTTGCAAAGTACTTTCCAATCTAGTTCCCATTTTCACATCCTCATTTTAAAATATTCACCCTCTGGGCTTGACATTTTCCAAGCTTCTTTGGTGAAAAACACATTTGTTGATAACATATATTTGCAAATATACTTTCTACTGTTTTTAATATTAAAAGGAACAATTGTAAGTCCTCGTTCTTCAAAAGGCTACAGCACAAGTGCCTCGGCAATGTTGTCACCTTCTCAGTCTCACTGTTGCTCAAGGCCCAAATCTGATCGCCTATGCAAAAACTAAGATTTTTTCCAAATAGGCACATGAGCCAGCAGCAAAACCCCCATTGCCTTCAACGGGGCCAGAACTTCTTCACCCACACTTTAGAAGCTTAAGACTGATAAGAGGGTGATCTTTAGGAAGAGTATATCATTCATTAAGTTTGTAACAAAAGTATTTTAGTAAATACTGGGGATGTCTGAGTGCTGTATTGCACATGTGAAAGATGCACTTCAAAGAAGAGGCAAGTGAGGCGCAGGCAGAGCACATAAAACAGGATAGGTCGTGGTCTCCATAACATTCTTCTGTTATGTCTCACCTTCAGTCTCTTAGGTGTTGCTTCAAACCGTTTCCATAGTTTCTTTCTGTCTTTATACGAGGCAGCATTAAAATGAACTAAATCCTCAAAAGCCATTTTAAAACTTAACCTCTCTAAAGTCTCATATATTTTACATTTTCTGAAATATTAGACTGCCTTACATTAGTTTAAAAATAAATAAATAAAAGCATCGCAAATTTGATAGCTACATAGCCAAGAGACAACATAATTTATGAGAATCTTGTACCTACCTAAGGTTATATACAAAGAAACAGGAACCTAGTCTGAAATCCAGCCTTCTCAGAGTTCTTCAGAGTAAACCTGGCTTTTTGGAAATAAAATATTGCTACTTCATGATTTTCCATAGGAGGGACGGTTGGCTGAAAAGTACTTGACAAACTGCAAGTTAATTCTTTTATGGAAGTGTTTGTGGAAGTTCAAAGCTGAACCGGGATTCTACATTTTCCCTGCTACTACGGCACATTGTCATAGCAGCTGACCTCTGTGCTGTTCGTGTGAGCTATGGGGCCTTGTAGGAATCAATCATACATCTCTCAGGGAAAAATAAATAAAAAAAATAATAATAAATAAAATAAAATAAAATAAAATAAAATAAAATAAAATAAAATAAAATAAAATAAAATAAAATAAAATAAATAAAATAAAATAGCAGGGAATAAATAGAAGTCAGGTCCCCAAAATCATGAGATTGTTTTGGACTGTTGTCTTTCTTCAAATCTCATAATGACACCAAAAAAAGTCTGAAGAGGGGATAGACGGGACTGAGGCGTAAAGGGAACAAACCCAGAGCATCCAACACAACTCAGCTTCTAGGTATGGGTTTCGCAGACCACAGGGAATCCAGATGAACAGTTCACAGTGTAGATGGCTGTGCATAACTGCTGTTAATGTAAAGGCAAAGAGACAAAGTAATATACACAAGGAAAAACTCAGGTAAGATCAGGAACCCAGCCTAAATCCTGTGCCTCACATCATGTTTTCCATTTTCACAAACTTATGCCTCTGAAGAGAATTGATCTTCTCCTATGTAGATTTAAGCAACAGATGTACAAATAAAAAAAAAAAAAAAAAAAAAAAAAAAAAAAAAAAGGAGTTGAAACTCGAATGTTTATGCTGTAAACAAGAGAGAGCTGTTATGAACACTACTGCCTCCTTCATCTCAAGTATTTTCTCCTACTTTATCACCTTTGGTACCCTTTCAACATTCTGGCATTTCAAAAGAGGCAAATTCATAATATGATTAGTGGCAAACAATTTGGAAATAAATAGCTCACATAGGAAAAATAACATATTTGTAGTATCACACTTCATATTTGTTTTGCTGGATTATTATTATTATTTTAGGATTTAGACATTTCCTACCCCAAACAGGATTAAACACTTGTTTACTCATTAGTGATATTTATACCTAGTTATTCCTAACAGGCTCACACTGGCATGTTTAAAAATACTGTTATAGAAGCAGTGCTACATTTCAATCCTCTTTCCAAAACAGGAGGAAAAAAAATCAAATATTTATTTTTTAAATGCAATGCCATTTTTTAGGAAGACACAGGTGGTATCAATTTTAAGAGAAGTCCTCAAGAGAATGATAAAAAGCAATTGTGCATTGGTTTTACAGCTGAAAGACTGAACAGATGGTTCAAGGATGGTTTCAAGTGAACTTAACATTTGTGTACTAGGCTGAACATGGGCAGAGGGTTGTATGATTACTACATTAACACTGAACCACTCAGAAGCCCGGTTTTGGATTTTTTTTTTTTCCCATAACATGTATTTAAGTACTCCCTAAGTTCATGATCAGTGGGAATCAAATTATACAAACCCAACAGCAAAAACAGAATACTAGACTAAGAAAGGTCATTAAAAAAAAAAAAAAAAAAAAAAAAAAGTACTTGGCTGGTGGTCAGCACTTGTTAAACACAAATTTTCTTCATACTTAAGAGGTTTCTTTGCATTATTCCTCTGAAAAGTTAGTGGTTGACTGGAGATAAAAACAAGGTTTCAGTCATTACACAATAAATATTCTCATATGATGAAGATGCTAGCTATCTTTTTATCTGGAATTTGTGAACAATTAAGAGTTTGAGGCACAGAAAAAAATTAACAACTTACTAAGCATCTTTAAAAGATGTTTGAGAAATCAGTAATATTACTCTTGAAATTACACAGCTAGAATCGGGCAGTAAGGTTGATGATAAACATTATTTAATGTCATTGTTTGTGCACACAACATATGGAAGGCTTATCTCCATATGAAGCACCTCACTAAAGATAATTTAACTAGGTGAGATGTTAGGATAAAAGAAAAGTTCTTTTTATCTGTACTGATGAGCTCTAGCTTTCGTGGGGTTTTTGATACATCTGAGCTAAATAGTGAAAACTGATGAAAAGGAACATATTATTCCTGTGTTTAAAAGGTACGATTCTAAATGCTGTGTTCAGACTTCATATTGCCAAAAACTTCCCAATAAGATAGAACTATCATTGTGACTCCAAGCACAAAAAAAAAGATCTGATAAATACCCTGCCAAAACCATACTATCCAAAACCATTGTAAGTGGCGAATAGTCATGTATAACATGTAAGTAATTTAATATATTTGCAAACATTCATTTTGCAACCATGATCAAAGTTGAATCTGCTCACAGGTTTCCATATACATGTACATTCATCTTGCCCACCAAGGCAAACCTTTCTGGTGCATTGCTCTTGTGCTTTCACTGCTGCCTACAAATAAGAAATCCACCCACCACAACCTCTTTCTTTCTCACTCCTGGTTACTCTAGGAATAAATTTACCATCTTTCTAGCCTTTTACTACTTGTTCCCTCCAAGCAGCACCTGAACCATACCGAACGTGGCACAAAACAGGTGTGAGTCAGGCTCTGTCCCAGGCTAGCAGCACAGCCGCACACCTGTATTGGTTTATGTGATACGGCTGCTGGGCTCCACAGTCAGGAGGTCCCTTCCAGTCTGTGCCCCACCACATGGTGCAGCACATGCTGCAAGACACAGGGGAGAAGGCTGCCAGGTGGAGAAGTCCCCACCTGTCCTGAAGCCCTGCCCTGACACTGTCCCCAGCATCTTTGCTGAATCCCAACCTGGACATTCCAGTAATGGCTTTCAGAAGTGACTATCTGCAAAACTTTTTTCATTTAACTGGGGCAGGAGGACCAGCTTTTGTCTCCACTACACTGCACCACAGTGACAGAAAAGCCACATATCCTTAAGCTAATAAGAAGAACAAGTAGCAGTGTGGGTGCATAAGTGGGTAATATTTTTAGCATCTGGGCTTATCAAGCACAGCCACTCTTAATTCTCCACACGTTTCACTGACAGTGGTGTCATACTCTAAAGTTAATGTGTGAGAAAAGAAATAATCTGAAAGAACAGCAGGAGGCACACATGACAGATAGGGAAAACAGAAAATTTGGGGATGGAAAGGGGCTGGGAGTCCTCTGCTCTCGAGGCTCTGACATCTGTTTCAGAATGCAAGATAATAAAAACTAGTATAAATTGTAAATACTAACAAAATTTTTAACATCTCGTTTCAAATTTCAGTGTGTCAGAATGGTTATGTTATGTAATAGGGTATGAATAACACTACATGTAAGGGTTATTTGGCAGGCTGTACATGTGGTTGCATGTGTATGTACATGAATTCATCACTAGATGTTATGTCCTATTCTAGTTTGGCAAAGACACAGTTAGACTTTTTGCTTAGTAAACTGTGGACGGACTGACAATCCAATCTTGATTTCTTCACCTTATCCCTAACCCCGCAGAGACACACAAAACAGCAGACAGGAGCCTAAAGCATTCCTGCAACAGGCTCTGTGCTCCCTGCTCAGGAAATGGAAAGGCAAACAGGAGATGACTGTGATGCAACAGCCCTCTTCTCTCATGGGATTCAGCCCACAGATGTATGAGCAGATCATGGTCTTGCTCTGCTCCCTTCTTTTTTTTTTTTTTTTTTTTTTTTTTTTTTTTTTTTTTTTGCCTAAAGATACCAGTTTTGGACAGTGTAATATATGATTCTGTTTTGATACAGACTCCCCTCACTAAAGCACTGACATTACATGAAAATTTCAGCACACATTCTTTTGTCTTTCTGTGCTTTTTCTCCTTAGGTTACAAAGTGTTGAGCAACATAAACTCAAATTAGCATAGGAAGGACAGTACGGGAAGGAATAGAGCATTTCCTTGACCAAATATTGATATTCAGAACAAACATTTTACCCACTCTGGTCCTCTAGGTTCCCTTTGAAGTCAGTGACAACAAACAGGCCATTCTATGGCATAATTTTACCCTATCTTAAAGCTGAGGTCAGATAAATTACAGTTAACAATTGCCTAGTTCTCTGCCTTGATTATGAAGATTGCCTCATACCACTGATCCCCATACAGAAATCCAAATTGCAAAATCTCATGTTAAATGAGATTAATTCCTTCCAGCCTCTTCCACACTACACACCAGCACACATCCCACCCCTTTGTTTCAGACAAGATTTTTTAGACATATTTAGATTTTGAACTTTCTCCTTTTATGTGTTAAGTGAACCTATTAAATGGCTCCAAACTGTCATAGAACTCATCCTTAACTTACACATTCATTCTTTATCTCTTCAATCCACCATCTATTACAGGTTACTAGAACCCTTCCATCCTTCTCAATTTCCCTAATGCTCAGAAATCAGTTATTCCTAAAAACAAAAGTTTATCCCCTCCAACTTCACTGACTTGTTGCCATCTCATAATCACATCTAAAGACAATTCCTGTCTCTTTACACTAGTAAGAGACAACTGTGTGTGGTCTCTTTACTATCCTTTCTTCTCCACTGCAGATTTATGCTTTTGTCACCCTGTAAAATTGATATAAGTTCACGTCTTTCTATAAATCAGAGTAAAATTTATCTTCATGTGCTTCAGTTCATGGATTTCCTTGTTGAGCATCTTATGATAATATTCCTCGTGAAGGATGGTTTGTAAAGCAGTAGTGTTGCTTTCTAGAGTAAATATTGCTTTCCTATAAACCAAAGAAATGTTTGAAAGAAACTAAAACTTTTTGCATAGTCAGGTGTGAGTGCTGAATACATAGGAATAATTTACAGTAAGCACTAAAGCTTTTGACAGAAATTCATTCACAGAATGTTAAAAAACAAACAAACAAACAAACAAAACAAACAAAAACAGAAACCACCTACAAAACCAAACACCTCAAAAAAACACCAAAACCCAAACAGGCTAGTTTCTCATTGACACATTAGGTTTACAATTTAATCACAACAGACACAGAGACCTCATTTCTGCATGGATTTCAGATAGCATAGCACAAGTGTGTACTAATACTAATATGTGTACTAATACATATATTGCTCCCATCTGCTCCCATATCTGTACCGGTTCTGCTGTAATCATATTTAACACATTGCTTTAGGAACTGCCTTTAAGAGTTTGAATACAAAAGAAGTTATTCTCCACATTATATTTTCATTCTTTGTTAATATTTCATTTTTAATAACAGTATTTTCAGGCTAATAATTTATTTTTAGAAAACACATGTTTTGATATCACAGAGCTTAAATAAAGAAAATAAATAAGTGAAGAAAATAAAAACACACTTAAATCTGGTTTCATTTGTTAAAGCATTGCTGCCAGTTTCTATTACAAAATATTGGATGTGCTATTGAAACTATTAACATTAAGATAAACGTAAGGAGTAGTTAGCCTTTGTATAGACATGTATCTATGCTTTAGGTGGATTCTTACATCCCAGGAGAAGTGTACTTTTTTCATAGCTTGGACATGTCAAGAAATAATATGCAAATTAATATGATCTGGTAAATTACATTACAATTTTTTGAGCTTTTTTCTTTCCAAATTGAGATAGTTTCTTAACATTAATTTCACAAGAAGAAACAGAAATATTTACTTTTAGAAATCAGAATAAAAAGTTCAAATTGTTAAAAATTCTCAACAGTTTTAATTTTCACAAGTATATGACTATGTAGGTATGTGATTGTATATATGTACATAAAAATATATATGTGATATATATGATATATATATATATATATATATATATACCATGTGTATATACATATGACTAGTGTTGTTATGGTTACAGTACCAGCTCAGATGCTTATTCTTCTCGATATACACACTGCATTTGCCTTCCAAGGTTTTCATTATTAATTCAAATGGTCTTTTTCATGGGGCCCACCTCTAACATTAGAATGAAGTTTGCATAGGCCTGATCGTACTTAACATTCTTTGTCAGTACCAGATTTACTCTGTCTGGCAAGATTCACTGTCATTTCTTCACCAGATTTCCCAGTCTTTCCTGTGCTCCATATCCTACCATGCCAGGGATGCTAAAAATCCTTTGTCCTAAATCAGACCTGAAAGCTCACATTTCCCCTTTGCGCTCTCAGTCATTTTGATCAGCACTAGAGATCACACTATTAAATGAACGAACACCTTGTGTAAAGGGCCTTGAAATGTCACTGCATGATAGGTGATACAGCACATAATTCAAAGCTGTTTTCTCTCCCCTCTCCCATTTTTTCCCCTCATAATGCACATCATTTCCCTGGGTCTAGGTTGTATAACTTAGATACAACTCAGATAGCAAGTGTTAATACTTCTCATCAACTCCGGATTGCTAAAACACTTCAGAAAAATGCTCTCTGTGCTAGGAGGCCAGTCTTCAATATTAGGTTTTAGTAACAAATTCAGCCCAGAAACATACTGACATTTTTCAAAGGATGAAAACACACAAACCTTTTCCACAAAGCATCATTACTTACTTGTGGTGGATAAGGGGGATTTTTTTTTTCCAGTGTGTTAAGTTGTGTTATCAGAAGTTAATCACCTCATGGTGATTCAAAGACCCCAGTGAGGATCGGAGGAGCAGTGCCATGCAGAGGAACCCAAGTAACCTAAGCAGTGAAAAGGGTTTTGCCAAATTGATGGCTCCCTAGGGCCACCAAGGAGACTGGTTAGGCCAGTCTCAGTGGTGAAACCCCCTGAGGTGACCTGATGGAAGAAACTCACCTGTATGACCACGTTCCATACTGAAGGAGGTGGTTGTCTACCAGGGAATGAGACTCACTGTGGGATGCATGGGGAAGAACATCTGGGGACTGTAAAACTTAGATGCACTGACATGGGATGTACTGACATGAGATGTTTTAAGGTGATTGTGGGAATATTTGAAATTTATTATGGGATATTTAAAGGAAGGACTGCAGGCAGAAAAATTGAGGTATCTAGGTGTCTCAGGGAGGAACAAGAATGGGAACAAAGAGGGGAAATAGAATGAAAGGGGTCAGAGAGGCAATGGTACAATAACCCAAATGAGTATGCTTTCTGCTTGCAATCTATCCGATATACACATTAAATCCTATTTTTATCTAACTCCCGTATGGATGTATGCTCTATTCTGAGTGGGCATGGGCGAATGCTAGCAAAAGTCAATCTGGACTAGGCAGTGAGTAGGATAAGAATACCAGCAACCGGAGCAGGGCTGCAGGCTCCAAGTCCGTGTACCAGCAACAGGGAATATCTGGGATCCAATGAGCAATTAAATGGTGGGTAAATTGAGTATCTAATGACAGTTACTAAAGTGATTTGTAGATTTGTAGTGCATTTGTGCATATATACATACATACACATATATGCATGCATGTGAATAGTGATATACATATGTATATATATGCATGCACATATGTATATATTCCTATTATATATAACATGAATGCCCAGCTTTGGGCCTGGGGACATGGATCCATAGCAGCCATAAACCATTGGGCTACCAGATTTTGCAACCTCTTGCAGCATCATAAACAAATAAACAAAAGGTTTGAATTTAGGAATGTCTACAATCACAGACATCAACATACACATGCTCAGTATATGAGCTGGAAAGGAGAACGGTAACCAAATGTAGATGGCTTTGGAAAATGAATCACTCTAGCAACTGGAAAGGTCACAGTGCTGTGGTGAGAAAGCCAAAAAAAAATAAAAATAAAAAAGTACAAGGAGCAAGCTAGACTGTTTATTTAGGGTGGAAACTGAGGGAAGAAAAAAAGTGAAAGAAAACTAGAAGATGAAGAATTTTGTGATGGTTCTGGGGAAAAAAAAAAGGTAAGGCAATGCAACACATTCGGTGTATGGGAGAGAGATTACCTACATAACTAGAAACGCCAATGCAAAGGTGGAAGTCATTTGGCATGATGAGGACAGTAGAACTATCTATTATGATGAGATAGGAAAAAGCAAAAAATATGTGAAAGGGTAAACCATCAGTCATGAGAGTGAAATGGGACTCCCTCGGGGAACATGACCTTCATAGATAATTTGCTTCAGAGAGATTATAGCTACGTGGGTCCCCTTTTCTGCGTTTCTTCACTTTGTGTTTCAAATGATCAGAATTACAGTAATGAAGACAGACAATCTTAGCACTTTAACTTCTTTGCACAAAAGGTCTTGGTAAACTTTGATTTTCCAACATAGTACATAATATTCAATAGCTTCTGAAGTTACTATTTCTATCTCTAGCTATCCAGAGCTGACATATCTTAAATATTTTAAAACGTGTGAAAATTCTAGTGAATATTTAAACATAGGTGAACCCACCCTTCAAATCTTAAGTATCATAAATAAATGTTAAAACTTATTTAAGTACAAGACATATATTGATGAATTGGGAAGAAAGTGATCCACTACTGACATTCCAGAAAAACACCATCTGTCCATTCTGGGGGAAAGGAATATATGAGAGAAACAGAATGAGATCCTATCCCTCCACACCATCCAGTAGGAAATCTTCTGGATGCTTGCATTTGCAGAGGAATCTGGGCAATGATTCTAACAAGAAGTTTTATAAGAACTTGATGGTCTGCACTGCTTTGTCGCAGAAAGCAGTTGATTTCACTGGACCAGCTTCTGATCTGCGTTTCAGTCTTCCAGAGGATTTGATATCTATGAAAAGAGGGATGTTCAGTCTGTCAGAGGCAAGAGATACAATAAATTGTGCTTTCTGAAGCATACCCTTGACACTTTCCCACAGCCTCTGTTCTCAGTTTCTTTGCTATTTTGTGCACAACCACATACTTGGGCTTAGGTTTTTGCTGCATACATATCACAGTGAGGTTGCTATGAGAGATGAACATTTCTTGGTCCTACTATTTCATTTTGGCAGGTTTTCCACAGTGCAGCTCTCGCAGCTTTCTCTCTTTCTGATTATAGTGTGTATGGTTCCCCCACAGGGTAATAGATGCCAACGAAACAGCCTATGCTCCTAACTGAAGCAGTGGAGAGAATCTCATCTTGTTTTACACAGTCCTGTGGTCCAGGTAGTTGTACACAGTCACCCAAATACCAAACTTCCTAAGCTGGGACAAATACAAGTTATAGCTGCCTTTGTAGGGGACACTGAGGGAAGACAACCCTTTCTATATTCAGCATTTTATTTGGCAGAAAGTTTGCAAGTATTCCTAGGTTCTTAAACTGGAGCATTTAGTCTCAAGCATGTGTACAGCGCTTACAGATGTTGCTTGCACCTGCTACTGGAATGTCCATGGGGGTTTTGTTTGTTTGTTTTTGTTTGTCTTTTTTTCTCCTTTGGACAGAACCTATTGCTCACAGTGAAAATTAGGACAAGCAGCTTGATATTCTGGAAAGGCATTAAAGGATACCATTCTGAGCAACAAATAAAAATAAAAACAGTATTTCCATTGAAAAGCAGTAGGCAACATAGTAATTGATTAGACTTCAATCACAACCAATAACCAACCAGCAGCAAATATATTTAATACTCATACACGCAACCACCAAAAAAAAAAAAAAAAAAAAAAAAAAAAGGCATTGAAGAGCATTATTTTCAAAATGAGCCTTTCAATGGTCTGGAAGTGCAAGAATTACAGTTTCCTGGGGTCCTTAGATTTGCCACCGTGGCTTTATTTTGCACAGGGTTCTGGCTTCAGTCAGAACTCCTGATGGTGGGTGCTCACTTAACTTGCACCTGTACAATGTTCTATTGTCTCAATGAGCAATCAAATGACATCTGTACTTATTATTACTGCCACAGACTGTTCAACTCCAGAGTTTGAGAGCTCTTCACAAACTGATTTTTCTTGATGTCCCAGTTGATGCATGAGAAACAGAAAAAAGTCAGAATCACAGAATCACAGAATCACAGAATTTCTAGGTTGGAAGAGACCTCAAGATCATCGAGTCCAACCTCTAACCTAACACGAACAGTCCCCACTAAACCATATCCCTAAGCTCTACATCTAAACGTCTTTTGAAGACTTCCAGGGATGGTGACTCCACCACCTCCCTGGGCAGCCTGTTCCAATGCCTCACAACCCTTTCAGTAAAGAAGCTCTTCCTAACATCCAACCTAAAACTCCCCTGGCGCAACTTTAGCCCTTTCCCCCTCGTCCTGTCACCAGGCACGTGGGAGAACAGGCCAACCCCCACCTCTCTACAGCCTCCTTTAAGGTATCTGTAGAGAGCGATAAGGTCGCCCCTGAGCCTCCTCTTCTCCAGGCTGAACAAGCCCAGCTCCTTCAGCCGCTCCTCATAGGACTTGTTCTCCAGGCCCCTCACCAGCTTCGTCGCCCTTCTTTGGACTCACTCAAGCACCTCGATGTCCTTCTTGTAGCGAGGGGCCCAAAACTGAACACAGTACTCGAGGTGCGGCCTCACCAGAGCCCAGTACAGGGGGACGATCACCTCCCTAGCCCCGCTGGTCACGCTGTTTCTGATACAAGCCAGGATGCCGTTGGCCTTCTTGGCCACCTGAACACACTGCTGGCTCATATTCAGCCGACTGTCCACCATCACTCCCAGGTCCTTCTCTGCCTGGCAGCTCTCCAACCACTCATGTCCCAGCCTGTAGCTCTGCTTGGGGTTATTGCGCCCCAGGTGCAGGACCCGGCACTTGGCCTTGTTAAACTTCATGCAGTTGACCTCAGCCCATCGGTGCAGCCTATCCAGATCCTCCTGCAGAGCCTTCCTACCCTCGAGCAGATCGACACACGCACCTAACTTGGTGTCATCTGCAAACTTACTGAGGGTGCACTCAATGCCCTCGTCCAGATCATTGATGAAGATGTTAAAGAGGACCGGCCCCAGCACCGAGCCCTGGGGGACGCCACTAGTGACTGGCCTCCAACTGGACTTGACTCCATTTACCACAGCTCTTTGGGCCCGGCTATCCAGCCAGTTTCTAACCCAACGAAGCGTGCGCCAGTCCAAGCCAAGAGCAGCCAGTTTCTTGAGGAGAATGCTGTGGGAGACGGTGTCAAAAGCCTTGCTGAAGTCAAGGTAGACCACATCCACAGCCTTTCCCTCGTCCACCCAGCGCGTCACTTTGTCATAGAAGAAGTTTTAACTGACATTGAATGTCCATTCTCAACTGCCTAGGAGCCAATCTTTCAGATAATTTAGTTTTATGTATCTCATCTGATACTCAAAGCAGCCTTCCCAGCCTTCCTCTTGTCCTGGCGCAGGAGGTTCAGCATTCCCCTGTAGCAGGCCCCACCATCTCAAGCCAGGTGTAAAGAAAGAAGGAACACAGTATTTGTGACCCCTTGCAGAAAGCATGGTGAAAGAGTATCATCTAGGAACTGCAGGATGTACAAAATTTCCTTAGATTTTGTTTTCTTCCCAGTGTTTTTTTCAGAGTAGCTTAGAAACCCCCAAAACACCTTCTCTTCTTTAGGCACTGAAATCACTAACAATGTTCCCTCTTGCTTTTGAAGATATTTTATATTAAGCAACTCTCCTTCCATTGGTAAGATTACATGTAAACTAATATATGCTTCTCTCATTCACATGAGTAGACTCAAAGAGGTTCCTAATATATGCAAAAGAGTATGTAAGGTATTAAGGCTTGCAGAATCAAAACCTATTGAGTCCTTCTTATGAAAAAACACATCTGTGTTGTCTTTCATGTCCCATGTAAACATCTTCACTTGTGGAAAAAAGTGCAGACTGGGTGTAATGAAGCTACCCGATCAGAGTAGTGATATTCACTCTTTTTCCTGATTATCCCTCAAAAAAATGTGAAAGAATAAGTTCACACAAAATACTGTAGTGCTGCTTTCTGACTTACTGCATTTGCAAACAGCTCCATGACAAACGGTGAGATATTATATAAAGCTTTGGAAATCCACATAACGCTATCTGACAAAAATTCTCAAGTAAAATGTATTGGTGTCTGCTGCTGCATGATAACATTTTTCCTATAGAGAAGAAACTGTTTCAGCTGCCTAAAAAATAACTGGTGCCCATACTCCATAGCTTTCAAATTATTTCCTGACTCAAGCAAGTTGCTGCTTGTATTTTACAGTCCTACCAGAGCCTGGTACATACTTGTACTCTGGAATTATTTGTGAAAATAATTTTCTCTTAAGACAGAACATTCTATCTTTCCTACTAAACAACCAAAGTAACAGAAAAACTGTTATCACGATTTCTTGTTGAGACATATCACAGAATTGCAATATTGACCTGAAACTTATGATTAGTTTTGTAAGGGCAGGCAAAAAATGAAGTGTTATAATGCATAACAAGAATGCCTCCTCTGAATTCAAGAGGAGGGAAGAAGCTAGTTTATTCAGTGCCATAACAGGAGGTCTAACAAGCAAATGAAGATGAACAAGGCTTTCCTTTAATCGATCCAGTGAGCAGCTATGTTAGTTTTAAGTTTGATTAATAGAGAGGAATTGATTGAGAATCCAGAGGGAGAAAATTAATGGGGAAAACAGCTATTATAGTTACTACTTGAATTAATTGGAAGTTTCAATAAAATAAATAGGGATAATGGACTTCAAAAGCCTCAAATGTCTCTTGAAAATAAAATCAAAGTTGGCATAAGCAAGCTAAGATAGAGATGCTGAAGACAGCAGAGGTACATAAGTAGTGCTATGAAACAGGGCTAACAAGGCACCAAGAACTAAGAGTGACAGCATCGTCAGAGGCATTGATGAAGGCAATCCAACTGCTGGTTCCTGCTGAATCCCAGGCTCTGCAATTGGCAAGAGCTACTATCTTGCATAAAAGAAAGTTGTAAGTGATAATGCGATTGACAGCATCTGTCTCTTTGAGAGGCAGTATCTTCCAATTCCTGCTGAGACTTACCCTTAACATTTTTGGGGAAAAAAACAATGCAATCCAATTGGTTAAACTACTCTTGAAATAGTCCTGACCAAAACATAAAGTGCAGGCGAGCTGACTGCTCTTGGTTCTTGTAAACAGCCACAAAAACACTCAAACCGTAAAGAACTTGCTAATAGAAATGACTTGGTTTGCTGAAAGCTGAATCCTTTGCTACTTCACTACCATCAATGCCATGAGAAGTTTTTCATCTTTCTTCACAATCACTTCACAATCTGTCTTGCCTTGTCCTTTTCTGAAAGCACATAGCAGTATATTTAGTAGCTGATTCAAAAAATATATCCTAGTAACTACCGGAACACAGTAAGACACTTTTTCCCTAATCTGAGAGTCATATAGTTCCAAAACATTCACATTAGCAAGATTTACTTTATATTATCAAATGCACAAAGGCAAATTTTATGTATGTGAAGGAAACAGGAAGAAAAGTTAGACATCTTTCTGGCTGAGCCAGAAGCTCTTTAATGATCTGAAAGCAGAAAAGGATTCACAGACACATATGATAATGAGCATGTATCACTAAGGATAATGGAATAGTTTAAATTCATGAGAAAAAAAATCAAAAAAGCTAGTATGCAAAAGAAAAACAAAAAGTAACAGAAAGGCTCCATAACTCTACTTGAATGCTGAAAACAAAATAATGTAAAAGAGCATGGAGACTGCATTAGAGATTATAAAAAGAAGAGTAACCTGTTAATTGCCCTTTTCCTAAATTTCCATGCAAAAGATAAATTATGAAAATCCACTAAACACAATTAATTTAACAAGCATATTTTAAAGAAGAAATGATGGAGTAAACATGCAGAAAGAAGATACCGTTCAAATGCTCAAATGTGAGCATCGGATTGGAGACTGAGATATTTACTTTGGAATTTTTAGGCAATCAGCCACTGGAATTCTGAATATTAGTATTTATCAAAGACCTGTAGGAGAAGAAACAAACAACAACAACAAAAGTCCTAGAAATTCTCAGGGCTAACTGAAAACCACCAATTTAATAAATTTAGAATACAAGTTTTAAACATTATATCCATGATTTCCTAGAAGACAAGATAGTAAAACAACCTATATTCATGTCTCAAAAAAATAAATCATGTCAAGCCAGTCTACTTTCCTTCTTTGAAAAGCTAACTGGATAAAGGGGAAGTTGTGCATATGATATATCCTGACTTTTAATTAAAGCTTCTGACAGTATTCCATATAATATTCTCATAAATAAGCTAGGGCAGGAGACGTAATCACCATCAGGTGGGTGGACAACCTGTTGAGAAATTGCTCTCAGTGAACAATTATCAATGATTTGCTGTCAAATGGTAAGAGAATTTCAAGTGGGACTAGATAGGGGACTGTGAGGGCTGAGATCCACCAAGCATTTTCATCAGTTCCATAAGTATCAGCATAGACAAGAGTAAATTTGATCATTAGATTGAGGATGGGTTTTAAGTACCCTGGATGCTGGGATGAAAATTATTTTTATACTAAGGGTTAAAATTTCAGCAGACAGCTGAAATTCAGTAGAGGCAAGTGCAAATTGTTACACCTGGGAAACAGCAATCAAATATACAGTCATAACAGGGTAAGCAGCAGCCGAGCAGATAAAGATGTAATAATTGTGTTCAGTTCAGCACCAGTGAGATCCAAGTAATGCAGTGTCCTCTTTTCACAATCACAGTTTTAGGAAAATGGAGTCAAAATTGCAGGGAATAGCAAAATGGTTTAGAAGAAGAGTAAGAAAACATAAACTGCAAGAGGTATAATTTACTTTGTTTAAAAATGAGAAGACTGAGTAGTGATGCACTAATATTCTTCCAATGTGTAAAAGTGTGTTAATAACAAAACAATGATCTGTTTTACAAAGTGGTCACCATAGAATAGAGAAGAACCAATGTAATTTGCAATAATCATTCTCTAAACTACAGTCAAAAACTTTTCAGTTGTAAGGGTGGAAAAAATTAGGAATATTAGAGAATTTTTTCTTTGGAAGTTTGTAAGAACAGATACATTCCTGTGACTGCTTAGGTATAGCTGACCATGCCAGGCAGAGCTTAGAGACTGGACTAAATGACTCTTCAACTTTTCCTCTTGATGTCATCTATTTGAATCTGTCATTTGATATTGACCACTACAGATTAAACGAGTATGAGGAATTAATATATGTCACTATCAATATGAGAGATTTCTGATGAAGTCTCCTCAAGCTTTTAATTTATTTGAATTATTTGAATTTGAATTATTATTATCTGTTATGTTGGAGATGCCAACTTAATAGCTAAAGTATGTATTTAAACAAATGGGCAATTCATTGCTGGGAGGAGTATAATGTCTTTATATACTAGAGTGTCTTTGAAAACTCCTGCTGACTTGCTTGACTTCAGCAAGACTTTTGACACTCCTTGAACATAGAATCATATCACAGAACCATAGGATGGCTTGGGTTGGAAGGGACCTTAAATTTCCTGCCACAGGCTGGGACGCCCACTAGATCAAAGTCGCCCAGAGCCTCATCTAACCTGGCCTTGAACCAGGGATGGGGCATCCACAACTTCTCTGGGCAACCTGTTCCAGTGCCTCATCATCCTCAGAGTAAAGAATTTTCTCCTAACATCTAATCTAAATCTTTTCTCTATTTTAGTTTTAAACCATTCTTCCTTGTTCTATCATCACTTGCCTGAGCAAAAAGTTGTTCTGCATCCTTTCTATAACCCTCCTTTAAAGTCCCGAATAGCTGCAATGAGGTCTCCCCACAGCCTTCTCTCTAGTCTGAACACCTCCAGCTCTCTCAGCCTTTCTTCATAAGTGAGGTGCTCCAGCCCTCTGAACATCTTTGTGGCCCTCCTCTGGACCTGCTCTAACAGTCCCACATCCTTCTTTTGCTGGGCCTCCAGATCTGGACACAGAACTCCAAGTGGGGCCTCACAAGGGCAGAGCAGAGGAGCACAATCTCCTCCCTCAACCTGCTGGCCATGCCTCTGTCAATGAACATCTTCATAGGTAAGCTCAGGACATGTCAGTTAGATGAGTGTCGTCTAAACGTCAGCAAGATGGATTGAGAACTGGCTGGATGGCAGAGCTCAGAGGGTTATGATCAGCAGTGCAATCTAGTTGGAGGCCTGTAGCTAGTAGTGTCCCCCAATGGTAGTACTGGGTCTAGTTTTGTTCAACTCATTCATCAGTAACCTGGATGAAGGGACAGAGTGCACCCTTGGCAAATTCGCTGATGGTACAAAGTTGGGAGGAGTGGCTGACACGCAGAAAGCTGTGCTGCCATTCAGAGGGACCTGGAGAGTTGGAGAGTTGGAGGCTGGAGAGTTGGATGGAGAGGAACCTCATGAAGTTCAACAAAGCCAAGTGCGGGGACAAAGCACTGGAACAAGTTGCCCAGAGAGGCCATGATGTCTCCTTCTCTGAAGATATTCAAAACCCACCTGGATTCATTCCTGTACAATGTGCTGTAGGTGACCTGACTTGAGCAGGTGGGTAGAACCAGATGATCTCCAGAGGTCCCTTCCAAACTCAGCCACTCTGTAACTCTGTGCCTGTGACAAGTCTGGTACTGGAACCATTACAATATTGAATGGACTGTGCCATGCATCACTTTAAACTATTAAAAGGTTACTGATTTTAACATCGTCCAAGTTCCTGAGACAGTTATTGGGAAAATTTTCTGACGAAGAGTGATACAAAATTAAACCAGAATTCCCTATATGCTACACCCCTTCTAGATAATACAGTTCTATTCTGATGTCCATGCAGTCTAGACAAGCTGAGACTTTCTGCATGGTACTGATTACCCTGAAATATTATGAAGACATCTAGTCCCCAATTCAGGCTATTTCACATAAGCTTAAATACTAAAGTACACAGCAGTGTACTAAGGGATAGGGGAAGATATCTATTCATCCAGAACTTGATTCAGAACAGCCACCTGAAGGTTAAAAACAGGGACTCCCATCAGTTTCACTACATATGTAGCATTTCTGCAAGAATAAATAGCTTTATTTACCAGAAAACAATGACATATAAACAAAACAGGTCATACTGGTAGATACAATATGATGCAACATGGAATAAAAACAAAACAAAACAAAACAAAACAAAACAAAAACTCTAAAAGATCACCAAAAGTTATAAAATCTTAGCAATACTCAACGCACTCTAATTTATGTAGAAGTAGATTTAGTGCAGCTACAACTAAAAGGTCATCGTTGCTCCCAGGGAAATCACCAGAGACATTTCTTTTAATATAAATAAAGTGGGATTTCATTTTTAAATTATGTCCTTCTGAAGATATATTGCTACTCTTAGGGGAGTGCTACATAAAGAGTATTACCTTGGCTCAGAATTTGCATTATTACCTCAATCATAGCCTTGTGTTTAAACAGATAAACAATCTGCACACCCCCAGGTCCTGGAGAACACATCTAGCTTTCAGAGGCAGAAATTAGTTGAGCTGTTACTATGTTCAAATGAAAAAAAAATAAAATTATATATATATATAAAAGAATTTTGTGATTTCTAACATGGCTTTTTGAAGCAGACAAAATAGGAATCAGAAAATCATCACATGCCTTTACTGTTCTTTTAGTCCTTTTCTACTAAAAACATTAGTTTGCTCTAAATTCCTCTTTTTCACTTTTTATGTGCATTCTCAGTGAACATGCTCACAATTTGGGAACAGGTTTTATTAGGCAGTCTTTGGGAATTGACGCTAAGCAACCC
The DNA here is from genome assembly GCF_047663525.1 of Anas platyrhynchos. Lineage (NCBI taxonomy): Eukaryota > Metazoa > Chordata > Aves > Anseriformes > Anatidae > Anas > Anas platyrhynchos. Next base: position 99,535,774 of record NC_092589.1, read on the forward strand.
AACAGAGAGACAAAAAACCCAAGTGGAGACATTCATCTGGGTATAGCTACATCATCAGGAACTTCCTTAGAGAGAAAACAATTATTTCTTACACACACACACATGTATATATTCATATCTATATATATGTATATATATACTTGGTAACTTGACTGTTCCTCTTGAAATGGTAAAGACTTTTAGGCAATAAATACAATATTGCTAGTTGCTGTTTCACCTACTGTTTTTATTGTTTGTAAGACTTTGGCTTATTTCTGTGAAGAGTCTCTATAGGTATCTTAGTTTACAAGACTGCTTCCCTATTTCCCTGTGTATTTCATGCATTAATTCTGCAAGAGACTACATCAACTTTTTTTTTTTTCTTTAATAAGCTAGCTATGAATGAGAGACAAGAAAGTCGCATTTGTCATTATGCCATGGTGAGACAAAATTCAGACAAGAATTTGGCTACATTTGAAGTGAACTCCATTATCCCTTTTACCTGATTATAGGTAAGAGCTAATTAAAAATACATAATAAAATTGAATATAAAATTAAAGAAGGCCCTGAACACTAATGTTGTAAATTGTAGCTGATTTTCATGAGAAACTATTACAATACAATTGATACTCCATTTTTCCATGACACTGAATTAGCATTCTTGTACCACAGCAGGAAAAAGGTATTGATAACATCCCAGCCTCTGCAATATGAACCATCTATCAGCAATTATCAAATTATACAACATAGATCTGTTTATCCAATTCAAGATTTGAACAATTTGTTCCAATTTAGAGAAAGGTAAGAGGACATGTAAAACTGGCTGCAATAGCAAACGTCATACCTTGTAAATACACTTTATTAAGAGAACAGAAGACTCAACAGACCTACTTTAGATGTTTGGCTTCATTTAGCTGGAGTACAGGGAAAGAATACTATCAGATTTTTCTGCTTTGTTTTAAATCAATAAAAGACATTTATAATACCTTTATAATTTTTTCCAAGTACATGAAATTATTCCATTGCTTACTACAACATAAATACTAGTGACAGTCCTAGTAAAAGGTAATTAGCATATCCAGCGATCCATGACACACATAGCTTTCAGAGTGGAGTTTAATTACCACAGCCTTACACTAGGCCAGATATTACATTGAAATTTATGAGAAAAAGAAAAGATTGTGATCTTGAATACACTTTTGGCAGAAATAGACTACTCATGTAGACTGAGAAACATAAAAGGTCTTCAGGATGGAATTCAGTAAAACAAATCATATGTTCAGGATGTAGTGTTGGAGGGCTCTTACTAACTATGCTAGGGTTAAGTAAAAGTTATTGTCTTTGCATCCTTAGTTAACAGAGAAACTCATGTATTCCAACAGATACAGTTAATCCAAAGCACACTGAGAATCCTGTGTAGTAGATTTGAAGTCTTACTCATGCTCAACGGCACATCAGTGTATACTGATACTAAGCATTATATCCAGCAAGAAGACATTAAAATGAAATAACCTTAACTGCACGCCCAAGAAGCAACTAAGTGCACAATGGAACATATTAATATAAAGTCTAAACTACATAAAATAGAAAGTATTTCAGAACATATTCTAAAATCTAGTTAGTTCGAGACACTTTTTAAGATCTTAATTGACTTAAATGGCAAATTTTCACTTTGTTACTTTGGTCAAACTTTCAGCTAAATTTGTAGATAAAATGATAAGGCAGATGAGTAATATAATGGAACAAAGTGCTGTAGTCATGTGACAAATGTAAATATAATCTAGGCTGATGCAGCAAACACACATTGAAAAATCTGAAATATTATGCAATTTCAATAATTCAAACTTATTTTGTACTCTGAAGTTGCTCCTGTATTTTCGAATGTCAGAACCTACAGCTGCAGTAGAGCTAGGGTTGCATACGGAGGAACTGACTGCTCAAGTCAAAGACTGGAATGGACAGTATTGTTTAGCAAGAATAATCCCTTGCTTCTGAAATAAATTCTTTCAACTTCTTTGGAATTATGTTACTTAGCCTTCATATGTAGTTACCAAAATAATTAGAAAACATGTAAGAAAAATGACGTTGTTCTTTTGCAGGTCGATAAAAAATCAAGCCAAAGTTTTAGAATCTCTCCATTTCAAAATGAAAGCATCTGCATTAAAAAGAACAGATATATTTTAATGAAATTGTGCTTAATTAGAAAACAAGGAAAAGACCAATCCAAGTAGGTTAGAATTGATGTACTGAAAATTTGAACTTTTGTAAGGACACAATCTCTACTGCTAAAAATATGTTTTCCTTTGATCTTGATCTATTCATCTAATCACATTTGCTAGCAGTCTGCGGAAACTTATTTTCTATGGGTTTTTCACCAGAATTGGATATATGATACACTCCATTATGAAAGTAAAATTTCTTCTTCAGTCACACAGGTTTCAAAAGACAATAAAAGTGTTTTGTTTTTAATACAAAAAGCTCCAACAAAACATTTCAAAAGCATAAAAAGCCATATTTGAATAAATAGAAGAAATCTGATTCCCATGAAAAATAATATTGAACCTTGCACATTGAGGATAATGAAATATTTTGATCGTGAATTAAAGTCTTCCTAAATTATGAAATGAAAATGAAAACAATTAAATATTTTTTTAGCATTTATGACTAGAAAACTCAGAAGAATACTCCAAAGACTTCCACAACAAAAGAAGCATTAGGAAAAATGTTACTTGTATAGCAATATCGTTCTTTCCTCAACTGAGTATTATACCAGTTTTAGTCATCTTTAGAGTTCGAATAAAGTCCTGTAATGCTTGATTTTCTGGGGCTGAAATTAGTGTTAAAGCAGAGAGTAACACAAAATTGTAATGTGAAGCTGACAGAACAATACTCTGTATACTAGCAAACTATAAAACATTAAAATTGAACCTGGACTACAGAAGAAAATGAAGTATTTTGAATGAAGTTGAGCTGGTATATTGACTTCTCTTTTGCAGCCATCATCAGAAAAAAATACAAAATAGAAACCAAAACCAAAGTTAACTTAATGAAAGAAATGAAGACATTTAGCCAAAATACACTTGATTTCTTGTGTAAGACTTCTCTTGTCTCAAGATTCTCGTTAACTATATAACGTTTTCAGATAAATATCTTGTTCTAATAATAACACATTTCTAATTAACACAATAACACATTTCTACTTTGTAATGGAAAAGCAAACCAGGTATTTCTCAAAAATGGTACTACAGGAGCATAATGAATTTTAGAAATATACTTTCTTTGTCCAAAGAAAGACTTTCTAAAAGTGCATTTCTACAACAACTGTAACTGGGAATCTTCAGACTCTCACACTGAGGTCCCTGAATGCTATGTTGGCCTAAACCCCTGTTTTTCTCCAAGCCTTTTCCTAGCAAGTGCACCACCAGTTGAAGGAATTCAAAGGCCTCCCCACCTTTTTGCAGAAGACTAATTGCAGTCTTGAAAACAGCAGTACACAAACCACAGAATGGATGGTTCAAGAATGAAACTTCTGCTATTCCTCTGAGTTCTTTCCAAGGACATGTTATTAAATCAGAAGTGCTGTGTTAAGGTCCTAGTATGCCTGTAAATACTAACCCAGCTACTTTGGCATCCAATAGCAATGATAAGTCACTTCACCCTGCAATGTATAAGCAAGAAACATTTCCTCCACTCTAAGCACAAAATGAGAGCATTAGGAGTCCGCAAAGGCTCCAGAGGAAGAACCAGGCAATCCAGACAGCAACAGGTCATGACTGAATGACTCACAGACTGCTGTATCAAATGATCCAGGCCCTGCAAGAGCACATTTCAAAGAAAACTTACAGTTTTCTTACAGTTTCAGAGCAGTTACTGGGAGTGGAATACATCTGACCAAGAGCTGACACGTGTAGTTTCTGTGGTGTCTGTTTCTGTCATTGCTTTTATAATCAGTGAAGATTCATCTCACCTTAGAGACATCTTTAAAAAAAATCAGATGAGAAGACTTGAGGCATGGGTATTTCCTTTTGTTGCTTGTAGTGGGAGGAAGGTGAAGGATATAAGATTATGGCTAAGGGTATAAAAAAAGCAAAACTGAACAAAAAACAGAATTCATGAACAACATTCAGAGAGAAAGAGTAGTACAGGAATAGAGTGGGAAGAGAGAATGGGAAAGATTTAGAGAGAACTAGAAACAGAGAATAAGGAAAGAAGTAAAGAAAAGAGGGCTAAGAAAGCTCCCTTGCTTGGAAAACAAATACATTCAAAAGGTTAATAAATTCTACTTATTCAGGTTCTTAATTACTTGAATTATTCATTTTTTACAGAGTGCTATTGATGTTCTTGGCACTTAAGAATAAAGCTGAGTCTCTGTATATGAGAATTCACATTTTTATTTTATTTTTATTTAAATTTTATTTTAATGGATGAACATGGTTAACCACTGTCTCACTTAAAAAAAGACACACTTTTCCACCTTGCTAAATTTGTCTGTCAGAAACATACTTAGATAACTGAGGACAACACACTGCTTTTTTTCATCCTCAGCACAGGAATTAGTGTTCATATGATGGGGCTGCTCTCCTGACACATAAAAATCTTAACACCACTAGGAAGAAAAAAAAAATCCTCAGATAAATAGTGAATGAAAAGCTGAACTGGGATTACACCTTCCTAACTGCAGTACTTTATTTCTTCAGTGACTGAAATAAATATATGAATAAAAATCCTGCCTGGTTAAAGAAGGTAAAAATAAGGGCTTGGCAGTTAAGTCCTAGCAAGGATTCAAAGGGTGGTTTTGAAGGAGAAATATTAGGTTGCTTGTTGTAATTGAAGAAGGAGGCTGTTCCAGGCAATGTGAAAATACTGCAGAAATTAAAGGCTCTGCAAGGCGGGCAGTCAGTAACGCGCCCAGAGTTCTGGATGGGTGCATTTTAATTAAATCAAAGTAAACAAGTCACAGCAGGGCCAAGTGTGAGCCAAGCTGTAGGCAGGCTTGACAGAAGAGGTTTGAAGGTGAGTCTGAGGAAATCTGAAGTTGCTAAGGAATGAGAAGAGAAAACAACAGAGAGAGAAGAGCTCGGTAATGTGCCTGGGGGAGAAAGAAGGACAGTAACTATATCTGAAAAATGATTAGTAGCCCACAGCAGTGAGAGATGACGGGTGTACAGGATGGAAGAGAGATGGTGTTACCTGTCAGTATGTGGCTGAGATATATAACCCACCCAGGACATATTAGGAATGGTGCTCATGGTTTGCATGTTTTTTTCAGTCCTTATCTTTACCGCAGACTCTAAAACAAAATATCCTCCTGAACCATATTTTAAGGTTCATATATGGGTCACTGACCATATTGTGCATTTTAAAACAAGTTGGTCCATTTCTTAATTCTGTCACTAATGAATTGTGCAGCATCTGAGTAAGCAAGAGATGCTCTACTTTCTGGAAATGAGTTTATGAAGAAGTTTATGAATGTCTGTAGAGATGACATCAAAAAAAAAGTTCCTCAGTTTTGCTCTCCAGCAATTCTACAGATTGGGACTAGGAATATAAAACAAGCAAACAAAGAACATTCACCTCTTTCATGACAGAGAGCCCATTCTTTAGGAACTGCTTTATGTTAAAGAGGAGAAGTACAACGTGATGGATGGGTGTAAAAAATGTATGCAAAATGGAACACAAACAAAAAATCTACAACCAACAACACAGAAGTGATAATCTTGAGGGTTCCCCTTGCAGTGCACTTGTTTCCCCATAATGTTTTCCTTGGATATTGGATTGATGGAAAAATAAATACAAATCTAGTGAAAAAAATTATGCTAATAAGAAATTGCACGTGGCAACAAATGGTAGGATAACTAGTACAAATGTATTTTCCCCAGATGTTTCACCATGTTATAGGAAAATATAAATATTTACACAGCTTGAATGCTGAAGTAATCTAATAGTTGAAGCTGTGACATCGTTAAATCTAAAATGAGAATATAACTTTTTATATTATACTGATTAAATCTAAGGCCACTTATCCTATGGTGACTTAGACTTTGGTTTCAGTGATTCACAGATAAAAATCATGGACTCAGCAGAATGCACAAAATAATTTCATGTACCTATGTAAAGCAGACTTATCAAACACTAGAATATTTCCAGAATGTTAAGTTTCAAGACATATTGAATTAAATTAACTGTAAAATGCTTTTACAATTTACAGTTAAATGAAAGAGTTTGGCAAGTCATTAACTGTTCATACTTCTCACCTTACATTAAATTACACTAAACATATTAGGCTCAAAATTGATTACAATGATGAAAATGTTCATTTTGAATACATATATTTTTGGCTGAATGTCTCTTGCAAGAAAAATGGGATTTGGCTGCTTTTGTAACAACAGACACCTGAAAGGGGGGTTTGTTCAACAGCAAATTAAACTTCATTCTCTGCATTTACAAGGTATAAATTAACCAATGGAGGTGTCATGGGATATCTGTATAGAAAATGCACTTGTTTGATAACACAGATGTAAGCATCCTGACTGTCAGTAACAGCAGCAACGTTCTCATGGAAAGTAGGCTTTTAAAGTATGGCTTTGCATTTAGAAAACATTTCATAAACAGTCCACATTTCAGATCTTTTTTTTTTTTTTTTTACCAATACATACTTTACATCAGCTCTATTTTGTAATTAACTTGATTATGCAAATGCAGCAGAGATGAGATGCATACAAGCACCCTTGAAATGCACAGTCTGTAGTCCTGAACCCCCACGTTTCCACCCCATCTCACTTTGTGTCACTGTAGTCATCAGTCTTGAATTCTTGACAATTAAGGCTGACTTAACGATTATGAGCCTAGCCAGCACTGACTTTTCAATGAGAATTCAATGGCAGATGAAGCAGTCCTATTGATCCACAAAACAAATAACCTTTCTTTTGTCACAGCTGTCAATCAAATATACCTAATTCAACAAAAAAGACAGCATGGGCTTAAATTGCTTATTATTGAAATGTAATTAAATATTTAAATGTGACTGCTTAAGAGAAAGCATGTGCTCAATTGCCCAGCTGAGTAGAGTAGACACCTAAATAAATAACGTACTAACCTTTCTTCCCTGACACTAACCAGCAATTTCACAGTTGAATTTTATATGTAAAATTGCATATACTGTTCAAGAATGTACTTCAGAATATCTCCTGAGATCCTGCTGAGGATTTGTTTTCGGTTTCCTCATGGAAATTGACAGGTCAACAGTCAAATGCACTTGTATCTTGTGATAATAATCTTTTGACTAACTCACAAGCCCAGCTGCTAGATAATACTGCATCAGCAATATTTTTGCTGCTTCCTTGGCATTGCCTTCCTCTCTCTTGTTTTGTTTGTTTTGTTTTGTTTTACCTCTTTGGTTCTGGGTTTTCTCCAAGAAGAGATTTTTATCACCTTCCTCTAGTAAAGGTGTCAGTAGGCAGTTAGCTTATCCTCAGCTACTGAAATATTTATTCTTAGGGTTTTATATGCATTCCAGATACAGAGAATATCAGCTGTGATTCTGCAAGTGAGCTTTTTTTGCCACTTTCACAGCATTGCTGTGCCTTGGGAATGGCCAAAGCTCTGACATGCCTGTATTCTGTAACTACTGAAACGCTCCAGTCCCACCAGACCTTTAATAGGGATGCCACAGTTGATCAAACAATTGCCAGTCTGTTGCAGATCTTCTGAGAGCCGCAGCAGTTTTCATTCATCATCACACACCCAAGTAATTGAACCTCCAGGGCAATTCTGTCAAGCATCATACTTACAAGCCTATGACACTTGTGGTGTTGTTATGACTGCAATTCACGGACATTTAGGGAGAGGAGGCAGTGGAAGTAGAGAATGATTTGAATTATTTTTCAAAATATTTAACACTTTTCTATACGAGACATAAGAACTATATATTGGTCTTAATTTATTATGTCTTTTGTGGTAAGTCTCCTCCCTTTCTATCTATCCAGCTATTTTATCCCTCAAGTATACAACACCGAAAAAAAATATTAAAAAAGTTAGTTATCAAAGCTGTAAGTGTTAATATTCTGTTATTTGATTTAAACATTTACAAAGTTTACTTGGCAGAAATAAGATATACAGGAAATCACTGCAGGAAGGGAGGGAAACCATTTGTGGACTTAGTGTCAGCCTTCTTTTGTACATTAGTCTGAGAAAAGAAAGAAAATACAGAAATGGATTTGGGTGTCAAACTTATCTAAGAAACTGAGGTGTTCTGTTTGTTCTGTTTCAGGATTATGTTTAATTTCTTTTATATGCTTAATTATAAAATTGACTTCTTTGCATTAACACCTTTTTTCTTTGCTCATTAAAAAAAAACAAAAAAAAACAACCTACTCTATGATCTGCACTCAGGCAGCAGATCTTTGAGCTTACCTTTGTTACTTGATGTAAATATCCAGATGTGTTTTGAGGATCGAGGCTGTTTCGCCAAAATGGTAAGAGACACAAACTGAGAATAAACAAAGCATGCTGAAGAACAGAGTACTATCTTCTTTTTTGGTTTCTCAAATGCATTGAAAACACAAAATCAGACATTAAATGGTCAGGCTTGGATTAGTCAGTCCTTGTAGGAGGCCACTTGTTCTAGACTGAGTTTGAAATTAACCCTTGGGAACTGATGAATGGTAGGATACGGTGAGGCTAGTGTGGTGATTGTTGAGGAGCCATCCCATTAGCCAGGGCTGTTAACTCAAGCCCCTCAGTGTGCACAGTGGCTTCAGTGTCACACACAAAAGAAAGCTGCCTGTCAATAAGGAGAACCCAAAACATACAGGTTGAAACTAGCATCATAAACTTCATCCACAAACCTAATAGCCCTTGAAACCCTGAATTATTCCAAGCAAGATGCAGTAAAACTGCCTTTGTAAACACATTACCCCTAGTAATCCATTCCTTGATGTCTCTGAAATGTGGTCTTCCAACAAATGTCTCCTAAACGTATTGGGATATATACCAAGAGGCCTTAGATATGGATATATACCAAGAGGCGCTTTAGATATGATTATTCAAATTAACATTTGTTAAATTGGAAAAATGTAAATAATAGCTTCAAATTGTTTATTTTTTGCTAGGAAAATGGAATAACTCACTGAAGCATAGCTTGTCTCCATGCAATTTCTTTGTTTCATTTATATTCCTTACAAATAGCATCACAAGAGGTCAACTGAGTTTTGTTTCTGTTTTTGGTTGATGTGTTTATCTAGTTCTCTTGCACCATTATGGATAAACAACCATCTACTGTCTCAAGGAAAGAGTGATTGATTATATAGGCCACTGAATAGGGCAGTCGCAGAAGAGACCTGTTCTACATGAGGCAATAATACAGACCAAGGCATTCATCTGGAAGTTGGACTCAGCTTCAGTGTCACTTTTCTGAATTAAGTGGGGACTGAAGGGTCTCTCACGTCTGAATGCAAGCTTGTCAATCAACTACTGAGTAAATTTATTTTACGAAACATTAGGAAGCACATTGTCATCTGAATTCCCACATTTCCATGAAAAGTTTTCTCTTCAACAAGCCTGATCTTTTTTTTTTTTTTTCAAAGTGAAACTCCAACTAAAATTTTGGTTCACCTCTTTAATATTAATTATAGTTATTTCCCTCAAGTGAGGAGAGATGCTGTATCAATTTTACTTCACAGAAATTTCAGTTGGAAAGACAAGGCATACAGCAGAAGCTTGGCAAAAGCTCAGTACTGCTGGGAAGCTTAACTTATCACCACATATTACTTCTCCAATAAATTATGCAGTATTTATTAATCAATGTATTTACCTATTTAAACAAGAAACAAAATCCTCTACTGTGCATATATTAACACTAAATAGAGTATGATACATTATGCTGCAAGGAAACAGAAGGAATGGTGTGGGAATTTAGGGCTCTAAATTCATGGTGAGACAGGAGAAATGTTTACCACAGAGTGAAAAATGTTCTATAAGGAGTTGGTGAGTTGAAGAGAACATCAAAGCTGTGAATATTACAATGCATTTATCTATTTCTAAGCCAGTAAGGAAGAAAGATCCTGGCACTTCTTGGAATTGCCCTGCTGTGTTCCCACATTTTAGTGTGAAAACAATTATCATTCATTTCTTCAAATTACATTGAAGTGTTGCTTCTGCTAAATAGTGTCACTTTCACTTCACAAATTTATTTTGGCTTCTCTGTACATTTGATCCATTTTTAGATCATACAGTTTATTAAGTGGGTCTCTGTGAACTCAACCAAAAGATCTTAGACATTATTTGAAATTGGTAATTTAGTAACCAACCACTACAAAAGAAGCACATAATCCTGACCAGCGCATACACATTATGTATCTAAAACTAGCTGTGTCTGACAGCTTCAATCTCAGCCTCCTATCATCAGCCTATAGAATGGCACAGCATTGTGTGATGTGATCACTGCCAATTAGCAACAGCTTAAGATGGGACAGTGATCTTTTAATATATTTTGATTAAAAACAAAAACAAAAATAAAAACCAACACACACATTTTCTGAAAGAATCTTTGTTAGCAAATCAGGCTATAAACCCACAAAATATCCTTGTTTGGGAATCCTAAATATTTTTCAGTAATAAATTGCAGTGTTTAATTGCACTGTTTACTACCATAGTGTTTAAACCTTAAAAGTCATCCAAATGCTGATTTCTTTTTTCTAGTTCTCAGTTGGAACCACTTAATTCTCTGGCAGAAGAATTTTTTTTTTTTGGAGGAAATACCCTCTAACAAAACAGAAATACTGAATGTCTTATAGAAGTGACTGTAATCTTTTATTTATTTATTTATTTATTTAGCTATAATGATATATACTTAACAACAGACCAGAAGTAGTGTCCCAAAACACAATATGGAACTTCCCAGTCTCTTTTAATTTTAAGTAATTTATTTATGCCTCCAGAGTTTGTTGTTTTTCAAAATATTCAACTGAAAATACAACTCTTCAAATGTTAGTGTGTAATCTCATTTTCAGTTGTGAGTGTAATTTAGGTTTTCTACAAAATACTAGTTATTTAGAGACAAGTATTAAGTGTACTTTCATCACAAGACCCTGTGATATGGCAGCTGGGATAGCAGTTGATTACACAGTCAGCTAGGACTGTATTTTGTTTCTACTGCTGTCAATGTCCCCCTTTGGATCCTCCAATTCTTCTGTTATCTCCATCATTCTTGGAGACAGTAACAAATTACCTACTTCCTTCCCCTGTGAGTTGGAATGAATAATTTGTCAGTGTCCAGTTAAAACTTACTATAATGTAACCAACAGCTTACAAATGTCTTTATATGTCTTTATATTCAAAGGCTGATCTATCTGAAGGAAAAAGCAGGGAATAGAGCACAAATGCAGGCACATCTAAAACCTCACTTCTATGTCACAATGCTGGCTTCTCCTTTAAGCTGAATTTGATCCCTTCATTTCCTGAAGTTCTCCATCAGTCAGTTATTCTGTTGGTACCAAACATGTGGAATGCATACTTGAAAACTGAGTTTACCCTCAGAAGTATTTCTTGGTCTGTGGGTGCTACTATTAAGTCTCTGATTGTCAAAACTTAGCAGTCCTCCATTTTTAGTCTTCCATATAAAGATATAATTCCTTCTGTTACCTTTTTTAGCATTTTAGATCAATACAGAGATGTTCAGAAATACCAAGTATAAACAAGTCCCATTTTTAAAGCAGAGCAGAGAACCTTTGGTATCAAGCGGAATTGCTAAGTTTCATAGTGATGCCCTCAAAGAATTTCTAATGGAAGAGACGGTCATAACATGTTCTTTTCTATGACAATTTTCACAATATGAAATAAATCATTCCAAGAAATCCTCTCCCAGGCTGGGTTTAAACTCTCAGCAGCTGGCTAGCTAGAAAACATAATACAGACATAAACAGTTTCAAGAATCAGCTTGAGCTAGAAGGACAGAATTGGAACTTCATGGATTTTTCTTGATCTTAAAGTGTCTAGCATGTTAACATAGGCCAAAAAAAAAAAAAAAAAAAAGTGAAGTATTTTGGCTTAGCTTCAGGAACATCTTCCACCATCTCTGTGCTGTTTCTGGGATACAAGGCAAATATTGAAGTGGTTAAACAATCCCTTAATAAGCTGCTTCACCACTGCCAGGAAAGTGAAAATCATTATCTCTAGCACAAAACTATTTTTAAATCAATTTCTATAGAGTAAATACAAAGGAAAACAACAGAAAGAAGAAAACAACCACATGCTCTTTGTTGGTACTATGGGAATTAATTTTCTTCTATATCAGTATGATGAGATGAAGAGGAAAAGACAAAAGTACAATCTCTATACTTCAGTTCATGACCACACAGAAATGTCTTAAAGCCAATTTAGAGCCTTATTTCAGTTCATAAAATCCATAATTTACAATAATGTACAAGAACGTTGTTCCATTACTAGTTTTGGATTCTCTTGTTAAAGCACGTCAAAGCCTGTTAAAAAAGAATTAGATCAACACTAACTCTTTTATGTTAGTTGAGAAGCAGTGTAAAGAGAAGTTTCTTTTCAGAAAGGAATCTGGTTTGCAAACACAGATGTTCAGTTCTCAAAAAGGACACTGCCATGTTATACTTAATAGTCAAAAAATGCAATGGCTTAAAGAAAATGCAATCCTTAAAAAAAAAAAAATAGAAACCCCAAGAGCTTACTATCTCTGCATATAAAAGATAAATGATTTCCAGGTTTTAATAATTAGTTCATCTCATAAAGGAGGCTGATAATGGGCATCAGTGAAACTGACTGCAATATTAGAACTTTCTAATTAAAAAACTAGTCCTTTCTAAAAAGTGGGGAAAAAAAATTATTAATTCGTATCACTGAGGAAAATAAGTTGTGAGAAAAGAACCCACAGTGACACATGTTTCAGTTCTATTGTGTGGGGTTAAAACCTGTAAAACCAGCACTGGGGTAGGAATTCACTGTGGAGGTGCGTCTTGATACACCTGGAAATCAAGTTTTTAAGAAACTGGAACAATACCATAGAAATCAAGTTTTTAAGAAACCGGAACAATACCATGTCAAGATTTTATGGAAATCTTTTTCAGAGTCAAGCACTGAAGAGCTTGCCTAACATTCAATTGTACAAGCTAATTGTTACTAATACAGCTGTTGCCATCATGTTATTCATTATTTTCATGGAGATTCAGTCAGCAGATACAAGAAAGTATTTCCAACTATGTATCCAAAGCTGTTTTTTGTCACTTATTTTTACAGACAAATGTTGGCTTTAATATTTTATAAGGTGTGTGACCATTCCAGTGACTAAACCTGTGATGAAATCTGATGGAAAATAATCATTAGGTACAGAAGGCTAAGTCATTCTGCTTGAAGTTCTTTGCTGTGAAATTCCTTGGCCTTTTCCTACATAATACTTCCATTAATATCAGTTGTAGCTCTGCACGGGATAAGAACTCAGGATTTCCATACATCATTGAGGTGAACATTGCCACAAGTTATCTAAGATTTATGCAAACACACTGTAGGAGAAGTCAGTGTTCCTTCTGCATGGAAGTCTCATTTAAATTATTGCAGTTTTTGGCTTAAGGAAAGGATTCTTTTTCCTAGCAGACTGTTTCTTAACTTTTCAGATTGATGACCCGTAATCAAAGAATAAAATCAGTCATGATCTGCTCTGTCAGAATGAAATGCATACATGAGTGCAATTATAATCATACAATTTATTTGGGTACGGGCTTCAAAAGATGGATAGGAAATAATCAATCTTAAAGGTCACAGTGCATGGTGACGGGGAAGGAAGTTTTTCTTTGCTTTTTTTATTACAACCGTACTTCTCAAACCTTATAACATTTGATTCTTACACAGTTTTCCCCTTACCTAAAAGAATTTAACAATGAGAAATGGTAACTTAATTTTGCATACAGAAGATCCCTTGATACTATACAACACTTGCATCTCCCTCGTATTCTGCTAGAACTGGTTTTGCTAGAAGAAGGAAAATATATTCATGATTCCACTGTAGCACAAGGTTCTTCAATCTGCTAGATTTTGAGCTGCAAGCTAAGGCAGGCCAAGCTTTCCTTTCAAACCAGTTGTCTGCCGAGGTCAGACTGACCATCTGAGCATGCCCTGAGTTTGGGACTAAGAACAGATACAGGGAGTGATATGGTGAACATCAAATCAACCTTGCAATCTATCCTCCCCAGCTTATACAGTGCAGAATTTGAAGTTGAACGATAACATCTGCTGCGTCAAGTTTACTCAGTCAAATCCTTAGTGACTTAAATAAATTAGTATTGAAATATGTCTCCTTTATAAACAAACAAACAAATGTACACATTGGTAAAAATCCATCACATTTCTTATCCTACAAAGACACAAAAGGAACTTTCTAAAACATAAAGTAAGCTAAAAGCTGCATGCAGTATTCAGGAGACATCACTGCTCAACTTGAAGAGGTCAGCTATGTATATGTACAAAGGAGTATTATAGTTAAATAAATACACAAACTGTAAGCATTGCAGAGCATAAAAATTAGATGCTAAGGGAAAGCAAATCATCTTCAAACACAGACAGTTCACACTATATGAGATAAATGTTCTCATTTATGATACGTCATTCCAAAATAGCATCCTTATGAGAAACGTGCTACTGCAGAAATTAACATACAGCAAACACATCTGACATATAACAATGACCGCTCAAAACAGGATATGTCATTTAATAGAAAAATGTGCTAAACGATTAGAAAAATAAGAACAATGAAAAAAAAACAAACACGCATATATAATATACATATATAATAAACACATATATAATTCTTTTACAAGGCTGATTTAAAATATCAGCATCTTCTATGCTGCACTCTGCTTATATTGGTTCCTACTCCCACAAATGCTCTGACCTCTATAGGACTAAAAAACACATGTAACTTCATTCACTGTTATCAGAGGGAATATTCACATTACTAATGCTGCATGCAACCTAAAGCGTGCACTGACAATAACCTTTGAGACCAGCTCTTCCCACACAGAAATCAAATGAGCTTTCCATTTATTCATTTATAATGGAGCAGGAAAGATGAGATGATTCTTGTGTTTGCTTTTGTTTTGTTTTTTAATCACAACAATGTAAAGTGAATGTACAAATAATACTTTCTGCATTTGGGATTACATCGTATTTGTCCAAATTAAATCTTTTTTTTGTTTTGTTTTGTTTTGTTTTTTGTTTGCACAACCCAGGAGAGTGAATTGGTAGATGAAAAGAAAACAAGGACAACCGTGTTGTTTTGAGTACAGCTGTTTCACATACATATGAGAAAGAAAAAAAAAAAAACACCGAACAATGACTTTAATTTATTCTAAATATAAATGAGAAATGAAGGCCTCAATAATGCTTTTGAAAGAAAATCATTTATTTTCTTAAAAGAAACCTGAGAAGTTTTATTTTTTTTAAAAAAAAGTTTGTTCCTAAGTTACTACAAAATGTTCCTTTAAAGAAACATAAAAATCGAGACCATCATACCTCACAGCTGACTTATATAGGTTCTAGTCCTTTAAATATCCCATTCCTGACTTCAGTCCTTCCTAAAAATCATGACACACATCTCAGCTCTTTGTTTTATATTTAACTTTAGCATTCTTTAAGCATAATACACACGACGAATATACTGTAACTTGTAACTATAACTAAAGAAATTAATGATTAAAATCAGACATATTAGCCTAGTCAGAGAGAGATTTAAAGATATTTAGGTTCGTACATTCTCCAAATTTTTCAGATTATTTTATTGTAAAAAAATGGCTAGCATAACTTGCATATTTCCTTTTGCTCTAAGCGTAAAAAAAAATCTACTAAAAAAAAATCTACAGATTACACAATGGAGAATGATAGCAATACATTTCTATGCAACTTGAAAAGGTTTCCATGAAACCTTTTTCCCATGAAAAATCAAACTACTCTGCTTTGAGAGAAGTAGCTAAAGCATTAAAAGACAGATATATCAGCCATACTCTGATCAGAAGCGAGTTTTATACAATCAGAGATTTTACCAGAACCTATTATTAAAATGTTAGCAATGAAGTTCACACTGGCATACAAATGTGACTATTCCTGAAAACCAAGGAACTGGCATGCAAATGGATCAAAGCAAAATTCACTTTAAGACTATGACTTTGTATTTTCATAAAATCTTTCATACAGGACAGAATAAAGGTGGAAGTGGAATTATGTCAATCACTTCAAATAACAACTATGAATTATTATCAGGTTGAGAGCAGGAACACTTATCTATATATCTATTTTAACAGGTACATATACAGAACAAGAAATTCTTTCCAATTTAACCAAATAATATGAAATATTTTTAGAAATAGTAGGTAAATAAGCAATAATAAAATTAGGCAAAGTGGATTTTATTATGTATTAATGTTTCCTTAAAAATGTCAGGATTGTGTGTTGTGAAACATAATTTGCTTCCAGTAAAAACTTCAGGTTTTGATACTGATAATTGTTGGCGCAGTAAATACAACGCAAGTATAAAAAGGTTAAAGAGTACAGGACTATTGAAAGTCATTGCTAATGTTGGTAAAACTGCCAGTGTTCAGTGTGGATTACTGAATGCTAAGATTAGTGGAATGAAGATTAGCAAAATTCTCTGGAGTTATTAATATGCCTGTAACAGTTTTCCACTAGATACCAAGGGAAATGTTTATATTTGGAGCCAGAACTACCCAGATGGAGCACTGTCAATATTAAGATGTATCACCAATTTTAAGATACTTTTCTGAACTGCCTACTGGCCAGAATTCTTTATCTTAACAAAACAAACAAACAAACAAAACAGATTTTTTTCCCCTCAGTCTCCAATACACTAGAATTAACTGAAATACAGATGGCACCAAAGCTGGCAGTACCCGAAACAAATCCACCACTCTGATATTGACATTTGCATGTATATATCCTAAAAAGCCAAGTTTTCCTTCAGAAAGCAAGAGGTTTTTGTTGTTCTTGTCAATTATTTACAATCAAAAGTTAAAGTTCTTGTATTTCCCAAATTCTGCTGAATAATTTATGCATCTTCTGAGCAAATGCCCTCAATACAACAGTACCCTTTGGTTTAATAATAAACGCTAATTTATTTTTTTTTACTAAAAATAATTACTTAATTGCATCCTCAACTTTTAATCATATTAAAAAGCCTTATATATTTAATTGACATAATTTTTTGTATGGATAAATGAGTCATGTACTCCCTAGCATTCTTGTAACGGCTACAAATTTTGCATAAACTCATTTCTTCTCACCAACAGAATAATAATGTTGGCATCTTAGTTTGAAAATACAAATCAACAGCAAAGGACAATCTTAAGCTTCTGATAATTTAATTTACTTTTTTTTGTCCTAAAGAGGAATCGTGCATTATCTATGCACTGGCTGTTTAAACTATTAACTGGTTAACTTAAAAGAAAAAGCATATAGAAAAAAAATATTCATTTTGAGATACATCAAGAAATATGTCTAGACTGTGCTGTTACATGGAACATTTATTTTACTATTTGACAGAAAGGCACTGTTGTAGGGTTGGTATCACAAGCTTGAAGCCAGTAAGTCTAGCAACCATTTCTTGTGCCAGTTAATTACAAGAAATAATGGGAGACCTTACTTCAAACTCTAGGTGCATACCACAGCCCAAAATGCATGTAAGACAATGAGGAATAATCTGAACTATCTGGAAATACTCCTAGGAAAACTGTTGAACATAAGTGCATACAGGAGAAAGGAAAAAATGAAAGCACCAGGAAGTGAATGACAGAGTTGTCCAGCATATAGATTCTCTGACCTTAGGAGAGCTTTGCAAAAACACGTTTTGGATCTACAGTGCTAAATATGAGAAGATGGTTACTTGTGGGAAAGAAAATTTTTCTGGTTTTTTCTGCCCAGGACTTCTAATTCTTTGCAAGCCTACAGGAGACTGTTAAGCAATCCCTAACTTCATTGTTAGCTCCTCTAAGTTGGGATAATGTGTAAGACTCCAGTTCTGGCTGCCACTTTGGTAATTCTATTCCACCTCAACCTTAACCTTTGGATAAACAGCTACCCCACAGCATGAACATAGTTAAAAAGACCCGCTCACCTAAATGAGGTAGGAAAGGGGGAATCTTTCTAGTTCATTCTTTAGAGGTTGACTTTCAGAAACTCACAAGGCTTTCATAGAAAGAATATGAAGATTTCCGCAACAAAGCAGGCCCAGTAGGACATTCAGTTTCTGGCTACAGTCACTAACAAATTAATCAAAACCAAAGATGAATAAATGGCTTATGAAACAATAACCTACCCCTAGGGGAAGCATATGCTTTATCTATTAAAAAAGAAGTTATTTTATTTATATAAAGCCATTACTGATAATAGTGAGACTTCTTCCTATCCCAGATCCTTAGGAAAGTTCTTACTGTTCACTGAAACATCCAGTGCTAACTGAACTTGAAGTCAATCTCAAAAGTCACATTGTGGCAGCAAATTCCACATCTGTATTTGTCTTTCTAAGTTATGCTTGTTCTGCTTTTGAATATTTTCTTTCTCAGGATATATTACAAAACTGGAATGCCTGGTTTTCATGATCCCATAGAAAATGGATGTATCATTTATCAGAAACATGCAGTAGGTATATTTTGCTTTCTTTTAATGGTTCTTTCTCTAAATTACACAGAGCAAACCATCTTGATGTTCATTCACATGGGACTGCTCCTCATATATTTTACCAAGTTTATTATATACCTAGATTCCTAACCTCTTTGCTATATTCTTTTCTGGTGGTGGGGGGCAGCAAAGATTTAACTCAGTATTTCAGGATAGGGTACTTCTAATATGCACAAGTGATGCTTTAATGTACTGTATTGTACTCTCCATCTCTTTCCTTACAAATACGACTATTTTGTTTTTCTTTAACTACCATCCTAATTAGACGTCTTCACTGAACTGTTCATAATGAAAGTTGTCTTCTTTCTATGCATTTAAAGCAGATCACAGTAAAATACAGAAGTACTGTTACTCATAGCCTTTGTGTATATCAGTATCTTTTTGGAGAGCTAGACTTGATTACTAAGTGCTGTGGAATTGAAAGGATATTTGCCAGATTATATCTGTGGTAGAATGAGATATGCATATTACAGCCCGTATGTAGACTGCAAGATCAAGAGGTACCAGGTAACAGAGAGAACAATAGGTTGAACTGCCTACTACCTACTCCACAGCCTCTGCATAATTGCTCAGAGTATTCTATAACTTTCATAATGCATCAGGAGCTTCAACACAGAGAATCTCATTTACATCATGTAATACTTCTAAATAAATTGGAAAGTGCTATCAGCATCACAGTAACAGTGCAGAAAGCTTAATACCTACAGCAAAGTTAACACAGGTTTTCTCTTCTATGGCTATAAAAAAAAAAAAAATCCATTCAGAGCCACTATTTTTTAAATTCAAACTGATAAGAACACAAGCCCATAAGAATTAATAGGGTCAGATCAAAGGCCAGTGCTCCCAGTGTTCTGTCCTCCATGATTGCCAGCAACAGATACTTGGAGAAAAACATTTTTCCATGCTCTTCCTAGACTTACGACACAAGTGTCTAAGTAGAAGCAGAGCATACAATGATGTTTTACATGAATCCAGCAACCTATAGCTTCTAGTTCCCACTGGCTTAAAAGATTTCCTAAGGCAAGATGAATCATTATCTGTATTTTCTTCTGCTGAAATGGGTGATAGACTGGACAGAACCAGAATTTATATTAATTCTCAAACTTAACTAGAAATGTATCCATGCAGAGGTATTTCTTTTTAACACCACACTTTCCAGATAAAGCTTGTGCTGTCAAAGAATCAGTAGAGGTGACTTTTTATTAAAATGCTGAAAATGCTGGTATTGAACAGGACTGCACATTTATCTTTAAGGAGGAAAGGAACAGAATAATCATACTGAGTACTGAAGAAAAGAACCATGAATACCAGAATACTGAAGAAAAGAACCATGAATAGAAACAGTAAGTCACTACTGGAGTTGTGAAGGATATAAAACAGGTCTGGAAGAAAGCTTCTATTTTCACAGTCTTTGAGAAGACAGAGTTGTCTACTGAAATCTTAGCTGTCACAAAATTAACTTGTTTGCAATTTTGGTAATATAGCAAATTATATTTGTTAATATAATCCTTTCCTGAACTTCTGTGAATAATGGCAGGACTTAGGAAGAACAGAAACTAGATCTGCTTGAGTATTAATGGAAGTAACTGTGCTGAAACATCTCATGACTACACCAGTCCTTCTAACAGAGAACACTGGCTGTTGCAAAGAGTCAGATGTGTGTCTGTAACATGTCACACTCACTTGAGGAGGAGCAATGAACAACTCCTGGCAGGAACCAACTTTCTTATACAAAGCAGAAGATGCTGTTCAGAAACTCACCCCTAGTAACTGGTAGGTTTTTCAATAAATGGCATAAACGGCTTCCGAGGAATTCAGATGCGGTAAGATGTGAAGTCTTGTCTCCCTTTCTTCCAAATCAGGGAACTTCCTCCACATCTACCTACTATTTCATGAACAAGTACTTAACATTTTGGAAATTAATAGAGGAGGCCTATGCCATGTCATATTTGTCCTGCTATTTTGAAAATTCATCTTAATATACTAAAGTAAATTAATGTGCTTAAGGTAATAAGGAAGGACAAAAAAATGGAGGCAAGTGGTATCTATGACTGGTTGATATTTTTGAACATTTCTTAGATATCAAAAGTTCAAACTATAACCCCCAGGGCATCTCAAATTTCTGAAGAAAGCTACAGACAACAGTCATAAATTCCAAGTAAAACCAAAGTAAATCCAAAAAGATGATTTCTGAGTTCTTCCCTAGTTTTCTTAGCAACTCATTTAGTTTACTATGAGACCATACCATATAGTTCCAAAGGAAAATTATATTTTTTGAGGTTTGAGGTGTTTGTTTTTTTTCTTAATTTTCCATGCATACACCAAAGATGTAAAATTTATTTTAGAATTGCCTTCTAAAAAGAGAAATAATATCTACTGAGCAACTATTTCTTCATCACAAAACATACAAAATTTCTGCAAATGTTCAGTATTAGATTAGAAATTGTGCTAATGTGACAAAGAAAACCTTAAGATTCTGCGTCTTGTCACAAATCTAAGCTGACATTATTGTCAATGTTTTAAAATCGAGGCAGAGAATTAATAAGTAGCATTCCCAGTAATAATGTGCAGAGTTTGGTGATCCAGGAGACATTCACTGGGAAAGTTCATTTCTACACAGCTGAAAACTAAACATTATGTTCCTGAGAACTGTTCTTATGGCAATACAGATAATTATCTTTTGTCTGTGAGATTTTAGTCACATAAATGTTAAATGGTTTTATTACTTTTTTTTATCCACTTTTTTTTTTTAACAGTCCTTATACTTATTAAAGTTTGCATTGCTGAATAGTTATGAAAGTGCAGTAATGAAAACAGACAAATTATTGTTAGAAAGCAAGAACAGCATGCAAGAAAACAGAACTAATCCAGTGTCTAACCTTAAAGTTGGACCACCCTATCATGGAAGAAATACTACATGAAAGGCAAATAAACACCTGTCTTATTTTTACTTTCCATATGTGTATCTGTGCTAATATAAGTTTATCAAATAAAAGACAGTAAGCATGAACTAATCAAGAATTGACTGTTTCTAAAAGCAATGCAAAGTCAAAACCAATTCTAAAACAATGTACTTTTCTACTGAAAAAAATAAAAGTAGAAGCCAATAATGGATGTTTAATTTACTGAGTTATATTTCACAAGATGCAAGGTCTCAAAGCCTTTCACTTCTAGATTTCATCTCTTGCTAACTTCTCCCTCCTACATTTATAAAAAGTTAAAGCTTTAAATTGCTTTACAGAAACTATTCAAGATACAAAGCTGAATCTCTTTGGGAACAGCACAGAATCTATAATTTTTTTTTTTTTGAAGAATATACTTTGCTTCAGCAGTTACTTTTGCTATTGCAGACTACTTTTCTTAGAAAGACTCCAGATGGTTGATCTGAAACTAAGGTCATTTTTTTTTTGACATTTTCTTTAAAACAGCATCAATGTGTGTGTGTGTGCGAGAGAGAGAGAGAGAGAGATTTTCTTCGATGATGGCCTGCCTCGAAAATCATAATCTCATTACTGCAATGTGTATTTAGGTAAATTGTAGGTCTCGCCTTGGCATTTAATTAGTCACTTGGAAAAAAAACAAAAAACAAAAAACAGCATACACCTTCACTTGGGCATATATTTGCACTGCATAACAGTTATTGCTTAATTATCCTTATTTCAGAAGCAATATTTATTCACTTCACCTGCTAAAAAGTGTTAGCCTCTATGTTCTCTGTAAATCATATCAAATATATAAACATTTTCTCATTTCCCTTTTATGTCTAATCTCTTTGTTTTCCATCCTCAAAGTAGTGTCCTTAAATGTTTCTTCACACTGTCCCTTACCCCAAATTAGTTTGACAAACACATAAAAGAATAAGAAGTAAATATTTCCGTTTTTGCTCTAATGGAATATTTGTCCTTTAAGTTATTTCCTGCCTGGAGCATGTACTGTGCTTTACTCAGCTTAATTCAATTCATTTTTGGTATCTAACATAAGGAAGAATGTCTTTCACTGGTTCCCATCATTCAGATACCATTTCCATTCTATTGTACACACGTATCATTTGAGTCAAGCGTTCATCACTAGTTGCTTTGAAAAATATGAAGAGTAAAATATGCTCACCTTCAGGCTCCCCACAGAGTGTACACTGTGACTCTGCAAAGAAAAAGAGAAAAAATATAATTTCTTGTTAAGATCTGTGCGGTCTAGAGTTATGAAATCATAATTACATTCAAATAAAACAAACCTTATGGAACTCAAATTTAGCACGGAAAATGTATTTCTACTTTCAGCAACTGTTTTTTTTTTTTTTTCTTTTTTTCTTTTTAAACAGCTGCAACATAACTTTCAAAAAAGAATTTTTGCTGGAAGAATTTTCTAAATAGAGCTATATAAGTCTCTAGTTATATTTATGTAACTATCATCTCCACAGAGTCCAACTGAATGAATTCAGGTAGCAGGAGTTTTTGCTTCCACATGACTTGTTTTGTATTTGTGGCTGTACAATACTGAAGCGACAACAGCCATTCAAAGTTTAAGCCTCCTAATATTCTATCATTGGAGGTAGCAGAAAATAACAGAAACAAAGTTATTATACTTCTTTGTCATGAAAGACTTTAAAGTCTTCACAAGTAAATGAAATAAGTCAGTCAATGTGCTGTTATATGAAGTATTCAAGTATAGAAATGAAGAAAATACAACTCCATCTTAATAACCACAGGGTCTCCAAATTTACAAGTATTATTTTACTTATACATCACTATTTGGAAGTTGGTTGTCAATTATTTTGCATAATGTACAAATATTTGCACACACAGGAAATTACTTCAAGCATCCCTCGCTTGAGATATAGCTGCTTCAGGTGTTGATATCAAGCTGAAGAACAAAGTTTTTATTTAGAATCCGAACAGCAGAATCAACTGAAATCACAGGGATTGTAACCAAGTTGGCAGATAATTCTGACAGTGCTAGAAAAAGACTTGTTCAAGACAGATAAGTATATGTTTCAATAACAAACCTCTGGAATTTTAAGATTTGAATGAAAAATGACAACTAACAGCGAAAAGTATGCTGAAGAAAACATGCATATACATGCACACACATTTACGTGTGCATCTGTCTTTATACAAATTAAGTGCAAAGAACGGTTTAATATTCCTGGTTATATACAAATCCCTTAACTCAAAAGCCTGTTAAATTTCTTTTTTTTCCAACAAATGGCAAATAGAAGATTGGACTTCAGCTGTGATCTTGTTGTTATGGAAAGAAAAAAAAAAAAAAAAAGGCACCAGAAACATAAAATATGAAATGCATACACTGAGTTGATTGACCTTTACAGTGCTTCTGTAACATTGCCAGTTATTTAGAAGTACTTCTAAATACAGATAAGAGTCTATCACAAAATAACCCATTGTTGTAATGGTACTTGACCCTACATCTTCCCTCTATTTTAAAAATGTTAGTTGTTGCTTTTTAATACTATCAGAGATTTTAGTATACATGATGGGAAGGAATGAGAAAAGTTATGTTAATTCAGGCAACTCTACTACTGTCTTAGGTGGATCACAGTTTTAAAACAGGATAAAATGCCAGAAAAAAAAAAAAAGAAAAGAGAGAGAGAGAGAGAGAGAGAAATTAATTTTGATGCAGGTCAGCACTGTGAAGCACCTAGTTGAATGATCTTTAGATAGACTCACTGGTGTCCCCAGCAGAATTGACAAACTGCAAACAACAGTCCAGTGGCAAGCTTGGGAAAACTCACCAATGAAAAGCATAAAAAAATTAGTCACAGATACCACAGGACAGTTTTTTCCACGTCTGGATGAAAAATGCACTTGCCACAATCCGAAGTGATGCAGAGGAAGCAGCTCAGAAGATTTTTTTCACTTTTAATTCAAAGACTTTCTGAGGTTTGACTGAGAGGGGCTGCCTGTCTGTGTGCACTTTATTATCCTGATTGATAAGGAAGAACAAACTGAGACTTGGTTTCTGAACTCCTGGCTTTTTGCTGATCCTCTATGTCCTGCTAACAACCACTTCAGTGGCTTGCTACAGTCCAAAGAGTCTGCTTGACATTTTTTGCAGCCCTCAACACCATTTTCCAAAGGTCCCCATTCAACAGTACAAATTATTAGCTTCCCTCTTTTCCCACCAACATACCTTAGTGCCAATACTTGAATAGAATAGTGCAGTTGGAAGGGGCCTACAGAGATCATCAAGTCCAATTACCTGACCTCTTCAGGGCTAACCAAAAAGGTAAAGCACATTCATGAGGGCATTTTCCAAATGCCTCTTGAACACTGACAGGCCTGGGGCATCAGCCACCTCTCTAGGAAGCCTGTTCCAATGTTTGACCACCCTCAGTGTGAGGAAATGTCTCCTAACACCCATTCTGACCCTCCCCTGGCATAGCTCTGTGCCATTCTCTTGCGTCCTGCCCTTGGTGAACAGGGAGCAGAGAACGGCATCTCCCTCTGTATGTTTCCTTCTCAGGGAGCTGCAGGGAATAGCGAGACTGCCTCAGCCTCCTCTTCTCCAAACTGGAGAACCCAAGTGTCCTCAGTCTCTCCTCACAGAACATGCCTTCTGGCCGTGTTACCAGATTTGTTGTCCTCTGGATGCTCTCAAGTCCCTTAATACACTGCCACAGAACTGCTGCAGTCTGGAGCAGGTCAGATAGTCTGACTGCAAAATAAGGCTTACAGATAAGACTGGTGCCAGAAAGTTGTCCAAAAGCTAGCTCTCAGCATTATCCCTGATGGGCAACTGCTTTTTTTGGCTTTCTTTCAGGTGTTTGTTTAAGTTCCTGTGCTGACGGGCAGGCCAGGTGTTTCTTCTCTTACCTCATATACATGCTTGGAGAAAGTTCATGTGGGGATTTTGTTTTAATTCATCACTGTATCCTTCCAGAGGCAAGGAATCATTGCAAGCTGACAGCAGTGCTGGTAAGAAGCAGACTTTGTGGACGTGGATGATTCACCAGTAATCATGTGCTTATAAATTCCCCTCTCCCCATAGTCTGCTGCTGTGGGGGAGGACTAGATACCCATTTTGTTGTGCTTGACACATACGATTGAGCGACAAACAGAAACACAACTCCCTGTGCTAGGCACGTGAACAACATGACAGGGAGGATGTACAGAGCATTGCTTCCACAGAGCCTGTGTGTGCATGTGCCTGTGTTGAAAATCTCAGTGATTATAGCTACACTATAGGAAGAGAAAAAAAAAATCAAGACCACACTGGTTTTGCTACTATGAATGGCAGTTAAAAGACATATTTGCACTTGATGTGGGAAATAATTAAGTCTATTCTATGATAATTGTTGAAAAATCTTACGTCCAATGTTTCTAAGCCTAAAATCATATCAAACATGCATATCACACTCAGATATTTGTACATTTGCATTACACATAAATACAGAAATCTTTAAAATCCTTTAATCCTGTCTTGAAACTTATTCCAACTTAGTTCCTCTGGAAGTTGCTGCATCTTGATAGAAATGATCTCTCTGGAAGAGAGGTCAATACTAAATTCCCGTATTAATTCGGAAATTTTCTTTTAAATCTCATTTAAATTTCAGTTCTGAGATGGGATGGATGGCAGCAGTCAAGGACATGACAACAGTGGAAAATTTACAGCTCCATCAGCTGAAGTGACGTTACTTAGGCTGAAGTGCACCTAACCTAAGGATGGGTAGCTCAGCATTAATGCTCCAAATCTAAAGTAGCCCTTAAAGACTTTTCTAATTAGAGGAAAAAACAGTCACCTAACCTGCTGTGGAAACCTGTGTTAGCATGAATTAAATCACTTTTTGTAAGTACCCACTGTATTTGTGTGTGTGTGTGTGTGTGTGTGTGTTGTTACTGGTCTTAAATGTAGATTCTGTCTTCACATTAACATTCATTGCAAGACAGAAGTGTTCACTGGAAGTGATCTCTGAAGGTCTTGGAAGACCTCAGCCTCCCACTGAAACAGGGCTGCTGCCACAAGTTCAGCTTATCCAGGGCTCGGACAGACAAGTCTTGAAAGCCACCAAGGATGGAGTGGCAGCCTCAGTGGGCAGCCTACATTAATGCTGCCTCGACCTCTTACTGTCCTACTTGAACCTCTCCATCTGCAGTTTTTGGCCTTTCTTCCTTGTTATATCACCCGGTACTGCCAAAATGACTTTGAATCCACCATCTCTGCAATTCTCCCTCAAACAGTCGTAGGCTGCTATTGGATCTCCACTGGAATAAATTAGCCCAGCTCCCTCAACTAGTTTCTTTGTAGGCCAAGTACCCTGACCATACAGCCTTTTTCTAGACCCTGACCGGAGGGCCTTTTGCTAGACCCCTTCCAACTTCTCCCTGTGTTTCTTGAAGCAAGGAGCTCCAAATACTGAGCACACATTCCAGGTGCAGCCTCACCAGCACCAAGCAGAAGGAAGAAACCATCTCCTCAATCTGCTGATCATACGCATTGGGCAAACCACACTTAGGCAGCTTTCCTATTTGCAATGGGAGAACACTGTTGGCCTATATGCAACCTGCCTCCTTCAGAAATGAACAAATGAAGAAAATCAAGTCTTAGTAAAAACAGTCCCCTGACCCAAGTCAGCCATCTATCATAAAGGTGCTAATATATGGCACAAGACCGGGAGGGAGTGTGTGGCCAAACATAGGCAGACCAAGGTTCCTCTTTTCGGGAGTCACCAGACCATAGATCAGCTTCAGGAAATCATGAAATCTCAGTCTCAGGCATACAATTATTTTATGACCATGATGGATGAAATGAAGTCTACAGTGAAAATGCTTAAGCTACTGCACATTGTAATGGAATAGAAACAGTGACATGACCCATTCCAACATTTCAGACAAGAATATTTATTAAACATCTCTTTCTGCCATTTCCTATTAATGGATTATGCCTCTACATATCTGATTCATCTGAAGTATTGTACTGATATATTCACAGGAGGTATTCTTTCTTCTTAATACATTGCTAATCAGCTTCACTTAAAGATGTTCACTCTTGCAAACACTCATACATGTGAGAAGCTTCTTTGTCATTGTTCTCAAAAGTAAAATGACTAAGACGGGTAAGTGTTTGGAGATTTGGGACCCAATAAATCAATAGAACAAGGAAAACCTGTATTTATATTATTAATCTCACTCTATCATTTTGAAATTGGCTAGCCAGCAGAAATAATTTTCCCAGATATAAGAACTTGCTGACAAAATAGGTCATAAGAAGGATCTTTTGAAGAAACAAATTTATCATGAAGACACAAGCTCTTTCTTTCCCCCAAATAATATGAAATTTATTTTATTTTGATAGTTTTTCTTGTCTAACCTGGGTAATAAGTAAAACTAAAGTTCATAAACCCGTACATGTAAAAGCTGACATTCTTTCTCCACATAGCTGAGTTCAGCATCAAGTTTTAAATTAGAGTGAAGATAAATTATTCTGCTAAACATGTGCACTCTTCCTTGCTTTGTGAATAGCTTTTTTGGTATGGTTGATGCAAATACAATGAAGTTCACTATAAAGGGCCATGATAAAGAACACAATATATTGGCCAAATGAAAGACACAGAACAGCCATTATGAATAAATTACAATTCAAAATACCTGTGCAAGCTATGTAATGTAATAAGACTAAGCCAAAACAGTATTAGTGATATTCAAAATCAGTTTAAAGGAGACAGTGGATTGTGTTTCTTAGTTAACTACACTTTAAAGTACGCTATACTCTCAGCAGGGTCTACCCAGATTACGGAGCCTAACTTGGTTGAGTTTTGACCAAAATATACGGAAGTGACAGTAAGACAAGAAAACATATGCAAGGTGAGGAGCAGCATTAGGGATAACTTCAGTACAGCATTCTGGAAATGGATGTGGTCAGCCCTTCTGAGTGCCTCTTGAACAATACCACACATCCAGTTTGTATCCCCACTTATTGCTGTAGCACTTTTCTGTCTCTCAAAGGCCCTTTGCAGCCACCCTTCTCTATATGATTTTAAATTTTAACTACAAGCATAATTTTTTGGACTCATCGAAAACAATCCTTAGGTTTTTGCTTTGTTTTGTTTTCCTTTTTCATTTATGCAAACTAATAGTAATAATTAAAAAAAAAAAAAAAAAGCAGTGAAAAAATGGATCGAGTTTCAGTAAGGAGGTTTAGCAGATATGGTTTAGGTTTTCATTTCACTGGTTCCAATGGCAAGAAATGCAACAGATTTTGGAACTATGCCATCAATGTTTTTTCACATCATTTTACTGATGCCAGTGAAGGGGAAGTCCACAACACCTAAAGAGACATAGAGTAGCCATGCATTATATTGAGGCTTATGGCAGCTGAAAAACAAGGCATAGTTTAAGGTGATGCTGTGGGACTTCTAATCATTTTCAGGATTTTAGTCCAATATTTGTATCTAAACGTGGCTATAATAGTTGCAATAAAAGATGACTGTGTTATGAACAATGTTTTTCATTCTCTCTTTTAATGTCTATTTTTTTCTCCTACACCTTTTGCTTTATCCATTTCTGTTTCTTCTGTTGATATCTCACTGTTGCACAATACCATCAGGTGAAATATTGATGTGACAGACCTATAGGATACATTTTTTCATGTCTGCCAAGAATCTCTCATTCACAGTTATCCTCTTGCTTGATACTGAAACCAGAGAAAATCCTCTGGACATCTCCCACTCTGTGTTCAGTCATCCATGCAGGTAAGGTGTTGAGAGATACCTACAAAAACCATCTAGTCTAGCTCTGCAGAGTACACTAGAGCTTTCCCTACAGATTATTTTTTTGTTGTTGTTTTTCTAAAATATTCCCCAAAATCTCTGATGACAGGAAATACTGTCCTCTTCAGGTAAATTATCTTTGTTGCTTTCCAGATGGGGAGTTTTTAATATTAAAATCAAATCATATATATATCTATGCACACACACACATCCCAAGCAGACACTGTTTTCAACTATGCTGATGGAAAATAAAATCTCTAATGCACTTACCAAATAAACAAACAAACAAATAAATAAATACATAAATCTATTCCAGATTCTCCAGATACTCTTTATTTTATTCAGGTCTTGTTTTTTCTGTTCTAAACCTTGTTCATCCAATTTTTCCTCCCCAGTCATGGTTTCTAATGATCATCTCATCTTTGCTGTTCTCCTCTAGACTCTTTGCAACTTTGCCAATCAAAGTTTTAAGTTCCTGACATTGAACACAGTACAATACCGGAACCCTTCAGCTGGCAGGTAGAGCAGAATAGTTACACTCTTGCATATTTTTAATATTTCTAAGAGTGTCACTGGCACTCTTTGAGTATCACTATTTCTGCATTTTGGAGAACAGAAAAAATACAATAGAAAAACAAACAAACAAAACAACAACAACAAACCAAAAATGAAAACAAATGAACCAAAAAAACACTGCCTGTGAGAGACTAGCAGTTGGGCTATATTGGGAAAGACAGAGCAAGGGGAATAAGTAGCCCTGGGAAAGGAAGAGACTGAAAGAACTTTAAATAGAAATATAATATAGAATAGCCATTATTAAAATAGAATGAGCCTAAAGCAGAAGAAAATCAACCAACCTGGCAGCTAATTTTGTATCGTTTTGAGCAAATGAACTGACATCCAACCAAATATATAAAGCAAGCACTAAGAGCCCATTATTTTCCCCAGATAAAAATATAAGGTTCATGCTCAAAGCAATGCCAGAACTTATTCACAATACTTGCACATCAGAATCCTTCTCCATATGGAGTTTACACATTACATGTGCATTAACCAAGCCAAAATATATTTCAGAAAAGAATGATGAGACCAGGCAATCAAATATTTTCATAGGAAAACAAAAGTAACTGAAGCGATAAAAAGCAGAATACAAACCACTCAAAAAAAAAAAAAAAAAGAAAAGAAAAAGCTAATGTTTTCTCTCTTGATGATTTGAACACAAATACTTTTTTTTTCAGAGTGGCAGCCATAAGCAGTAATAAAATGGATGTATGTTAGCACGTTTCTGACACACATTTCAAATGCACACTGTTGAAGTGTGAAGTTCAAATATCCTTGAATGAGTCCAAAAAATAAAAATAAAAATCAGGTGTGCTTATAAAGAGCAAATCTACATGCTTTTCTCATTTTTCTATTCATTTTTTCGTATTTGACATTCTATGGTTATAGTGAGTCATCTTCCTCACAACTGAGAGGATAAAAACTCACAAACCCCTAATCACACTGTTGCATCTTTATGAAAAGCACCAAGTAGAGGAAGACTGATGATAAAAAATTGTGAGACCATAGATCTATGACAGTGCTATGAAACACCAAACTGAAGACATTTTGTGCCACGGGCTTGCTCCAAACCCTTCTGAAGCCAATACAAGTCTCATTGGAATTCAGTGAACATGGGGTCAAACCTCAACAGCATACTAATGCAAATAATTGCTAGGCTATCTATCACCATTCATCCCTCTCTGTCTTTTCTCTCTTCTTTTACTTAGCTTACATTAAAAGATTTCATCAATAATTTCACAGCCTCGTAAGAACAAGTAAAAATGGTACAAATCCAAGCTGAGCGTGATATAACAAAGAACCAGATAGACAAATGGCAAAAAATATAGGATGGGACAGCACAGTTATAGACTAGATCACATACTCTGATACTCCAGTACTCTGAAGGTTAAATTGATTTTATCTCCCCTTTCTTTTCTTATCTGTCATATTGGAATCAGATTTCAAAAGGATTTGAATGGGGTGGAGAACTGACAAACAGATTTAAAGAGGTCATTTGAAATACAAAGGGTGTACAAGAAGTGTGAAAGAGCATGATGTAACCATTAGAGGGTTAAAAATGAATTTATTATAAAAGGAGATGAAGTTCAAGGTGTATCCACATCTGAGCAAGAGAAAGTCTCCTTGCTGAGACTGTGGAATTATATCCTTCACGTAAAATCAGCAATGTACATGGACTTCAAACAACACAGGTTGGAAGAGATGTCTTGAGTCTACCCCTCAAGACAGAGCACTGCCAATTTCAAAGTAACATGAGTTTTCTCAGGCTTTGTCCACCTCAGTTGTGAAAATCCACCAGGAAGGAGAATCAACAGTCTCGATGGTCAACTGTTGTGGTGTTTGAGCACCCTCACCCTGAAGATTTTTTTCCTCGTGTGTAATTGAAATTTCCCTTGCTGCAATATCTGTCCCTTCCCTCTCATCCTTTCAGTCTGCCTGGCTGGCTGGCTCCATCTTCTCTGTAATGAAGAAGCAGCTGAAGACAGCAATTATCTCTGCTGTCCTCTTAGCTTCCTCTTCTTCAGGTTGAGCAAACCCAGATCTCGCCAGTGTCTCCTTGTGCACCATGAGCTCAGGTACCCTAGCCATCCTGGTAGCTGTACTCTGGACACACTCCAGTTTGGCTATGTCTTACACTGGCACAGGGGCAGGGGTTATAACTGGGCTCTACTCCAATTGCAGCATCTCAAGTGCTGAAAAAAGGGGAATAATTACCTCCTTCAACCTGCTAGCTGTAAAGCCACACTGCTGAGATTGTAACAAAAGGGCACTTAAACATGGAAGGACTGTGATATACATCTAAAGCTCCAAATTGGTCCAGTCCCAAATCACCTCACATGCTACGTGATTACTTGAGGAGGTTACGGCAGTTACCCTAACGTACCAGGCAATGTGTCCGAACAGCTATAGACCATAGCTCAAGGTCTGACCTGTCATATAAGCCATTTATACTGACCTAAGAAAGAATCCTAAAATGGATTCCTTCTTCAGTACAGGCTGGGTGGAAACGAAGCCTGTTTATATGAGGCCAGAACTATCCTCTGTAAGGATTTCTGTCTTGACCAGTCCATAATTAGTTAATTAATTAAGTCTTAGGTTGGATCGTAGGAAGAACTTCTTTACCGAAAGGGTTTTTAGACATTGGAACAGGCTGCCCAGGGAAGTGGTGGAGTCACCATCCCTGGAAGTTTTTAAAAGACGTTTAGATGTAGAGCTTAGGGATATGGTTTAGTGGGGACTGTTAGTGTTAGGTCAGAGGTTGGACTCGATCTTGAGATCTCTTCCAACCTAGAAATTCTGTGATTCTGTGATTATCAGAATCAGAAATCACAGAATCAGAGAATTGAAGGAGTTGGAAGGGACCTCGAAAGATCATTGGGTCCAACCCCCCTGCTAAAGCAGGTTCCTTAGAGCAGGCTGCCCAGGTAGGTGTCCAGATGGGCCTTAAATATCTCCAGAGAAGGAGATAATGTCTTTTGGCATTTAATGGCATTACTACTTATATCTCTGTACCCATGAGAAGAGCTTCCATATAATCTCTACTCTCCATTAAAGATGTTATGTTTTGTTGGGAGTGAGCAAATACACAAGAAACACAAATTTAATGTGAAACATTAAACTTAATTAACAAGCAAACAAAAATCTGTATAGCCTTTGCCACCAAACTAATAAGTGTTCATAAGCATAGTATAGCAAAATTTTAAGAGTGAACTGACTAAAATATACTTCTCCTTTTCTCTTGGACATTCTCAGAAGAAGTCTGCTCCATGGATAAGTCCAAACATTTCCGTTTTACTGGATTTATAAATATGACCACTACCTTAACCATTACAAAATCAGAGAGCTCACTGCAGGACTCAGACTAAGCTCAAAGTAACAAGAGTGCTTAATTTTAACTTTCATAGTAGAAACTAAAAAAAAAAAAAAGCTTGTAATTTTTCACAAAACAACTACTAACGTCATCTCCTAGCTCATAACTTGTTCTGGTGCAGTGAGGCTCCATACCTGTCCAGAACCCCTATGCTGGAACAGCTTGTGAAATTGAGCACATCTGGAAATTTTTACATTCCTCGTCATTCATAAGTGAAAACAAGCCAAAATTCCAGTTGCAACTAAATGAACATTAATAAGAACTGGAAGTAGGTCCTTTCACAAAAAGATGTAAAATTGAGGAGTTGAGAGTCCAAAAATATTTCATGAAGCTACAACTGAGACCTTGAATTCAGGAACTAAAAAGTCTGATTATTTATTTTTTTTCTTTCAGAAACACTCATAAGTTTAGCCTTAAAGAGCCAAAAGCAAAGTTGAAACAACAGATTTAAAGTTATTATTTCTCTTTAACTACATGAATAGTTCTTTTTCTTTCTTCAATACATCATGTAGACAATAACAGATACCTCTTTTCAGCCAACCACATCTTTTACTTTCCTGCAGCAAACCAGTATTCACTATCACTTATCTGACCTTCACATTCTTAACATTTTTTGTCAAGGTCTGGTGATTTCTTTGATAGTTAGCTACAAGGTAGTCCAGATCTGCAGTGTTAGAAGTCTATATACAGAGCACATTCATCAAAAGGAGCCCGAAGGTCTAAATAAAAAATATGTGACTTGTTAATATGCACTATGCCATAGTCGTAACTGCTAAGCATCATACATCTCTATGTGTTGCTTAGAAACTTAGGGGAACATGAAGTGCAAATACCCAAAACTCCTATGGGATGATTTTGTCTGATTCTTAAACATTGTTGAAATTAGAACCTTGGTATAAATCTTTAAAGTGTTTTAGACATTGTTAATACATTCATAAAACTCTCAAGCTCAAATTAATGTATAAATACTCACTTAATTAAGTACAAATCATTGGTATTATCATAATTGGAACAAACTTTCATTGACAAACACAGCCTAAGGGTAGGATACTGTTGCTAGCCCCATCTGAATATTATTGCATTTTGGAAATAAAACATTTTGTTTTGTCAAATATAAAATGAAGTTGTATGATTACACATCGCTTTTAAGACTATTAAAAGACATTAGTCCATATTAAGTGCCTGTGAATTCTCAGATTAGTCAACTGAGTTTGCATGCAACAAAATCAGTTTATCTCTACTTTTTTTTTACAAAATCGTTAAATAAAATTTCTATTGTAACTGAGAACATCTCTTTTAATCTTAGAATTATCAAAACTTTTCTCTACTTCCATACAAGATACTGGAAGCAAGTCTACAGAAAAAAATGAAAAATTACAGATTAACTGAGCTATTTCTCTTATAAGATACATGATCCAGTTCAGAGACTATGCCAAGAAACTGCCACCCTCAGTTTTGTTTTCTGTCTGAATACTTAAATGGGAGAAAATTTGTTTCAGTCACAAAAAAAAGTTAATGCAGCTTTTCTTTTAGATAGCCATACTATTCTTTGCAAACTGACCCCTCAATAGTGTCTTAAGTCAGTTTATCTGCAGGACTAGGCATGTATTTAGATATGATAAGCACAAAAGTTCTGTGATTTCCACAGTGTTACTGGCCTCTGTCAAATTACAAGATGTAACTAAGGGGTAAATGACTGAAAATTTGAAACTAAGGGGATTCTTATCACCAAGAATATAATAATGAATTACTTGCAAGAGACAGTGAAAAACTTAAGATCCAGCTTTCAACAGTAAAATGATAAATAATTATACACAAGTTACTCATAAATAAATGTCACAAACTACTAGTTTGTAATGCTAAATCCTCTTAATCACAGAAACACTGCTGAATTACTGATCAAGAGAAAACAGACACACAGGTGTGAAATTGTCTGTCTGCCAGATTTAATACTTCATCCTTGGGAGGAAAAAAAAAAAAAAAGGAACATGATTTACCATGGCTATTTTTCAGCCCTATTTATCTAAGTATTCCTATTTAAAATCTTTCAATCATTGGGTGATGTACTTAGACAAGTACCATTTGTCTTCAAGAAACAATTGAGTCTCAGATTTGGTTGAAAAACAGTAAAGCATAACATTGGCTAAGATGAAGTCAAAATGTAAACAAGTTTCCCTGTATACATAACTCTTCATTAAAATCTCAGGCACCTTTAATAACCATATAATCTTCATGATCTAATTGTATGATGAGCTAGTAATAACACGAATCTATCCATTAGACTTAGAAATGCTTTGGCTTAAGTGAAGTATTATGGTATAAATTGTCCTGCCTTGTTTTATGATATAAATAACAATCTAACAAAAATTCACTTAGCAGCTAAACTACCTGGAAGAGTCTGAATGTTTCCTTGGAGATTATTCATAAAACATAGCTTCACATATATTTTTGATCTCTCCATGCTCTGAAGGCTCACAAAATTTTCACTAGCTTTGGGATTTTGGTTCTGTCTGGTCTGGTTCCATAGCAAAAATTAATTCATTAATTAAATGTTGTTGGTTTTTTTTTTTAATATTCATAAAAACAAAATAAAACTCTGGAGGTGAGTCTACATGCTTTCACATACAAACGGGGATGACAAACCTACAAAAGAAAACAGGTAAATACGTTGAATTTTAAACGTGATTTATTAACACTGATTTCATGAGAACTAACATATTTTCTTAAATGTGTCTACTTTGAAATTGAACCAGATTAGGAAATCCTTGAATGTCCATATAGCAAAAGCAAATGTGAAGGAAATGAAAGAACATCCATTCCCTTCTCCTTACCTTTAATATCATATTACCATATTTAATATCATATTACCATAATATCAAGTTGTACCATAAATACATAAAAAATTGGACCACAGAAATACACACATGAAAAAACTAAATTGAACTGAAAAGAGGAGAGGAAATAATCTCTCGCATGAAGCTTCAGGTAAATTCCCAAATTAGCATTGCTTCATGTTGAAGACATTGAATATGATGCTTACAATTACCATTCAACTGGTATTTCTTTTTGTTAAATGGAAACATCGAGATCAGTGACATCTTGCTGTTGAAACAATAATTAGGAATACAAAAGAACTGGTAACTCTGAGGAAATCCAGGCATTTTTAAACAGTTCTTTGGCTTGCTTGTCTAGCTAACTAGAAGCCCAGGCTCTGCTTTTAAAAAGACCTTCAGAAAAAAAAACAAAACAAAACAAAACAAAAAAAACATTATCATTGCTGATGTTCAAGATCAAATGTTGTAATAAACCTGGATTCACAATGATTTCAAGTCTCTGTCATAATGATTTCAAGTCTTTGTCATGACATTTCAGTTACGCTGCCCAAATTAATGACTTGCAAGGGTTACACTTATATGAAACATTTTTTTCACAGTGGGAAGAAACAGCTCTATATTATATAGCTTATATAGGAGATCTCCTTACTGTAATAACTCCAAATCGAATTTATCTGATTTGGAAATAAGAGAGTCTATTGTGAAAGAAACAGATTCTCCCATGTAAAATTTAGCAAAAAAATCAGCAAGTATACAGACAGGAACAAAGAACAAGAATGATTTTTGTGATAAAAAGCTAGGTAACAAGAATCTAGGACGGAAGAGACCAACTTGCAAAATTAACGTATTTGTCATCAGGTAAGAGAGCAAGTACCAAGAGGTAACAAGCACCACCAAACCACAGCTGAAGGCTCAAAACAATTACACCAAAATCATATACAGAAACACTGAAAGGCTGAAAAAAATAAAATAAAAATCAATAGATCCAGAGAAAAAAAGAAAAGATATAGATGAAATTTAAGTGTTTTGTTGTTGTTGTTTTAAATGCTGAAAGCATCAGCATTGTAAAACATCTGCAGAAGTCCACATATGCATAGCTACAAATGGATGCTCTGCATTAAAGAGTTCATGCTTAGTGAAACAATGAGGCTCTGCGGAAGTACTACTAACTTCCTATGAATTCCCTGGAGAGAGTACACTCAGAGTACAGATAAATGAAATACTCATTCACAGTAGGAGCTTGGTCTAAGTGTGGGAAACACAGCACCAATACCATACGTGAAAATTGAGAGAAGCATGACTCAGACGTTTATTTTTTTCTGAAAGACGAGGAACTTAAAATATACAACAGTAGGAAGTGAAAGATCAGGATCTCGGTATGTGTCACCATGGCTCAGCCAAAAATCAAAGGAATCTCACTGTTTTTTATCAATTATTTGGCCCAAGATCTTCCAATCTGTGGGTAATAACGCAACTGGAGGCAGAGCCAGTAATTAGGAGAATGCAATTGGATTCAAAAGGTTTTCCATTATTTTTTTGTGACTGGATGAGCAGATGGCAAATGCAGCTTAACACAGAAAAAATGTGAGATAATTAGCAGGGAAACCAAACACCAAGTTAGAGAATATGTACTAAGTGGAAATCTCATCTAGCAAGCTAATCAAGAGAGGAATTTGGGGGTTATTATGAAAAATAATTAAAACCATCAAATCATTTCACAGCTGCTGGAAAAAAAAAAGAAGGCAAAGATGATAGCAGGTTACATTAATAGATGGATACACCACAAAGTAAAGCGATATTATTAGTGTTCAAGGCACTTATTAAGTAAGAGCCATCTTGAATGCTCCACCTGGCCTTGCAGGCGTTGGGCTGCATGGTGAGGCAGTGCAATAGGGATGAAAATCTGGCTTGCTGCTGGTACTCCCTGCATAGCAGGCTCCTAGGGCTATGGAGAATGAGCCTCTCCCAGCCTCATTCATGACTTGACAAATTCCACGTGAGACCTAGTTAGGTTATTTTTGTTCCCACTGCTCTTACAATGCAGTTTCAGAGCCTCGGTATTGGATGGTTAAAACCATCAACCTCCATTTATTCACGGCCGGTTTATTCTATTGCAGCAATATCATTTAGGCTGTATCACTCTTCTTTCTTCCTGCTGTTTACCTCCTTGATGTATCTATAGAGAGCAATCATATCCCTTCTTGGCCTTCCTCTTGCTGTGTAAGACTTGTCAAGACATTATATTTTTCTCTTGTAAAGTAAACTCTCCACTTTCTTGATCACCACAGTAGCCCTATAAGCTCAAGTGCACACTTCTACTCCAGTGCAGATTTCTGCTGTGAATAGGTCTTGTGCTTGCAAGGATCTCTTACGACATCGGTATGTGTTAGCAAGCAAGAAGCCCCAGGAAAGTGACACAGTCAGCTGCCGCGGCAGCCAACAAGCCCACGAGGCTCACTGTTGGGAATATCTCCAGAATGTAAGAGTGAGGGGTTATTTTGGACATATTGCTGTCAGTCAGACCTGATTGGGGTAAGAAGAGGTGGGTATGGAGCTCTCAGCTTGGCAGCAACCTGTGGCAGAAGTGGAGGTGGAAAGAGTGAGAACACAGGAGCGGGAGGCTCTGGGTTGGACTGAGAGGCTGGGGTTCAGACCAAGGCTGGGGCAGGGTTTTGGAGGAAGAGGGGACACTGTGGGAGAGGAGATAGGTGACTGGTATGGGTAGGGGGGGTCATTTTCAGGGTCAGAGAGGAGTGTGGATATCTCCATATGGGCTGGGAGGAATGGAGTTGCTGGGGAGGCTCTGGAGCAGTATGGAGGCCATTAATCAGGAGTCCATTTGAGAACAGGAACACACACATGCAAACTATTCCCTTTCTCCCACTTCATTCTACTTTTAATTTGTCTTTGATAAGGAAATTAAATCCATGACCCTTGCCCTTTGGCAGGTCTCTGAGACTCTCCTATGCAGTATTCCCCCATCTGCGCCCTTCGTCCTGCATTTCAACAGGGAGCTTGGTGCCTTAAAAACAAGTTGCTAAAAGATCTGACAGTGTTGGCATCTGGGCAGAGGAAACAGACCCAAATTAAGACCCCCTCATTGTAAAGGCAGACCTACAAACTCAGCAACTATCAGATTTGTTCGGTCTCCCAATCAGCACAAGTATTATGTTGAAATCAGCTATTATACAAGCTGCTTCTTCCCCAGCAGCTGGGATTTAGGGGACATGGGAGAGAGCCAAGCGTATTGTGAACAGGGAGGCTTAGCAGATGTTACAGAGGAAGTGAAGATACTACTTGGGATGAGGGGAAAGTTATTTATAAGGAACTGGAGGAGAGAGGACTGGGTACCACAACACAGGACCATAGGTCACGGAACCATCAGATGCTATCATTAGTTCCTGCATTAATCAAACCACTTGCTTACTTTCCAAATACAGTGACTTTGTTCACGTGGCATTGTAGTGCTCAGCATAAACCTAATTTTGAACTAGTAAATTACTA
Source organism: Anas platyrhynchos (assembly GCF_047663525.1). NCBI lineage: Eukaryota > Metazoa > Chordata > Aves > Anseriformes > Anatidae > Anas > Anas platyrhynchos. The sequence goes on from NC_092589.1 coordinate 99,575,441, forward strand.
GAAGTCAGAGCCAAAGTATTCAGCAGAAGAAATTTAATATAGTGACTGATGTATAGCAGGTCTGATCGCAGAACAGAACACATTTATAAATGTTTCCCTTAATTGTGTCCCTTAAGCTTGCAGGGAGTTGGTGATTTCCAAGCACTTTTTAATCAATATTGTAAAATCACAGTAAAAAGCCTTAACAAAACAGAGAATCTCTAAGTTACCGTTCTTCAGAACATTTTCGTAGAGTTTGACTGTCCTTGGGAGTGCTTTCAACCCACTTCTACAGGAGAGAAAAAGACCTTTACTGTACATTTTTGTACACAAACTATTTCTTTCTTGCTCTTTAACCCACTTCCTCTTTTCTAGCAGGTAGGTGGGAAGCATTGTCTTATCTGCATATAACAATGCAACCACAAATTTACCTGTAGTGAGTAAAGTGGCACTTTGCTTCTGTTATTGTCAGTCATCTGGAGCAATGGGAGCGAAACTATCTCAAAGAGACTTCATCCTCAGGATGCTCCTAGCTGCACAGAATTAATTACATTGTTGTTCTTATTTGGGAATAGCATAGTTATTGTATAAATGAAGACTAGTTTTAAAGTGACATTCTAATTCACTAATACCCGGTGTTCTTAGCATCACGTACAGGGCAGATTAGTTAACAGAGCTCAGAATTTCTACCTGATGGCAAAGTTCAACATTTCAGCAATTGCTTTTGTACCTAACTGGAGACAAACCAGATTGCCAACCCATCTTGTAGATCACATTTCTCCTGTTTAAGCTGACATGTTTAACTTTGGCTTATCAAAGAGAAAGGAAACATTCTTTGTTACTGTATGATTTAGCTTGGTCAAAGTCTGTTGTGCTGCTCCCATTTCTCAGGCCTCCTATCACCCCAACAAGCAAGCTTCCCAGCCACTGGGTAACTCCTGTGATGCCATCTAGCTCCTATAAAAACACAGAACTATGTGTATCATGGGAGAGAGCCTAGTCCTGGAAACCTGATCCATAAAAAAGAGCATAGATACAAGGAAGGACTCCCTAAAAGGTGTTAAACTACACAAGTTCATGCAGTTTAGAGCTTGTTGCAGAGAAAAGCATTCCAACGCAGCACAACCTTGTTAGTGTGGCCGATGCACCTTGATGTGGAAATGATTCCTTTCATAATGTCACATTCAACAGAATTCAACACAATTGACAACTTTAGATTTTGCAGGAAATTCTCTCCTTGATCATGAAATATGCAATAAACATCAAAGCTCTTCTTAACAGAAATCAACTTTTAATAAAGGAGTCTACCACAGGCACTATGAGACCTGCACTATGTTAAATATTATTAAGGCAAATTCATGTTTTTACCATCCAACAAGAAGGTTTCTCAATACTATCAATATTTTTATTACTATTTTTGTTGCAACCCTATTATTTTTGTATATATATACATGTATATATATATATATATATATATATAGGTAGAAAATGAGAAGAAGGAAACAGAAGTATACCATTTTAATCAAAAAAAAAAAAAAAAAAAAAAAAAACACCAAAAAACAAAAACTACAAAAGGCTACAGAAATCTGTTATGTCTCCCTTTGACCTTTAGGCTGGGTAATCATTGCTACTTTTCTGCTGGTCATTCAACGCTGCAATGCTGTCCACCAGCCCAGCAGTCAGAAAGCCAGGCTTAATAAAAAGATTCCCCCCAAAAAGCATCTTCATTTTCCTTTCTGTATGAAGTTGGAGAAAAGAGCACTGTGCTTGAAAGTGTTCGGTATTTTTTACAAAACTCTGGTGCATTTATAATCTAATCATGTAATAATGCCTTGTGCTCACAGGTTCTTCTAAGTGCTTCCATTGCTTTGCCCCAGGGGGTACTATCAAGTGAGCTTATTTTTTTATGTTGACAGTCTATTGTTCAACAAGTAGTTAGAGAAAGGATCACATTTTTTTCTGAATGTGAACAAGTGGCCATTGGGGAATATAAATGTGATGAGCGCGTGGGTATGGGTCACAATGTCCTAACACACATTTTCATAGGGAACTGAAAGGCTCTGCCAGTAAATGGTATTTCACTGAACCCTGTACAGGAGCTGACACAGCGTGACAGTGTCTTAAGGGGAATACTGGAAAGCAAAATTCCTCCTTCCTGATAACAGTGGTGTTTACTTGTTTCTAATCTCAAAAGCACAGTCAAAGGTGTAAGAAATAAATATTTTCTGCACTTATCGTTGCCCAGGGAAGGAAAATAATAATGATTAATAATTATTTTAATGATAATTAATGAATTTGCACAAGGGCTTCTTGCTCCCTGAGTACAGGTTAGGTCTCTGTATCTGCCTTGCCTGTGTCTTTAGTGTCATTTTTCCTTTTCCAAAGGGGCAAGAAGAAAACTGATGTGCTGGCTAGCAGCATATGTGTTTTTTTTTTTAGAAAATTAGCTCCACAATCCTGTTTGCTGGAAAAATGCACCAAAAGAGTAATCTTATTATATTTATTTGTTTAATATGTCATTATAAAGCTAAAACAATACTGTTACAAATCAACTGAGACCATATTAATATATTAAATTGCAGTAGCTGAGGAATAAAGTAGGCATTCATAAAACAGGAATCCTGGTGTTCAAGTTTTGTTAAAATGGCATATAGAAAGGCCATTAAATTATATAAGGTTTGTAAGAAAATGGATAGGCACTATTGTTTAAATTTCATATGATTTAGCTCAGATTCCTCTGGTTTAGCAGAGCAATGTTGGACAAACAATTCTATCTATTTAAAATATTCCCACTCTAATGTAGCCTCTCTTCTCCTTTATATGACATAAAGCACATGCAATGATCCTTCCTTCACTACCTAGTGAGAGCAAGAAGGTGGTTATCAGTGACCTTACGGGCGATGGCATCCTTGAGGCAGGATTAGGGTGCCACGCATACACAAAAGGTGGCAGAAGTGGCAAGGAGCTATGCAGCACAACCAAGTCACCTGTGCCCCAAGGACACGAGGAGCACAGGCTGTGCTGGCAGCCACTGCTGCCACTCTCAGGTTGAAGAGGACATGGCATAACCAGCCTTCCTTGGCACAAGGCAGCATGCCAAACCATCCTTCCAGACAAGTGCTTTTAACAGCTGCAATTAAAAATATAGCAGCATCTCTAGAGACATGTATTTTCCCTCCTGTTAGTGCATTTTTCCTGCCATTCTCTCACTTTCATTCCTCCCCCATATGACACTATCCTAAGGTCCAAAATGTACAAAGGAACCGGTGACAGGCTTGACATTCAATATCTGGCAATTCCCACCGAGATAGCAAATGGCACTTCATGTTACTGGGAAGTGAACATTCCTCAAAGGATCCCAACATATGTCTCACAAACCACCCTTAAAATTGAGATATTTTTTTTGTTGTTGCTACTGTACAGAAAGCTAGCTTCAATCATTTTAAGTCAGATCTCAGCAATTTCAGTTATAAACACAATGGAATATATATTAAAAAGTTCCTAACACATTTACTCAGTATATTACAGAGACTTCATAGTTGTGTGTGGCTTTTCTCTTTTTAATATATAGTCTACAGAGGAATATATCATGATGCTGATGGTACAAGCGTTCCTTGTAAATATACATTAACCTTTCAACATAAAAGCTGACAACAATATTTAGATATTGCATTCACAGTATATCACCTATGTTTTTACTACACTTTTTACCATACATCATAGGAAGTTCCTAGGCAAAAATCTGGAGAAAAATATAGATAGGAGAAACTGCATTTGTATAGATATAAAAAACAATTCGGTTTGTTGAAAAATAAATAGTATATTGAGTTATTGTGCTCATCTGCAACACACTGAGATAGCAAAGAAAAGGTAAAAAAAAAAAAAAAAAAAAAAAAAGATTACTATATAACCATAAATATCAGAAAAGCAACATTGTTTAGGGAAAAAATAAATATATGCCTTAACTTTCTTAACTTTTTTTTCTTTTTTTTCTACTTCAGTAATAGATTTCAGCAGTTCTTGCATACAACAGAGGAATTTGTCCAAACAGGTTGCAAAGAAATCAAGGAGAATTAGTTGAACACCTACAGCTTTTCAGAACACTAAGAGGGATTTAACCACACTGATTCTTGTTTAGAGACAAAGAGGTAAAGCAGTCTGTAAAGGGTTAAGAGAAAAGCAACTATAGTGGTGTCTAGGAAGGGCTTCTGACTGCAATTTTCTTTATTTTAAGAGCTGAAGGGGAAAGACTTGAAGTCAGAGTGATGTTCCATGCTGTGTCAAGTTGCTTGGATGGCACATTTACGTTTTGGTCTTTTTCAGTCCTCTAATTCTAGTGTTTCTGAGCTGATGGACACAAAGGCCAAAAACACGAGGGCTTTGCAGGCCACGGGAGAGCAGAGATGCAGATGGCAAGGCTACCAAGGCCAGCAGGTGAAACGGCAGGGACAAAGGTATTATTCATAACCACAGCAGTGTCAAAACATTATGAATCAATGCCACTGGCTCCCACCTTCTTATTTGTCTGGTTTAGATGGGGTCACGAGTACTTCATCTTACGGCAGCAGGTAACCAGTAGTCTAAAACCAGGTTTTCTATGACTACAAATGACTGAATTTTGCCAAAATTACATGTATAAAATGAGCTGAATTTTAAGTCAAATATGCTTGATTAGATAAGAAACATTTATTTGGCTAATTGTTTTTATTTTCGTGAACACAGCACACTAGAGGACAGTAGAAAATTTCATTTGGGATCTGCACAATAACAGCTCTGGAGCTGTGATATACACATACTACATTCTTTACCCAAATGAATGACACAAAGATTGCTTGTCATAAGTGAAGTCAGTGAACATTATATGGAAAAGACATCAGAACAAAGGAGATAATTTGCAGATGATGTTAGTTCTGTGAGAATAAGAGTGATATTTTATCAGTGCCGAGTCAGAACAATAGAAATAATTTTCAGATAAAGTTTGAAAGAAAAGCAAGGAAAAAAATGGTATTTTTATCACAGTTAAAGTCTGAAGTTTGTGATGATTGCTTTCCTGATAGATTAGGATGATTCACTGTGGAAAAAAGGAAGCTAAATAAATAATTCCCCTTCACCTAAAAACATGTTGGAGGAAATCCGCATGGATTTGAAACATGTTCCATACACAGGGGCAAAAAAAAAAACATTTTTTGTTGGTTTGGTTTTATCTCTGACTACGTCCTAAGTTCTTACATACCCCTTACAGTATTCCAGGTTCTCCCTGGGCAGTAATTGCATTTTCTTTATGTTCACTTTTTTCCTTAAAGCAGACGCAGACCTCTGCCCAGCTGCTGCCCAGCTGCATGCCAGCACTGTGCTGCAGGCTGACTTCTGCACTCAGACAGAGGTCCTTCTAGCAGTCTGACCCAATTTGGGTCATTCTCTCTTCCCTTGCTAACTAGCGGTTTCTACAAAACCTAAAAATCTTCACAACTTTGAGAGTTTATAAGCCTTTGGAATCAGGGAATCTCAAGACCCTCCATAAAGACCACAGAAGCAGAGAGAGGTTTCCATTGGGATGCTGGGCAGCTGGGTGAGGTTGTGCTGCCACAGTACGATGAGAGGAAATGGTTGCAAGAAGCCTTACAAAACAGAGATTTGTTCATAAAATACAAACATAGAAATCAATGTAATAAGGCTATAACAGGAATAAAAGTTAGAATAATGGAATTTCACAGAATATTGCCATAAATGCCAGATATTAGGGTAATAAGGAAAACATAAAAGCATCTATAAGCATTATAGGTACCAAAAAGACCTTTATTTATTTAGAAATAAATTGATTTTTTAGCCAGCACAGGCAAGGAGGTGTTGATTTGCATATCTAGAACACTAAGCCTGAACTTCAGGAAGAACTAATAACCTGTTGGATGTCTCTGTTTGCTGTCTAAATACAGGAAAAGCAAACAAACTCATTGCCAAGAACTGGCAATGGGCTTGCAAGAGTTTTTTTGTTTGTTTTTTTTTTGTTAGGACTCACGGTAAATCAGGTATTCGATGCAAAAGTTCAGTGAGTTAAGAGAGCTGGTAAAAGATACTGGGGAGAAACTATTTTAGATTTGGTTTTAACTAACACGGCAATCAACTGACAGTCCAGGGCTACAATGGGGTCATGACAAAATGATGAAATTTACTAAATGAAAAATAAAAAAATGAAGTTCTTGTTCTGAGTTAAAAAAGAGATTTATTAAGAGAGAAAGAAGAAAAAAGACACATTAAGAACCCTCAGGAAGATAATCTAAAGGATAAATGAGCACATGAGAGCCAGTACCTATTGAGAGAAACTATGTTGAATACACAAAAGCAGACCCCTTTTGAAGTGTAGGAAGGAAAAATACGAAAAGAATATTCTAACTGCATGACCTGAAAGTTTTTAATGACCTGAAAATACAAAAAAAAAAAAAAAAAAAAAAAAAAAAGGATCATTATAAAAGGGGAAATAAGAGCACATGATTAATGACAGGCATAACAGATAGCTCACCTGTTCCATATGGATAAAAATCAAAAGGCTGGTGTGCAAAATGTGTTTCAATTAGCTAGAGACATAAAAGACAGTGAGGAAATAGTCTATAAATACACTAAGTAGCAATGGGAAAACAAAAGAAAGGAAGAGACCATTATTTAACTGGAGAGCAGACAAAAATATGGATGATAACAGAGAGATGGCTAAAGTATTCAACACTTTGCTTCAGTTTTCATACATTGATAGCATTAATTAAAATTAGCTACTAAATATCAGACCAGAAAAGCAGAAAAAGCTGAAGGCAGACATATCATGTTTCAGGGACTGGACAGAGAACTTTTCTAACTAGCCGGAGCAGTCTCTTGACAGAGACTTCGCCTTCAAGAACACCTGGAGGAAGTAGCAGAAGAGCAACCACAGCACCTCTCTCTACTAGTATAAAGAAACACTAAGGCAATTCAACACATATTAATCTAACTTGGAAAGTCAATTTATTGCAAATAATATCAAACAAACAAGTTATAAGAAGAATAAAGGACAATCTTTAAATATTTAGTAAGAATTTGCCAAGCATAGTGAAGCCAATGCAATTGCCTGCTGATCAGCAAATATGATATAACAATGACTTAATACGGTTGGCATTACTACTGCAAATTTCTATAAAACATCTTGGTAATTATAAGAAAACAAAGCATTCCTGCCATCATCAATTGTTGGTCGTTGTGAGGAATATTTTAGCAATTCATGTCAATAGAGAGCTTGAAGGGAAATGTATTTATAGGCTTTTCCTTGAAGTCTCTGATATCTGGGGGTTTTCAGAACAACTGCTAACTATTATGACTATTGCATGGGACACTATGCAAGTCTCGGATATCTGGCCAGGAGATTAAGAAGAAGGGGAAAGCTGAAGGACAACTAGAAGACAAAGCTTGCAGGGGACACTGCACAAGCCTCTGACATAAGCCAAGTTGGACAAAGGGGACGGTCAAGAAAAAAAACCTGGGAGGAAGACTATGAGCCTTCAGCATGAGAGACCCCCAGTGAGACCCCCAGAGACTGATACGCATGCTCCAGTAGGAGGTTTGGATTCTGGAAACTAATTATGATAACCCTGTTTTTTTCTACAAGTAGTAATGAATATGTGTTAGCCTAGGAGCATAAAAATCAACTGCTTGATGTAACTGGTGTGAGTCTTGGTGGAGCAGAGACTCCCGGCACACCCAGCGCTGTTTGCTTACCTCTATTCCTTTAATAAATTGTAAACTTTGATTATAGTCCTATTTTGAAGACTGAGCCATTTATAACAGTCATCAAACTTGGAGTCATCAAACTTGGAGGACATCTTCAGTGAAGGTCCAAGCCTGGGTCTATAGTATATTTTCAACAATGATTTACACGGGTGCCAAAGAAGTGCATTCATACATCTCATGGGATCAAAACTATTTTGCCAGACAAGGTCAAAATCCAAAAGGATTTTGACAAAGTGGAGTGAGTTCAAAATTTAGAAGACAAGACTGAATAGAGACCAGGCAAAGTATTGATATTAGAAAGGGGCAATCATGCACATAAATACATGAAGGGGACTACAGGCAAGAATTGACTGATAGAAATCTGGGTGCCAACAGGGAACACAAAGTAAATGGTGACATCAGTGCAATTTCCCAAAAAGTATGTACCTCCTTCTAGGTTGTTAATAAGTGATCCCTTATGACAGCATGCCAGTCATTTGGATTGAGCAAGTAAACCCCTCCAAAGGTTATTATATTTTAAAAGGCAGTTCCCTTTAGGAAAGCTATAATCTAGAGCAAGCCCAGGGGAAAACAATAAGACCAGCACACTTAAAGTGTTTTAACCAGGCTGCAGGATCGAAGGAGATATCTTAGTAGTAGTGCACTCATATTATACGGTACGATGCTTCATGCAAACCTCTTGTGGGTAACTGTACCACAGCATACTCTATAAAAAATACCTGTCATCAGCACACAGATTTTGATAACAACTCTCTTAATACAATGCAGAACATTCCCTGTTCCTTCTGATTCCCCATTAGGGTAATGACCTCAAACTGAAAAAAAGATACATAACACAGTTAAGTAGAAAAATGTAGCACTGCTGAAACAACATTTGGATCAGGTATATTTGGCAAACAAAGTAGAAAGTGCATTACAATTTACTGTAGCATTCAGTTTATTCTTCGAATGGTTATCGAGCCTCAGATATACTGGAGACACTAAGCAGGGCATTTTTACTGTAGGGGCTTTTGATCCCTCCAGGCCTCCTGTAGCTCTTAACAAAAGGCTTCTCCATGTTTTTATGCTTCCTCTTCTTATTTTAGTAAAACAAACATTATCCTTCCTCATCTGTACAAAACATAAAAACTTTAATCACTATTCAGCATAAGACACAATGTTGAGGTCTAGACTGATGTATGTGCAAATGCAGCAGATTCCCCCCTGCATTAAGAGTATGAAATCAACCTTGGCAATGACAGCACCAGCTGTGGTCAACTGCAACGTTGCAGAGTTTTGCTAGAGTAAGTGCTCAGGATGGTCATAATGAGGTCTGAGTGGTAGGAGGGGTCCTTGAGAGTAAAAGCAGAGGATGACAACAGATACCTTGAGAGAACAGGCACCGGTAACACAGGGAGCCCCACAGGAGTAAGCACATCCTGCCTGCTAATGGTCGGTTCCTGGCCACTAGGGGAGTGCAACTTAGAGACCCCAGCAGAAACAGAAAACAAACAACCAAACAAAACACAACACCATAAAAACAAGTAAAAGTTGCTATTTATGGTGAAAATTCAAAGGAAAGCAAAACCAAACCAAACCAAATCAAAACAAAACAAAAAGTATAGAAGATCATAGCCTGTACAACAATGATAACAGATGAAAACAGGGAGAGCACTGCTGCAGCAGTATCTCCGTGGTAAAAGATGCTGCACCCGGTCAATGCCCTGTGCCCCCTCCCAGGAGGAAAAGAAGTGTTTTTTGGTTTGTTCTTTACTACATTTCACACCCGCAATTCAGAAATTGTGTATGAAATATTATCTTTTACTACATAACTGTGTTAAGTAAATCAGAATTTTAAAGAACAGCATGTGCATGTGTGTGTTTTGTTTACCAACATTCACCCACATGGCAAGGTGATTGATACTGCGGCACTAAATCACAATGAACTTGGATGCAACAGTATATCATATTAAGACTTGGAGAAATTTTGCGTTGACATATTAAAATAGAAAAATATATACTTTTCAGTGCAGCTATAGCCTTATCAGTGCTGATAACTGGCACCCAGTTATCCTGCCATCCTTCCTACAATTGTATCAGGGCTAACATGCCCATTCACTTCCACATGTGATGTGCTAATCGTATTCAGAAGTGGCAGAATAAACCTTTGTGGGTTGATGTCACTGAGTAAAAATGTCAAGAAGCTTCCACTCAAACTGGCAAGAGTCAGGGAAGGGATACAGCTCTAGATGTTGATAGTGTTTCAGACTGCATTAGGACTGAATCTATTTGCTAAATAGAAATCTGTTTCTAGAGAAAAATTAAATCCATGGATCAGAAAACAATTTCCAAATTATCACTCCTGTTTTACTTGAATGACTGAGCCAAAATAAAGTGTTATTTATTTTGTTTAGGCTGCTGTATCACATCCGGAGTCATCTCTGTAAGGTTTAGTCTGTAAGAGAGGATGGAAAACCCTGTGATAGAGCCCTATGCAAACTACCCAAGTGTTAGGCCCGAGTGTGTAGGAGTAAACCAGACTATTTACCTAGCTCTATCTTCTTTGAAACAGGTGGGCAGAAGGAAGATAGAGAGGGATGGGGGAATGGGAGGAGATTAAAGTCTTTTTCCAGACTTGTTGGCCAGAACAGCTGCGCCACTGCAGAGAGATACTAATTTCCAGAAGTAAATTACTATTCCCTCTGAGCAAGGAAGAAGCAGAAGAGAAAATGTGATTCAGAGGAATATCTGAGTCACCATACTTCCCCAGGCTGGCATTACACGGATGCAGTTCACACACTGCCTCTTGCTCGAGGCTATGCCAATAGGCACAATCTTACCCTAAATAAAGAACAGGACAGTTGTGTCAGCAACTTACAGTTTCCATAAGTAAGCTTTATATGCTGCTGTGTTTAAGGTTTAAGGGAAGATCAAGAATCTAGGAAGCTATAAGACAGAGCATTTGTTATGTTCTCATACTAAAATATCCCTGTGTCACATGCTTTGTGTCTTTTCATAGCACAGAAAGTCCCCTCTGTAGAATAAAAACCCAGATGGATCATTTTATAATGATTAGGCATCACTGTTTAAATGTAGACACCATGAATCACTCTGGAACAGCTGCCAGCGATTTGCCTTGGAAATAAAGCAATCATCCACCAAGTTTAAAGAGCTACTTTATGAGAAAGGGATGGGATACATGTGTTCAATGAAGAAAAAAAAAAATCCAGAAAAGGGAAGTGATTTAGAAGTTTTGTCAAATACTCTGTACTGCTGTACTGGGCACAGCCTATCATCCTTTATACTGCAAGGACCTCTGTGGGGTGATGTGGTCCAACCACTGGCTGAAATTGGGGCCTATTCAGACTAATCATGACTGTAATACTGATACTCACCATTTAAATGTGATTAACACTATTGAGGTATTCGTGTTCTTTACTATCAGAAATAAAAGGAGGATGTGCTATTATCAACTACTTGTAGAAAACATCTGTTTGGCATTTAACAATAAATACATTATACTTCAAGACAATTCTATTCTCTTCTGAGCCTATGAGTATAAAATTTTCTCTTGCCATTTCTGGGAAAATAAGAGTGGTCCTACTTTACCAGATTTTCTGCTAGAAAAATGGAATTAGCATAAGAGGAAATGCAGACACCAGACAAAAAGTGAAATATCCTATTACATACATGGCTCACCATTTTATTAGCAGTTTTCTAAGACTACCATGGAAAGAGTTGGCTACCTGAATAAGTTTATTTTTGCTCACATTCTTAAAACTTCTACCATCTTTGAGATACTGCAACTGTACCTCTTCACCTACATTCTCTTCAAAGGCTCAGAGGTAGGCATTCTCAGGTAGAAAGGTTTAGAGACTGTCTAGGACATGAAAAAGTCTTTAATTCAGCAATAAGATCTCTGCATCAGTGGCTACTGATATCGATAAAACCCAAGGGTGGCAAGTAAGAAGGAAGGGAATTGTTTACATCTTTTCTATACCAGCCTAGAGTTGGCCTTATCTAGGAAGTAGGATTCTGTCACACTTCTCTTTTCCCAGGAAAGTGACCCATGATCTGGTTGGAGGCAAGGCTGAAGTGGGAATAATGGTCCCATTGGAACTGTTGCATTGGACAGTAAATAATGAAAAAATCATGGGATATGTAGCTAAACACGAGATGCAATATGATTCTGTAACTGTTAGGACATTCACTTGGGAACAGAAATATCTTTTTTTCCTGTCCCTGCAGTCAACCTTTTTTATGTATACTATCCTCTGACAGCAAACATTGCTGTGGGACTTTGGAGAATTCATCTTACTACAGTACATCACAGTGAAAAAAAAAGAAGAAAAAAAAAGAAAAAAAAAGAATATCATAGGAGTCCTTTGCCCGGTTTATAGGTATAACCCAGACCCTTGTTACATACTTCAGTCACTGCAGAAATAGTGGTACTTGCTACCTTATTCCACTGATCTCTGAAATATCCCAGTGTGTTCCTACAGCCACAAAGGGGAACACCCAGTTTACTTTTGTTCCAATAAAAAGTAACAACCTGAGAATTTTGACTTCCTGACCAGGCCACCCATGAGTTTCATGTTCTCTGTAGGCCTGGCTTCCAGTGTACTTATTGATAGGTCTGACTCCACTCTGCAAAAGGACTCCCTTTGCTCCTGAGTACTCTTCATTTATTTCCTTACCAGAACAATTGTAACTTTACAGCAGTGATGTGGCAAGCCAATCGTCCATCCCTCTATCAAGGGAGAGGATTTGCTCCTTGAATGGCAGAAGACATTGGATCTGAGACCCTTGTCCAAAAGCTCTAAATTGCCTGTCAAGAAGCTGTAGAACACGTGAGGGAGATGTGGGAGATGTTCCTCTCAGCTTACTCCCCTACAAAGCCATCTGGCCTGCTGGTTAGCCCACATCCCATGGAAAGCTGAGCCATATGACTCCACTCTCCGCTCAGCTACAGAAGCATCCCATCATATATCTGAATGGTTTAGAAGCCATACAATCCCCATTATAATAGAATTAATTTCAAGCTTTTTATTTACAACATGAAAATCACCTCTCTACTTACTGTCTGTTCATGTATAGGATCTCTCAGGATGAGACCCATTTTTATATGCATAGCCTTTCTCATGTCTCTAGATAAATGATACAGTGAGATTAGAGATACAAGTTCCCCTAACCACAAATGACTGTGCTGTGGCTGAATTTATCTGATTTATTTTTTATTTTTTGATGAAAAGCAATCACATCCATTTTGAAATCCTGCTGTGAAAATTTAGGTTCAAAATATCTGACCACATTAAGAAAGAAACATTTTTCTAAGACTATATATTTATGTGGACATTTTTATTATCTACAAATGTGATGTTTAATGTAAAAAAAATGGGGAAAAAAAATGAGGAGCAATGTATTCTGCAAGACTAATGGACAGCTAAACATTGTACATTAGACCAGACAGGCAGTATATAGAAAGAGAAGTTAAATCAGGCAGCAATGACCTTGGACTGACCAGCTTTTCTAAGCTACTCTACTTGATTTCAAATTTATTTTGGGGTGTATCCTTTTTTATTATGCAATGAATGCTATAGAATGGAATTCATATAATCAGATGTGGACAGCTACATTGAACTGCATGTAAGCTAGCTGGGCCTCCATGGTCACTTTAAGGGCACAACTCATCCCATGCAAGAGACATGAAAAAAGGGAGAGCTATAAACACCAATTTCTCAGCATCCATACAAGAAGAAGGGAGAGATGATCGGTTCAATAAATAGACATCTCTATTATACCAGTATTAGCTGAAATAAAATCTATCCAGAGGGACTAAGAAATTCTGGTCTTTATATCTAGCTGCAAGCATCCAGCTTAAATTCCAGCCGGGATTTTAATTTTAGAACTGGGGATGAGGAACATACCAGATACAATAACGAGGCTTACCTCCTACCTTCTTCTCTAAAAATACACAATTTGTCTCCCAGCTGCAATATACCTCAAAATGAGCAGACTACTGAATCATATAAGGGAAACAGTTCTTCTCAGGTATCTTTTTTTTTTTTTTTTTTTTTTTTTAAATCATAAGGAACATTTTTATCTAACTTGCAAGGTCTTAATTAGAATACAAGGAAAACTAATATATGAAGCTATATATTGCAACAAACTTTCCTTTCAAGAAAATATTAGAATAACAGCAGAGATTGCTACTTTTGTCACTTTCTGCCTTACAGCCTTATTCTCAACTGCAGTCTCTTTCAGCATCTGGCTAAACTTGTGCTGGCAACATAAAGTGTGTCAGGGGGAGGAAATACAGTCACAGCATCAGGTCTGCACTACTCAGAACATGGATGGCGTATTCCTATATAGACCCTATATAGTTTTCTAGCTCTTCCCACTATGTTTTATATTGTAGAAAGCAGCAAGGCTTGACATATCTGAATAAACTTAGTAAACACAGGTATCCAACTGTGATGCTGTGTTTTTTTTTTCTGTGTTGTTGCTACATGATGACTTAAATAAGGCACAGGGCACAGTTTTCAACAACAAATACCGAATGAGCAATGGAACTGTGAAAAATGAAGCTTTCAGAATATAAGATATTATTCATCTGTCAAAAGCATAAAAGAATCTTCCTATATGTCCTTTTCTTCCTAGAAAGAGCACTGCTACTCACTGCGGTACTGGTTCTAGTTCAGCTGCAACAGCAGAAAAAGCTTTGAATAATTTATCATTCAAAAGTAACTTTTTGTAAATGAAAAAAAAAAAAAAAAAAAAAACACAAAAAACCAGGAATAACCCTGACATACTACTTTACGACCTTTTCATAATTATTTTAATTAAGCTTATTGGCTCCTTTCCTGTCTAAGAAATATACATTCTTATGTATTTATATATATTTTTGGTAGTAAGTTAAATTCCAGTGACTGTTCTTGTGCTAAGCAATATACTGGTACTAAAACGGCTAGGAAACATCTGAGTCAGTGCTGAGAGCTAGTGACAAAGCACTGCACAAGCTTCAAGTCATTGCCAAGACACAGTTGTATTAAAAAGAGAGTAGGCTGAGGGCAGGACTACTGAGCGCTGATTCCATTGCCTTTGCCAGTTTCCTCTTCAGTCTCTGTCAGGTTGGTATATACTTATTACGAATTTGCTGTTTAGAAGTCTTTGATTAGGTCATTAGGTCACCTTAATAAAGACCTCTGAGATATAGAGACTGCAAGCTTTAGGGAAACGTAGATCATTTTAATAACACAAAAACAGATTCATATATAGTATGAATAGTATAAACTTCATATACATATCTGCTAAAGCCAAAAGATGATAGAAAACTTAAATTTCTATAAAAAGTGTCAGTAAAATAGGAAAATATATTTACCCCTGCAAAATCACCAGCTTAAGGGCCATTTTGAAAATTACTTCAAAAGCTTCATGTACCTTGAAGTTCAATGAATCAAATTCTCCTTATTCTTTCCATGCACATATCTTCCACAAACTGTTTGTTTTATTTGATTGGTTTTTGTTTGGTTGATTTTGATTTTTGAGATACCCAATGCACATGAACTTTCTATCCTTTTCTTAGAGTATTCCCAGTCAGTCAGTGAATGTAACACAGGGAAATCTACAACATTTAGGTCCTTAATGTGGATTAAAACACCGGACTCTAATGCGAATAGTTTGCTTGATTTCCTGTGCACACTAATTCAAATCCTCTTAAGCACTCAGAATTTTCTTCTTGCTGGTACCATACAATTTCTCTCTCTCCATGCAGGCACTACAACTATAATATTCCACAGCTTCCCTGGTAACTTTACCAGAGCACAATTAACATTGCACATTCCCAGCAAACAACTATTTGCAAAGGCATTTAGTCATACTTCTAAAGTTAATAATTTATTGTCTCTCTTCATTAATTATAAAAAGCTGAAAATTTTGCTACAAGTGTCTGTGTTAAAAAGATCTAAGGAAGACAAGATTTGGATATGTTACATAAAAGCATGCACTATAAGAGCTGTGTTACATTTTTTAAAAGGAAGTACGTCTTTAGCACTGGAATTCATCAATATTCACCCCTTTGAGACATTTGACTAGGAAATAACTGACCTTGAAATAGGTTATGCATCTTCTCTTTAGGATGCATAACAAGTCATGGTCAATTAATACACAACAGAGTCCATAATCATGGAGATTATTGCCTGATCTGGAGAAAACATACTCAAGGGCATTACAGCCTAATTTAGCTTCACAGTCAAATTGATAACTTCGGCACCTCAAGTACTCCGAAACCACAGCAATCAGCACTCTGGAAACACACACAGATCTCTAATAAACACTGACACTCTATAATGATGTTTAAAAACGAGCTGTAAAACTTTAATAAAATAAATATTAGGCCCATAAACCTCATTTCACAATCTCCCTAACATATAATAGCATGGTCCAGAACTTGTCCCCTACGGCTATTTCTCGACAGAAAGCAGCCACCCAAGACAAAGGATTCAACCCTAGGCTTCTCCTGCCCAGGGACAAAGAGATATCAGCCAGGAAAAAGGACGCCAGGCTGATTACTCCCTGATCCAGGCCACTGAATAGCTTGGGCCAGACAACTGCTGGAAATATTCTTCCTGCTCTTCAGAGCTCCAGACTAAGCAAGCATGATGCATTGCCACCCCTCTTCTCCCCAGCATCCTGCTTAGATCTGCTCAACCAGAGCAAAGACTGCCAGTGCCAGGAAAAGAGGATGAGTTAAAAACAAGGAATAAAGCTTGAGGCTGCATTGATTTTTAATTTGGAGTTTCTAAGAGAGCATTGTTTTTAATGCTTTTTTTTTTTTTTTTCTTCCTGTAGAGGATCTGAACATCAATAAAACTGTGCTCATTCATTCCTGCTGCAATTTTTGCATATGCTTTTTCACTCTGAAGATGACTCCCCACCAAAAAAAAAAAAAAAATCAGATGAAAAAATTGCACCCTAAATTACGATTGTCTTTTAAATTGGAAAAGAGTTTCACATATGTCCTGAAGCAGATGAAAATAAATGAATAATAAATAAGAATGCCTGTTACTTACAGTATTTGGAGCCTTTAATCTAAGGATTTTAATAGTGCTCTGAAAAGTACTTACTAATTAACCTTGACTTTAGTAAGAGCAAGACAAATCCTTGTAACATTTCTTTTAGCTAAGATAAAAAAATAAGAAATAAAAAAGTAAAGAAATATTGTGATTTTTCTATTTCATGCTCACAATCAATAATGGACAGCATTAGCTTGAAGTAAAAGTCCTTGTCGCCATTCTCCATGCATGCAAGCCTCACAACGAAGCATTGCTTTAAACTTCACCTAACTCTCTCATCTGGAGGTGAGGATCAAAGCTCAGATGCTGGTGATACTCCGGCTACTAAAGCAGTGAGGAATCAGTGTAGAAACGGGTAAACTTCTCATGTTGCATCATAACAAGAGGCTGAGGAGCTACAAAAAAAAATGAAGCAAGTCTCTTCAGACCACTGGCCAGAAGAGGAGATGCTGAGGTTAAGAGCCCCTAAGGAAGTCATTGCTTTTAGCACGGCAGGACTGGAGAAGCTTGATGGCTGGGACTTACACGTGAGAAGTAACCTCAAACATTTCAGTCTGAGAAGGAAATTCCCACTCTGGAACTATCCTGAAAGAGAAGAATCTGGGTGAACAAGATTGCTGGCACCATCATCCTTACCTCCACTGGTGGTTTTAGGGACCAAGCAAAGCAAAGTGATCTGCAAACAAATATATGCCACTCAAATGAGTGGCTTGCTTTGAACTCTGTGAAACTTTTTTTTTTTTTTTTTTTTTTCTCCCAACAAACAGACTATTCTCAGGAAAAAAATCACCCTGCCTGACTCAGCTATTCCATGCAGTTAATCCAATCACTTTGGTGCACTTTCTCAGTTACTTTTCAGTTTAACTTCTCTCTCTCAAGGCAGGCTGAATTGACAGAAATGAACTCAAATTCTGATTTTTCAGCACTTGTGTCAGTCAGGTTCAATAGGTATTGATTCCTCCCTTTTCCACATGAGCTTCTGGCGTGGGATGGTGGTCCAGGGAAGAATAAAGGAATCTTGAAGATTATCTGAGATATGACTCTTTCTTCTCAGGAAGAAAAAAGGGGATAGTGGTCTCGGTCAGTAAAAATGCTAACTGAAAACTTCCAAGTCAGTGAATCCTAGCACATCTGATGACAATGGTGATTAGGAAACGATGCAGATGGCCATGCAACCTATCATCACAAAGTAAATCATGAAGTTGTTTGAGTTTCAAATACAATAATGGGGAAGAGGAAAGGGAGCATTGTAAACACAGAGCATAATCTGTATGAAGAATTTAATAGAGCTTTTTTCATTGACACAATCAAAGTAGCAACCAGAAAAATATGCATATCTGTGTATTCAAAATATACATGTACATGGCAAGTGTAATATTGTATCTCTGAGTCCAAACTAAAAATAAAATTTCTTGGAAGTAGTTCTAATCCTCATCTTATTTATTTTACAAGGTTATTCAGATCACAATACTAACCTCATTAAATCTTATATTTGTTTATCAGTAACAGTTCCATGTTTAACACTGAGAAGTTAAAACTGAGGGCCACAGAGCAAGATTTCTATTGATTTTCTTATTCCACACATTTGGTCACAAAATTCAAACTTTTTTTTTTTTTTTTTTTTGTAATGTATTTACTCATCTGTTGAATCTTTTACTGTCTTTCAGCTACCTGAAGAAAGATGGAAATGATAACCAAGTGCTGTGTTGTGGCTTTTTTGTTTGTTTGTTTGTTTTTGTTTTTTGTTTTTAATCCAAAAAACCTTAGCCTAAGGTTTGACATGTCATCCTCCCTGTAGCCCGCCTCTTACCACCATGATCCCTAATCTCTCTCAACTCTCTTAGGATGCACAGCACTCTTCCACACCTCCCCACTTACACCTCCATCTCAGAGCGCCCATTACACTGTACACTGCTCCTGTTTCAAAACTCACTCTACAAACTCTCCATTTAATTTCTGTGGTCTGTGTGTTCCTCCAAAACAGAGCTCTTGCAATACCCTCGATCCCTTCCATCAATATTTGCAGCCTTGACATCGGGTCAAGATACTCTGTCCACAGTATTAGCCAATATACGTGTGCTGGTTACTCAGCTGAGTGCTCCCAAGTAGAAATGATTCCAGCTGAGCCATCCTTTCCCCCCATCTTCAATTCCTCAACCTTCTCTTGCCTTGATGAGTGAGGCATTCCTGTGTCAACCTTAACTGTAGGTTCATAATGATAGGGGAAGAGATTGCTAGACAGAGCGATCATACGAATCTAGCCTTCTTAGGAAACAAGGGCACAAAAACAAGGCTACAAAACAAACGAGGTGAGGACAAACAGAACACATAAAGCTGAGGAACATAATTTAAGGCAACTGCATCATCAATATAAATTTACTCTGAAGACAGATTCGCAGCTAGCTACTATTACACAGAGCACACTGTGACTGTATCAAAGGGAGATGTCATTAAGCCATCCTCATTAACAGCGCCTGCCAAGGACAGGTAGAGCACAACTCAACAGAGCTGCGATTTGTATCAACTGGGAGCAGGAACGAAAGAGCTGGAACTGTTCACAGCATAACAAGTATTTATCAGGCAACTGGGCAGGACAGAGAAGGCTTGGGACATGTTAATGGGGCTGTTAATTGGGGATGGCTGATGGTCTGGTACCTGCAGGGGATGAGATCAGTCTCAGACTTCTTACCTCGGAGAAGCTGCAGGATCTGCAGTGCCTTTCTGCTACAGGCGCCTCAACACGCGCCGTGAGTCAGGAGCCCATGCGCTCCCATGAGCAGGCTGCTTCAGGAGTGTTTGGCAGTTTGCAGCAATGCCTCCCACCTGATCTAACTCAGCTCTGCTTGTGACTCACTGAGCCTGCTAATCCAAGGAGAGGCAGCCTTTAACTCGTGCGCGTTCCTGTTACTTTTGCTTTGCATAGTTATCGTGTGATGGATTGGAGCACGTTACAAAACTGCCATGTTGCTGATTGGATCAGACCTGCTCATTTTCATACTCACCTTTGTCTCTTGGATTTTGCTACAGCACAGCTTCTTCTGTTTCCATCGTCCCATCTATTCTACATACTTAGTTGAAATTCAGCTTTGAACGGACTTCCTTCTCACCACATACGAAGTGTTTGACCCCATCGCATGGAGTGTTTGACCCCATTTACATTTCCGATTATCATATCTGTATCATTTTGATACAGAGATGATACAGAGATTATTATTATTATTATTATTATTATTATTATTATTATTATTATTATCTCTGTATCATTACCATCTTCCCATTATCATCTCTGTATCATTTCTGCTAACATGTTCATATAAAGAGCACTGACCAAATACATCACTTGATACTGGCACAAGTTTTCCCATACTTTCATACTTGCTCCCTGGTTTTATATGAGCTAGCTTCCATCCATTCCAATATCTGGAGCTACAATGTGGAAACCTTGGAAACAGATTCAGAGAGAGTATGAGGCACTCTGACAGTACTGGGCATGTTTTCTGTTGTCTCTTTTCTGTCCATGAGCTTTACTAATATTTTTGAAGTTTCTGGGATTAGGTCTTCTTTTTCCAGTATGAGTTTTATATAAACCCCTACAATCTGACAGACCGTTACATTATTCTGGGTTAACAGATGCAGGTAGACACATCTCCAGGAGTAAGGTATGGTGCTGCAGCCCACTAAATACATTCTTCCATGCCATGTGTATTACCGGGCTGCACACTCTCACTAAAATGTGACCTGAACCACCCCACACATCTGGCTGGCTCATGGTGGGGACAGTAAATGTGACACATTCTGCCCTCATCTCTGCAGACTTAGCCTAGCATTACATGTAAAACACTAAGTAAGGCCCACTTACAGACTGCGAGAAACATACACTTCCCTTTGGGGAGTGCCTTTAGTCTCAGAATTTCCAAAATGCATAAAAGCTATCATTACATTTTGAAGTGAAAATTACCATTTCAGTTTCTACTATATAGACATTTTATGCTTTCTTTGCCGGAGTTTATTTTTAACAGAGTCATGCTGCAGACGACAGAGACAGAAAAAACTGCTCAGTTCACTGTTACGGCCAGTCAATACTGAATGTCACACAGGCTGATTTTCTTCTTCTTACTCATCACAAACATCAGGAGTGTTTTACATTAAAGTATGAGACATATGAGGACCCTTTCGGGGAAAAAAAAAAAAAAAAAAAAAAAAAAAGTCTCCTATTTTGAAAAGGAACCGTGCAAAAACTACTTTTTTACGTACATGTATGTATTTGGAGTGTGCAAAGAGCAAACTGGATTATGCTTCTGCAGATGCATCTTAGAACTGTTCCATTAAGTTCTACATATTTATAACTGTGCATGCCTCTTAAAAGAAATAAAGCTTGGTCTGATATCAAGGTAGTCTTTTTTTTTTTTTTTTCTCCATTTTGCTATATTATGGAATAAGTGATCAGAATAATAAGAACATTTCAATGAATAAGCAGGAACCTTTATACTTTCAGATGTTATCACTTCCCCCAAAATAGAGCTGAGTTCAGATCAAGGGACTTTAATATAATGTTTTCAATTTTATGCTAAGACTAAATTCCTTCAACAGAGCATAGCACATATAGAATCTAGGTTACCATCCTTTTTGCATAGTTTTGTGACAAATTATACAGCCTTGTCCGAGGACTGTAGAATACAAATTTGGGTAAATTTACATTACTTGTGAGAGCAGTGCTTTAATTTTTTATTTTTATTTTTTTTTCCCCTGCAACATCCTGGGATATCAGTTTACGCAGGAAAGAAACTTCCGAAATGGTTGAAGATACTCATACTGATAAATGTGTATTATTTTATGAGATATTTATGAAACTGATTTTAAAATATCTTTTCTTAATGATTTTTTTGTAATTTACAGGAAAGTTGTCTGAGAAATACTACAGTTTAAGCATTTTATGATGTTTGCTTCAGAATTAAGTGCTAGCTTACCATCTCAAAACATCAGAGGCAACATTTTAACTACCGTATTAATGACTAAATACTTTATTAGGCAAGATTGTTACTAAATATATTCAGATTATGCTCCTACTGTTCTTCCATTGAAGCAACCCATTATGAAAGAGACGCTGCTCCCTAAGCATCTGGAAACAACTCTTTTCCTTGTGTTAATTAGAACTAAGGTTTTAAGAGATGCCCAAAGAACCACAAGTGCCTGGCAGGCACTTCAGAGTTTATAGCATTTTACACTGTTAATTCATTGCCTTTTTCATACTTACAACATGAAATATAAGCTTTAAAGACCACAGGGAAATGATAGTTAAACATGGAGCAAAATTACTAGTCTCTATTGTATGGAAGATATTTGTAAGAATGCAATCTCACCCTGACAGGATTAGATGAATTCATAAAACACTTGTCTTCACCTTTAGCCTTGACAATCTTGTGATATTTATGTTCTCTTATAAAATAAACATCTCTTAGCTGATCATGAACAACCAACAGAGAAAATATGTTTTGGATTTGCACGACAGATATTGAAGTAATATAGCAGAAGGTTGTGTGGAAGACAAAAAAGAAATATTATGTTATTTATGGTCTCTTTCATGGATGGCCAACTTTCCTCTCTTATTGGAACATCTATTAGTATGTTTTCTCCTGAGGACACTTCTCTCAAATGTGTCCTGTCTTAATGTCTGTTTTCTCTGCTTCAAAATATTGAGTTTACACTAAATCTTTTTCCTTTTAAGTCATATAAATTCATTCTTCAAAGAACAGAAAAAGTGGTAAGAGGCTTTCCTGGGAGAAACTTTACTCTAAAATATGATTTATACTTTTGATGAAAGCAGATACTTTGTGAACTTCTACTGCACCTCTGTACAATAGATGACTAACATACGGTGGCCTAGAAAGCAGATAACGGATTTTCTTTTCTTGACAACTAGATAAAAAAGACCTTCTTTTAGTCTGTATGCTTCCAGGTTCAGTTTCCAACTCAGAATGGCTAAGTCCATACTGGATAAGCTCATTCCTGAACTTCCAAATCCATTGGGGTCCACTGTACCACGCTGGCAGCAAGGAAGCCTTAAAATAAGTATAAATATAACTTAAACCAGATTATTTTAAATTGTTTAAGAGTGCAACTAAGAAGCTGAACCTTGATCTCCAATGACAACTTCTACGCTCTCTGCACATGGAGTGCATAACAAGTTGCATGCCCAAATGTTTCTAAACTATTGTTAAACCTTTCTCATGAGTAACATCTGATAAGAGTGCATCATGCCCAAAGCAAATGCTGTCAGCCACAACTGATTATTTAATAAATATTTTATAATTCAAGCTTGATTTTGTTTGTGTGCTTCCTCTCTGCAAGTATATACAGTCATGCTAAACACTTTTTTATCCCACTTCACTTCTTCTAACTGGTCTCCCATCTCTACTTCCTGCTATCCAATTATTAAATCTTTGTCATCTCTTATACAGTTTTCTGTCTTATAGAGAATACTCAAAATTTCTGAATTAATTTATTTGAATCCTACCTTTACAGTCTAAGAATACTATTTTGGTTCTTTGAAATAAATGAGCAATTCATCATCACATATATTTTACTAAAAAAGGTATACTTCATGTTCTACAAAAGATTGGGAAAAGTCAAGCCCTGTGCAGAAAGACTGACAGTATAATTTCTACTACTGCACAGGAGATGGTAGTAGCCAATGCAGAGTGGTCACAGAGCAGAGAAAGGAGTACCATAGAAGCAACCACTGAGGTTGGGAGCAAACATTGGAAAGGTCTATTGCTTTTCCTTTGTTTGGTTATTATTTCTACTTTAAAATTGTTAATAGATTTTTGATATTGCTAAACAGAGTTAAGGATAGAAGCCTTCTAGATATGATCTTGAGACTGGTTTCTACCAGAAGCTAAATGTACTTGCTTTACAAAGAGTTAACCATAAAGCTAGCATAAAATATTGATGAAACTACCAAAAGCTGCGCATATTACTGAATGCAAGGTCTGAAGTGTGAACAACCAACCTACTACCACTGACAATTATAGGCTACATAAAAATAATTTTTTTGTCATCTTATAATGCCAACATATTTGCAGTGTTTTGCACAGTATAAATATAATGCAACACAGTGACAAAATTTGCAATAGCCAGAAAGGTTGCTATGGTAAATATTACCAAAGGGTGGCAAACAGCAGAGAAAATTCTTTATGTGTGCATTACTGCTGGAAGTATGGTCAGGAAACCAATTAACCTATTTACCCTGTGTAAGACTACGTAAAAAATGGGAAACCTGTAACTGTGTGTGTGCATGTGGATAAAGTCTGTAAACTTACAATGTGATGAGTCCTTTCACCCTTCTGTTGCCTTCCACATGAATAGCAGGCTCTCAGCACCCAGAGGATCTGCACTCCATTGCTTTGAGCTCATGCATATCAATGAACAACAAGTGTTAGGATCTGCCCTAAGTGGTTCAATTGGATTTAATGGGACAACAGTGCACCTGAGAATTTGAGTCTGATTCAGTAAATAAGGATTCCTAAGAGAAATTATCATGCTAGAAGTAAGAAACCTGTCACAGAACATAAACCAATATACAAGGCCTACAAAAAACGAGTATTTGACTAGAAAGCACTAAGACAACTGGTCCTTACACTGAACCAGAAAAGTAAGGCTATGACTCCAATAAAGCAATGCCTACTCCATTTTTAAAAATTTATATGTTTAACTGACAAAATAAAATATAGTACTAAGAATTTGAAAGTGTTCTGTGTTGATTGAACAATTGTGGTAATTCTGAGCTATTATTATTCACTTAGTTCACAAATTTCAGTAGAGTTCTGCTGAGTCACACAAATGGAAACCCTGGCCAATTGGGTGGATATATGACTTGATTACTATACTGAAACCAAATGTGCAGTTATGTTTCTGCGTCATACATTAGCTTATTGATTTGACTATACAGATTGTGCAATTCAGAAATTCAAATAATTGGAATTTAAATTCATCAAGCAACTTGTTTCATTCATAAACATATAGTTGAACTGATAGCCATACATAAAACAGGAGAAAAAATATGCCAGAGTAGATGCTTTCTACACAAAGTATCTGCTTCAAGAAGAGGTTTCCTGCTTCAAGCCTAGAAAATGCTGTGATATATCATGTGTCACGTCTTAGCCATACTGCCAACCTGAAGCCAAAAACTGTTTCTTTTATATGGTTGTACAGTGCTCTCACCCTTTCTAGACAGAAGGTGCTGAATTTGAAGTCCGTTTGCCTAAAGCTACAAAAGTCTCTCCAGTAGGAGAAATGAAGACAGCAACATTGCTGAGGATGGTGCACAGGCAAATGGCTGTAAGCAATGGCCTGGAAGACCAAGAACAGAGACATCCTTCAAACTGTGTCTACAGAACAAAGCAGTAATGCCACCTGGACCTGTCTGGAAAAAAAAATATCTAGTCATTTAATACCTAAATACCTATTCTGTTTTTACTAGATACACACATTTTAAAGGGTATATTTATCCCAAGGGTAGTCTGGAAGAACAACAATATATAAATAAGTAATAATTGATGACAGACATTTATATTGCTTACTTATGTAACTTTATCCTTTCTGAATGAGCCCTTACTGTAACTGCAATTTCATATTACAGTTTCAGTGAAACATAAGGAAACATGAATTTCCTGGACAGTAAGCAGTGGATCAATGCCAGCTTGGTTTTCCAAGGACTCATAGTTATTTCTGAGTACATTTTACAGGTCATGCTACCTTCAGTATTTTTTTAATAAAGGAGAAGTTCTTGGGTGAGCCAGACAAAACAACTTTTCAGTATAAAAAAGAAAAAAAGGACCATACCTTTAAAACACTTTAGTTCATGCAAGTTTCCTACAATTTGGGTTTCAGTTTCAACTCCATCCACCCCATCTCAGCTTCAACATGGGCTGCTTTGAGAAGTGACCGCTTAGGACCTGATGGGCTGCCACTAAATGGTCGCTAAAGTAGCTTATATATATGTTACCTTATATATAAGCAATATATATAACTTATCTATATATATCAATTAAATCATGTATATATATTTATTATAAAATATATATAAAGACTTCACTGGATATAATTAGTATGGTTCAGCTGGAGCATCTGCCCAGCACTAGTGTGTGGCAGGCAGCTGTGCAGGGCTCGGTCTTAGCCCAGCTGGTCCAACCTGGTCCCAGCTAGTGTCCAAGTATCTCTAAAACCCACCCTACCCCACCCTGCCCAAAGCATCAGCCACTCAGGGCAATATGGCACCTCTTCAGAGCCATTGTGAGGAAAAGATTGCAGCCGTGAGGAGCAGGACTGCAGGAGGAGATGCACCTGTGGAAGGAAGCACCTCTAACCTCTGAGGCAGCCCATGAAGAACCTGCACCAGTGCAGGAGAAACGAGCAAGAAGGAAGAAGTTGCAGGAAGAAACCATGACACCCCGAGCCACCCAAGAGACCTATGGTGGTAACAAGGGAGTGGGGGCCAGGAGGCAAGGAGAAATGTCTGACCTAGAATTGGGCCTGGGGAGGAGCAAGGAGCGGTGTCTTCCCTAAGTGTTTAATTGCCTTCATTTTTCAATGCCCACATCAGTAATTACATTTATCAATAAGATACTGAGTGAAATTCCCTGAGCTGAAAATACTGTGCCAGGCCACACCATCATTTTGAGGGATTAATGTTGTATCTACCAGAATGTTACATATCTTCTGAATCTCTGATATCCTTTCAGAACCTTTCTATGTATACAAAGTGATTCACAGTAACAGCCAACAGAATAAATTACCTAATGTCCATATAAAATATACATACTAATGAACTAGCTTCACTTCTGGTCACTCGTAATCATATATGGTAAACTTTGTGCACTATTTATGCATGCATACATACAGCTAACACATTTGCTATATTGTATGATTGCACAATGGAAATCTCAGTTGTTACACTAACAATGTACATGTGCAGTGTTTGATGTGCAAATATGTTTCTTTCTTTCAATTTGTCTGTTCTCATTCCTTTAAAAGTAGTGACAGGCTGGTGGCATCCACTAAAAGGTGGCAGAAATAGTACATGTCTTTGGGAAATGCCGCAGCCTCAGTTCCTGCGGGGCAGTAGCAGAAAGAGCAATGAGAAGAGCACACCCAGATACTGCAGCTCAAAGAGAGATGAATGATTGCTACAAGCAGCAAAGGGCTACAAGGAGGCTGAGAGGAGATACTACCAAGCACCAATAAGCACAGTCATATTTTGTGGGAACTGAGCAGTGAGCAGCTGACTGAAAACAAAGATTGTGCTGGAAGGTCACAGGGAAAAGGGGGTCACTGGTTTATGAACCTTGTTTCTTTCCATTCTGCTTCATCAGGCCACTTCAAGTTCTCTGTACCTTTTTTTTTTTTTTTTAACTATTCCAGTTCACAGCATAAGAGAACCTGGCTTTTTTAATTTCAACGTCATTTGGATCTTGTTTATGAGGAGAAGGTTCAGGAAGCACTACCTTAAAGCTCTGGCAGTTTTAGGCTCTCACAGTTCTCAGTTCTCAATGAAAGCTTAACAGAAAGTACGCTTTACCATAAGGAACATAATGCCTTTAACAAACTATAGAATAGAACCACTGACAAGTACAACATAAAGGACTCATTTGAGTATGTCCTGTATCTCCTACAGATTTGATTTACTCAGCCAGTATGATTCTTCATTCATGTTGTTACTCTCAAAAAGGAAAGAAATGCAGCAGTATCTCTGATATGAAAAGTCCAGGTAACAAAAGCATTGCAAGTGTCTACAGTAAACTGTCTGTGAAGCTGGAGTCCAAGCTGAGATAACAGTACATTAAAACAGATACCTGTAATTGTGCCACCAATCTCTGCACTTGTACAGCTAGAACAGTACTTTAGTGCCTTAGATGCTGCTTTCTGGTATGAATGTTCATTTACAGTATTTAGTCTTTAACAAATGAACATTTCATTTGGAGGGAAGTCAACCTGAAACTATTTGAAGTGTACCCAATAAAGGCTGTCATAAGTGGCATTAATTTCCAAAAATCTACTTTAAAATTCTAAAGAATGTTGCTGTGATCAAAGAGTTCAGGTTCCTCATCAACTCTAGATGTTATGGATTATTGCAGTAAGTCTTAGAGAATCGAATTACTGTGATGCTGACTTGACATGCCTTCTTACTATGTGCCAGTGTAAAATGTCATGCAAATATAAAGCAGTGTTTCAGAAGAATGCTGCAAAAATCCAATTCTATAATATTGGAAGTTGTTGTTTTAACAGTAACATACTGTTATATGTTTGCTTGTATATGTTATATTTGTGTATATATGCTTGCAGGGATAACAGAAAATAGAAATGAAAAATATACTTTTATAGACAAATTCACTTGATCTCGGTCATGCAAATTGCTTGTCAGATTAATGCTGTGGAGAACAGAAAATTTGCTCCAATGTTTTAAAGTTATTTCTTTAAAAAATGAAATAAAGCAATTTCCTAACACTGGCATTTTGAATTTAATATAGTTGCACTTATTCTGTAAAGGGAGATGTACAGATAAGTCCCCCTGCTCAAAAAGAAGTAAATAAATAAATAAGTAAATCGATTGAGAAAAGATTCTTTATAAAGATGAAATAGGATATTTAGATTAATTAAAACTATAAAATATTCAAACTGTTAATACTATGAATTGGCAACCAGCATATTAGTAGAACAAATAAAGTATCAGGCTGGATTAATTAGTATTCTGATATTACTGATACAAAACTTCTTATTTAAGTTCAAAGCTTTGGAGAATTTGAAAAAAAAAATAAAAAATAAAAATCAGGGCTTCCTCTTCTCCAGTGGCTGTTCAGTTTGGGAATTAAACTGATGAAAACTGACTCAAAGCCTTTTAAAGATTTCTGGGATTGTCTCAGGAAAACTTATCAGCTATTGAAAAGTGATACACTGTGGAATGACTGTGAATTGATTCTGCTTCTAAATTTACAGAGTCTAATTTAGAGTAAGGTACAAAGTGGCATTCAGTTTCATTCACCTTCAATAAGACAGATTTCTTCACAGCTCCTTGAATGATTAGTATTGTTTTACCTTTCAACAGTGATGGTGGAGGCTATTGAGATCCTCAACCACATGGCAAAAACTAGTTCATTTTTATAGAATCATAGAATGGCTCGGGTTGGAAGGGACCTTAAAGATCATCTAACTCCACCCCCCTGGCAGGGGAGCCACCCACTAGATCAGGTTGGCCAAGGCCCTGTTCAGCCTCGCCTTGAACACCTCCAGGGATGGGGCATCCACAATTTCTCTTGGCAACCTGTTCCAGTGCCCCAATACCCTTAAAGTGAAGAATTTCCTCCTAATGTCTAGTTTAAATCTGTCCTCTTTTAGTTTAAGACCATTCCCCCTTGTTCTATTATTATCTACCCAATTAAAGAGTCCTTCTTCTCCATCTTTTTTATAAGACCTCTTTAAGTATTGAAAGGTCACAGTGTTGAGATTTTCGACGTTCACGAAGAGGTAGAAAGCATTCTGCGACTAATTCTTCTACTCCTGCATTCTTTTTCCTAAAGAATAAATATTGCAAAGATGGAAAAAATTTCATTTATTTTTTGTGGGACCACAAAATTCACAGGCCATGAATGTGATCTGAATTTGTGAATATGCAAAATGGATGACAAGCTATTTTCCTGAGTTGACAGTAGACATATAAAACAATTGCTCTATCAAAACACAAAGTTAAACTAATGACAGGCAGCTATTTCTTCCCACTTTTTTTTTTTTTTTTTTAAATAGGCTGTTTTTATCTCCTCATACCAGCCTATCCACACTCCATTAACAACAAAGGCTCTGCCCCTCCACTACATCTTTCCATTCACGCATAATGAAACATATCACATATCACAAACTTCATAAAAATAATTTTAGTAAAAACTTAAAGTTATTTTACAAATGTGACACCGATTAACACAAAATTAAAAAGAAATCTCATATTTTGTACTTATCTATAGATTTCCCAGTTCTTTACAGAGGCATAAACTGTTGGATTTTATTTTATTAGATAGGGGAAACAATAAGATGAAATGCCCTCTTCTTCCCAAATTTATAAGCTTTCAATATCAATTGATAGTGTAGGGCTTTAATATTTCACTTTTTATTATTTTTTTTTCTCCAAAACATTATAAATAGAAAACACATTCTGATTTCTTATTACAAACTCTTTAAGCATTGGTACCAGTGATGTGCATCACATCTAGAGAATGGTGACTGTATGGTTCTTCTCAAGATACAGATGCATTTGCTTAACAAAATTCTGAATGGAAAAAATGAGGTATTCCTGAGTATTTCTGGAGTGTCTTTTTGAGAAATGCAATGTCCTCAAGCACTGGTGTGGTTATTGATTGCTACCATAAGAAAGCGATATTGTAATACTGCACAGTTTTTACAAAGCTCCTTTAATAGGTGAATGTGTCAAAATAATGTACAATGTAATTTAAAACAATTACAAATCCTTCAAGCATACCAAGCAAGATGAAATTAAATAATGTTGTACTGAAGGGAGATTATTTTCATATGTGTATAGAATACTTTAACTCTTCAGTGAAAATCTGTGATGCAGAATGGCAGATTCAAAAATAACATGCTCCTTGATGTCAGTGAGTGTCTTTAAAAATTACAGATGGTACTTACTTTCTATTTTATATGCTTACCCAGCACCTGTGACTACATTATTTGGGTTCTTTTCATCCCCATTTACAGGTGGGAGAGAAGCAGAGAGAGACTAAGTTCAGTGTCATAGTGACCATGATGCTTCTTAGGATAGAACTCAGGACCTCATATTCTGAGGGCCAGCACCTTGACCATCAAATTTCTGATTCTCAGTAGGGCCCCTGAATTCAGTTTACATCATCTTTGTTTTCTTTTCTGAATCCTGCAAATGACATCCTGTCTGATGACAACCCAGTGCTTCTGCACAGAGCCCTACAGATTGGAGAAAGTCTCCTGGAGAATCACAGCTAGAGTACAAATGCAAATTATTTTAAACTGTTTACAGATGGCCATGTCCTTTGGAAAAAAAAAATAAAAAGAAAAAAAGGATAGTGTTGTGTGGTAAGTGCTACCAATTAT
Source organism: Anas platyrhynchos (assembly GCF_047663525.1). Classification (NCBI taxonomy): domain Eukaryota; kingdom Metazoa; phylum Chordata; class Aves; order Anseriformes; family Anatidae; genus Anas; species Anas platyrhynchos. The sequence goes on from NC_092589.1 coordinate 99,606,349, forward strand.
GTTATGTGCCTGGAGTGTGTGGATAATTTTAAAGATTAATAGAGATGGGTGTTAGCAACAGAAATCCTGAGAAAACTTTGAAGGCAAGTAGGGATAATACATGAACAGTTTCATATTGAAGGGTTTTTGCTTCAAAGGGATGAGGAAAATCCATGGCTACTAAAATATGCATTATGTTTGAAGCTGCATTCTCACAATATGCTGTTGTTTTCATACTTAAAATGCTATGCACTTCATGTTAACATATTTACAGAAGTCTTGCTGGCAAAATAAAATAAAATAAAATAAAAATATCTATGTATATGTTCTTTCTTTGTACGTCACAGCTACCCCACCATTTCCTGACCTTACACGTATTTCTAATGGCACCTGGTTTTGAATATCCACTCTGGTACTGAAGGTGATAAGAGTAAGTGCATTTCCATTAAAATTAATGGAAAAGTGTAGAAAGTGCTCTAACAGCATTTGCAGCTAATTTTAAACATTTCTTACCTCCATATCACCAACTTTATCTTTAAAACAAAAACTTCTCTTAGTTTCTAATGCAATACCATGTTCTTCATTCTACTCTTACAGTAAGAATATAATTACTGATTTACAAAGCTAGAGTTTCCTTTCCTGTTATGATGCCATCCATACAATGTCATTGCCAGGCACCAAAATAGGTAGATATGGAGATTGTGAAGGGAAGTAGCCAGTGATGGTGGGTCTTTAAGACTCCAGACAACAGGCAAAACTCAAAGTAATTGATTGGATCTTCAGTTTCATAGTTTTTACTTGCTGTTCCTCCCATTGACTTAATACCTATTCAGCAGAACTGTGAACCTTTGTTACTATTCATATCAATGGCATTGTCCATTACCATGCTCTCAATGATTTAGGTGAAAACCACAGCTAGAAGAGGATGAAAAAGATGTAATTGTCATTCCTCTAAAACAAGGTAGAGAGAGATCAAAGGGCCAGGTAAGAAGAGCTGACACAGCTAAACAAAGTTGAAATAAATAAATAAATAAATGATTTATTTTTTTTTTTTAAAAAGAAGTTATCTGAGTGAGGAGCTTTGCTTGTTTTATTGGTGAGGAGCTTAGAGGCTTAGCGTGTTTTATTGTATACTTGCTATAAAAGTCAAATAAGGGAGCAGAGGGAGTATTCTGACTAAATGAGTGTGCAGGCTGCCTTTTAACCTGTTTTTGTGTGTCTCTTGTAAAGAAACCTGAAACAATCTGTGCCATTGCCAAGATTAAGATTTTAACTGAAAGACTTTCCTTACGTTAATAGCTAGGGAGCTATTTAAATAGTAACAAATTTTGTCCGAACACTAATGCTAAAGAATAGCTATTGGAAAAGCTAAATGGATTCTTACAGTTCGTCAACAGCTACAAGCGTTGCTCTCTATCCAGAAGTGAGCAATGAATGGAAGAAGTACCAATACAAATGCTTTCATTGTTCTCCTGCCTTTCTCTCAAAAATAAAGAATGAAACTGTAGTAAATAAATAAACTCTAATAATAGAAACCATTAAAGTACTTTTTGCTTTTTACTTACTAAGCAGAACAGTGATCTGAATCTTAATATCCAACTAAACTATAGTAATGTAAACAAAAGCTTCTGTAAGAACTAAACAAATTATTGAATTAAAATATGGCTGAAGGCTGTACCACCACTCTAATTTTTAGATACTTCACACCGTTGTTTTATCAGACTACAGAAATAAATGCTTTTCATAGCATTAAAACAGTATAATTATTGTTCCTATCCAGGTAGGTGCTAGAGGCCCATTCTGTTTCCAAAATTAACTCATACGGTAGGCAAAATCATTCTGTCTGCGTAAGTGTGTATGTAATAATGATAACAATGCACAAGGGAACTCTAAGAAGTTATTAGGAAAAGAACATTTGATAGCAAGTTGCTAAAGTTTCACCAATACATTAATGGTGAAGACAGAGCTTGGTTTTCCTCAATGTATGGTGCACATATACAGGTAAATACAAACCAGAATCTCCCTCTCTGAAAATTTTCAGGCACTGGAAAATTCATAACCAGAACAAAGCAAATTTGTGAAGTATGAATTTCCCTAGCAATTGGTCCAAACCACTAGTGTTTGTCTTTCTATATTCAGAAAGATGAAATTTCCTGCTATGTGACACCTTAATGTTAACAAAACACAAAGAAGTAAGGCAGGAAGGAATAAGCTTTCACAAGAAAAAGAATGGGTTAGCTTCCCTCCTGCTTCAAAGAGGTATAATTTGACAAATCGCCTCTAATCTTAAATTTCCCTGGGAAAAAAAAAAATTAAAAAAAAAAATCCAGAGAGGAGAAGAAAGGCAACATGGACATGGGGATTTGCCTTTCATTGCTTCACGGCAGGACGAAGGAGGGGCAGTTGCAGAGGTGTTCCTTTTGCTGTGTATAGCCTGAAAGGAAGACTTGAGTAAAGAGCACTGTCAGCCTGGCTTCCTTCAGGGGCACTACATTCATTTACACAGAAGATAACTCCTGAGACTAAATAAGGTGTTAAGGAGAATTAATTTTTCCTGCCCATGTAAGATATAACTTTATTATTATCAATGAAGTTTCTATATTCTTTTTATGCAAGGTGGTAAACTCAAACAAAACATAGATTTTTACAATAAATGAAATATTTCTCCTAAAAGAATTCTGACCATGTTAGGTGTGCATGAACGAACCTATGTATTTATTAAGCCATACTAGTAAGGACTAAAAGGAAGAAAGCTGCTTCAATGTTCATTGTGTTATCTGGACTTAATGAATAGCTTCTGTGTCATCACCACTTTTCCACTGTCCGGGTGATACATGACATGGATCTGAAAGCATATTGCTGACTCAATCAGAATTCATACTAGTATATGCTTAAAATGTACAATTATCAAATTTTTTAAATAATTAATATAGGAATTTTATAGTCTTTCTTTTTACTTTCTTTCCTAGCCCCTCACTTAGTGCGGAGGTCAACTCAAAAATCATCTGAGAAAAAACTCTTCAGATGATATGCTACTTCCAAGCAACTAATGAGATTTCCACTGAAATGATTTATCTCCTAAACTGGTTGATATATATCCTCTTTCACAGAGAAAAAATCTAACAAAGAGTCATGTTCCACTCATTTAGTTAGCCATTCAACTGGGGGCTATGTTTTAAATAATGGCAGAGTAAGTCTACAGTTCCAAAGTAGTGACTAAAAGGACTGTAGCTAAATACCCTTAGCTAATTTAGGATTGTCTTAGTTGTGGTACCTACATGAGCCAAGTATAAATTGTTTCTGTGCCCAACATTAACTGTACTTCAGCAGATCAGAATTCCCATCGATTTAAGTTGGAAGGAAGAAAAGATCTATAATTTGCTGAAGTTCCAGCACTCAACTTACTGATAATGATTTTGTTGTCTGCTTAGGAGACAAACTAGTTATTTGTCTACTGAGAAAGTTCTGCAAAACAGCAATATCCACTTTTCACCAAAATATTAATTAAGTTTATAGTAGCTAACCACACTCCCACTACATAATCAATGGGTTATTTCCCAGTGCTTTATAGTGTGGGTGATGTACAGAGTGCTAAACTCTTGCTTACTTTATGTTGAGGTTAAATTCACACATATGATAGATCCAGTTGCCATTAGGAAAAAACATTTCTCCAATATTCAAAAAATATGAATTTCAACCTCTCCAAAGAAACATATTTTTTGCAGATTGTTCAGATTGTTTGGAAGAAGACCTTTAGCATAATATCCTATTTTATCTTCTAACAAAACATGTTTTTCTGACCTATTTTTTCCCTCCAAGATGCACATAAATGGAAAAGTAAAGTTCCATTTCCCAGCAGTACACAATATCTCTACCATTTACTCCTTTTCACTCTGCTATATAATACCTGTATTGGTAATAAACTGTCTTCATGTAGATATAAAAACTATTACTATCCCTACTGTATCTTTAAGTCTGTTTTCACTTTCTATTTTGTATTATTTTTTCCTCCAATTCTACTACTTACTATTATAATTTGTTATTCTGGTAACAGCCTTGATGATACACATCATTAATAAACAGCTAACATATACAGCTTTATATCTCTATATTGCATGTTATTCCAAAGTAAGTATTTAAGTTGATAATCTACTAATAAATGCAATTCAAGTATTAATATGCAATTATGCCTTTGGCACAAAAATGAGGAATATAACTAACATAGCCCTTCCAATTGGAAACAAACAAACAAAAGCACTGTTTTTAAAAGTTCTCCAAGCCTCCAGGACCTTATTGTTAAAGGTGTGATATTTACAGCATCATGAAGTTAATTTTATTTAGCATTCTTCTAGTTTTCTGATTATTAACATTGGATATTTTTTTTTTTCTGAATTTTAGCCTCCTCCCTTACAGTGTCTGAAATTAGCTATTTTTTTGCACTGTCTGAGATTTGCACATTTCTACAGAAACGTATTTCTGTCATTTAACTATGTGAACATGATTTTCTTACTAATGCTTTCCAATTAACAAAGCATTTACTGAGCTTTCACAGTCAATACTCTGTGATGGCAAAACTAGCTCCTGAAGGACTAAAAAGTTGAGACCAAGCCCACTATTCAAGGAAGCCATGAGATAGGGCAAAATGTATAATCACCAGCTGGCTTAGCATTTTTAATATATATTGAAAACAATTTTGTTGCAACTGGCAAGGGAATACTAAGGAAAGCTTAATTCCATTAGAGTCAGCCAATATGAATGTATAATAGGAATGTCTTGCATAACTAAGCTGATAGAACTCTTTGAAGATAATGCTGCTGCAATAGATAAGAGAGTGACGTGGACAGTAGGCATTTTTCAAGAAGAATTTGATAAGGATACATGTCAAAGATAATTGGTTATCATAAGGAAACCTGACACAGAGTATAACAAAATTTAGAGAACTGGAAAGTGTGTATTATCCTAAATTTACCAAAATATTCCTGTTGGCAACCATAAACTATAAGACAAACTTAAAACACACAAACTTAAGATGCTGAAGTAGCACAGCCAACACTGGACAAATGAAAACACTGAAATATAAACATGTGGAAGTGAGTACAGTCATATCCTACTACACTGAAAGATACAGATACTTACTTCCCAACATTTTAAACTTCATGAAAGGCATCCGTACTCTGGACCGTTGTTGTGAATAGGAATAAATCAATTATTTCAGCTTTATGCCAGGGCTTCTAATAAATATGTGGAGGTCTAACACTGACATTGGCCTCCATTTTTTTAATTGAAGGCAAGAGGTCACTTGTCTACTGGTAGTTTTATTTATGTCCTGTCCCTCTTTTTTCTTTGCCCCCTTTTCAAGAAGCTGCACTAAGATTATTTTAGCCACCTAGCAGTGGCATTCATTGAGCTATAAAACAACCTCTAAATAAAAGTACAGAAATCTTTAGATGCCTACATATAAACTGGATAAAGTATTAAAAAAAAAAAAAACAAAAAAAAAACAAAAAAACAACAACAACAACAAACATGCTAGGCTGACAGTTCTGGTACTGCAGTGGGAGAGATTAGATAGTTTAAGTGCTCTCTGAACTGTGAATAACCAGATTCACAGCTACTCTATCTCCTTTGAAATCAAGTCCCCAAAATCTTTGAAGCTCCACCGCTGGTCAGCTCATACCTTTATGTTGTCAACATACACATTCCTTTGAGATTTGTGAATCTATCATTGCTCCAGAGCAAATATGTGTATGTAAACCTGCAGGGCCAGTACAGTATTCAGGAAGTGTCATCAACAAATTGTAATTATGGCTTGAATTGCTACATTGCTGTTTATGCCTGACAACTAATAAAAATGCCATTTATTCATAAACATTAGAAAACTAAACATAGCCTTTGTACTTTTGACGAATATTGAAAAGTTAATAGTTATTGTTGGCTTAAACTCATATGACAAATTTTTATATCTAACCTCTGAAACTGTTTCATAATGAGCTCTCAATAATGACAGACTCCACTGAATTACTGTCTAGAATATCCATTGACTGACTGAACCCATGATGCTGAAGCAATTGTTTTCCCAGTAGCATCTGTGCTTATACAGCATATGCAGGAATACATCTTTGCTTTGATTTTATTTTAAACCTTATTGTGAATTCTTTTGCCTACTTTCCATATGTCCATATTCTTATAAGAAATATGGAAACATTGAACCTAAGTGCTTATTTTATCTACTGCCCCCATTAATCAGCCCTCTACTACCTGCTTGCAATCTATCTTGTGTACCCTTGTTTTACTTTCACCATAAACATCTTTCTTTATTTGGAGTTGTTTTAAAAAATATTTTATAGCATTGCTATTTTAAAGCTATACTCTGTTTATGCCAATCATTCTAGTCAAATGCTGATAAGATTGGAAGGAAAGATGATGAACATCAGGATTAAAGGTTGTTTACTCTCCATTATTCCCCAGTGGTCTTTTGCTGCCATTTTTGCACCAATAGAGACTAAAAAATGATAAAGGGTGGACCAATAGGGACATGTCTGAAGTGTTGAGAGTGCACGAAAAGCATGAACTCATCTTATGCTTAAAAGTATACTTCATACAGTTTTGCTGGCTTTGACAGCTTTTAACGTTCTTTCAAGTTTCTATCACATGACGGTGTGGTTTTGGGCTCACACATTTGAAGCATCTGCTTTTTAGCAAAATATGCTAAGAAGTCCTGGATAAAAAAACATGTTCAAGCTTCCCACTCTCACAGATAATTCCTTTCTTTTACAGCTAGAATGAGCACTGCTTTTGTTTTCACCAACATTTTTAATCTAGCAGAAGTCCATATATAAAGGAACTAGTGGAAACTATTCACCTGAGAGAAAATTAGCTTATCAGGTTGGCGAAACAGTAAGAAAGGTATCAATGTAAAAAAATAAAAAATAAAAATAAAAAGCAAAATGTCAATTACTATTACAGTCTTAAAGCATACTGTATGACAAATTAAAAAGACATGTCTTGTGACAATTAAAACTAAAAGAATCACATAAAAATATTTCTCACAAAATCAGGAAATTCAGGTCTTATTTTCCAGTCTATCCTTTTGATTGATTCACCTTATTTAACCAAAGTTGAAATGTTTCAGTTAGATGCAACTTATCCCAGAACGAATAAAATGAATTACAGTGTACAGGAAGGAGCCTTAGTATAATATGTCAGTACATCACACCTTTGGGCCTTCAGAATAGAGTTTAGCATTTATTTTGACATGAGAACATTTAACTTCCAGACCTTTAGTATTTCTTTGCATTCAGAGATGGAATCAATGTTTCTCTCGTTGCTCTGTGATTTCATACAACAGACAGACTCACAGTATACATTCCCATGCAAAGGCATGCAATTAGAATTTATATTTTTGTCGATATATTCATAGAATTCATTTCTGATAATTTGATCTAATTCAATCTTTTTAGACATTTGGCTTCATAAAACAGATGTAAATGCATTTTGATGTCATTTTGCAGCACTGATATCAAGATAGATCTGAATCAGGAAGAAAGCTGTTCAGGATGGATGTGAATGAGCCAGAATAAATCTGACATTAATACATGTACAGCTGCACAGTTAAGTACAAAAAAGTATCAAAAATGTATATTTTCCCATTAATTTTTCAGTCAAATAAAGACATACATGAAAAGGACTTATACTCACTGCAGTATCACCGTGACAGAAAAATTATGTTCGGGAAAACAGGATGAACACAATTGTGAACTATAACTTGTGAAATGTAGTGAAAGAGATAAATTCAATATTAAAATAGACTTATATCCCCCCAGACCAAACTAAAACAATACTTCTGATGGAAGAGAATGCCCCAGCTTCCTTCACTTCTTTTAGAAAGTATTACTAGTGTTATAGGAAAAAATAAACAAACAAACAAACAAACAAACAAAAAAATAAATAAATAAAAAGTGCCACTGATGCATCAGAAATCTTAAAACCTTAGGCCATTTTTTGTTTCCACAGATTTCTGCCTGATAGTAGTCCTATCTTTGCTATTCAACATTGCTGTCAGAGCAGAACACTACCTTTCCTTACACCTGAGTTCAGGACAGGGTTTACATTCAGTGGAACTGCAAACATATGAACAGATTTTTTGTAGTTAAAATTCCACAGCTCAACCTCACATTTCCATTCAGAAAGTTCCACAGAGTGACATGAGTATTTCTATTGTATCAGTTATCAATATTATCGGTCTGTTATACAGTTTCAAATATTTCCACATAACCTTAAGCATTTCCATAACATGGAAGCTGGAGACATTCCATGTCTCTACAACCACTAGGGAGAGACAGGGGTAAACATAAACTAGCTATTACCTCTGCCATCTTAAGCAAAGCATTGAAATTTACCTGGAATAAATATTGACTGTTCTCTATCTTCACCCCATTGTGTAAGTATAGGATAATCTTAAATTCTTCTTCAAAGAATAAGAAATTATTAATCTGTTACAAAGAAGAGTTTCTTATAGGCAGTAATCAAACCCTCTTACATATACACTTTCATAATCACGCATCCCAGGATTATGATATAATGGCTTCAAGCCATCCACATATGTGAAGTACTATTCAGCTTTACTCTGATGAAAATGCTGGCAGCTGTTAAAATGCTCACAGAAACCATGCTGGATATTCATCTTTTGCACTATATATGCCTTGTAGAATGACCTGAACATGTAAATTACAGTATCAAAAACTGTTGGCTGATTTTCATAATAGAAAGTGGAGAAAGAGGTTATTGTGGAGGAGAAAATAATGTGATTCTAAATAATCTTCCTAGTAAAACATTCATTATGAATAGGTACCAGAAGACAAAAAATCTTCACTCATTTATAGGTATTAATATTCTGTAAATAATGCACTGTAGTTGTCTTCATGCCTTCCTCTACATATCAGCCTGGATCATGATAGTGATGACTTCCTGGGTCACAAAGCACAGCTGAAGGTTTTTTGCCCTAGATCGTCAACTTCCATGCTTACTTTCGTGAGAAAATCGGCACTTAATCCTCTTGCATCAAGATATATTAGGGACTGAAGCACAATGATATAGGCAACTGCTACTACTACTCTAGCAAAGCTACCACGACAATCCAGGTCCTAAATTATTCTGAAATAAAGGAAAAATACTGCAGCAGCCCAAAATTACACAGTATCTGATTTTCAATCTTTCAAGTTATTTGGCTTAGAACAGCACTGAATTCAACTGAGGGACAGGGACCCATTGAACTTGTTTAGAGAGCATGTTGAAAGTGAAGGATTGATTTGACCTCTCTTTGCTGAGGCATAAAGAAGTATGCAAAGCATCAAGTTCTGATTTTTCCTCACATCTCTTTTCTATCTACTCCAGTTTGCTCTTTTTTTTTTTTTTTTTATATATATATTTTATTTTATTTTTTTATGAGATTATTGCTCCAGGTTTAATTGAAAGAAGAGTGCGAAGACAATACTGATAATTCTATTTCTTATATATTCCTTTGTGTAGGAACTGGGTTTAATTGGGAAGGGTTTGCTAGCAGTGGGCTGCAGGGGTGGCTTCTGAGCAGAGCCCAGCAGCTGCCCCATGTCAGATCAGAGCCAGCTCCAACCAGCTCCAAGAGGGACCCGCTGCTGGCCAGAGCTGACAGGGAGTGACATGGGGTGGGCCCCTGGGAGAGCAGACTGAAGAAAATGGGGGAAAAAATCTGCTGCACCACAGCTGCTGGGAAAGAAAAGTGAGAAATGTGAGAGAAGCAGCCCTGGAGACTCCAAGGCAGCAGGAGGGCAGGAGGTGCTCCAGGCACGCAGCAGCAGTTCCCCTGCGGCCTGTGGAGAGGCCCCTGGTGGAGCAGGCTGTCCCCCTGCAGCCCATGGGTCCCACATGGAGCAGATCTCCACACTGCAGCCCCCCCATGGGTGGAGGAGCCCCCAGTGGAGCAGGTGGATGTGGCCTGGAGGAGGCTGTGGCCCATGGAGAGCCCCCACAGGAGCAGGCCCCAGGCCGGAGCTGCAGCCCATGGAGAGGAGCCCACGCAGGAGCAGGAGTCTGGGGGGAGCTGCTGCCCATGGGGGACGCGTGCTGGAGCAGTTTGCTCCTGGGGGATGGACCCCGTGGTACAGAGCCATGGGGGAGCAGTTCTTGAAGAGCTGCTGCATATGGGCAGCCCCCGCAGGATCAGTCTGGGAAGGGCGGCATCCCATGGGAGGGACCCCACGTAGAGCAGGGGAAGAGAGTGACCGTGAAGGAACAGTGAAGGAGTGGTGGAGATGAAGCATCAGGGACTGACCGCAGCACCCATTGCCCATTCCCCTGTGCTGCTTGGGGGGAGGAGGTAGAAGAGGGCGGATGAGGGGAAGGTGGTTTTAGTTTGCTTTTAGTTCTCACTGCTCAAGTTTGTTATCAATAGACAATAAATTACACTAATCTCCCTGTGCTGAGTCTATTTTTTTTTTTTCCATCATATTTTCTCCCCTTGCCCTTCTGAGGAGAGGGAGTAAGAAAGCAGTATGTTACTTCTTGGCCACTCATCAGTTTCAAACCACCATGGTTTCCTGTGTAATGGAATTTTCTACAGTTTACAAATGAGTAACTCCGTCCCTCTGTTGTACTCCTCTCATTACTATCTGGTAACAGGACAATAAGCAATGGGCAGAAATTGAAATACAGGAAATTCCACTTAAGAAAAAACAAATTACTGTGAAGGTGGCCAAACACCAGCACAAGTTGCCCAGAGAGGTTGTGGAGTCTCCGTCCTTGGAGAGATGCAAAACCTGACTGATATGGGCAGTGTTGTGGTCAACCCAGTCAGGACCCTGCTTAGAGCAGGTGGGGTTTGACTGGATGGTTTCCAGGGATGCCTTCCCACCTCAAAGATTTCTGTGATTCTATGAAATAATTCCACTGTAAACCACCTGCCGAAAATGCACTACCAGCATAAAAGCTGAGATCACAATTGTGTTCCTGCAAGAGAACTGAACATCTACGAGCTCAAAGACACCTCTGACACTGGAGGTTAATATGGCATTTCTAGCCTGATAATCTGCGGCTTTACACTACACCAAAGTTGTTGGTTTTGTTGCGTTCACAAGGGAGCTTTGTGAAGAAAATGTTGCAATGAAACAAAACTTTGCCAGTCTAGGCAATTTCTTTAAATAAAGATGGTAATAATACAGTAAGCTTATATTCACTATTTTATTTTAAAGATCATTCTTAACTGATGACTCAGTCTACTTCTTTCCCTGGCTAATCCTTCTCTTACTGAATGCCACACTGGAGTGAGATAATTGGCCAGTGTTTGAAATAACCCAGTTTTGCACATATAATTCAGAGATCACTGAATGGTCAGAAAGGTATTTCAGAACTGCTTTATTATTCCATTTGTGGAAGCATGAAATAATAGTGCATAAGCTGTTTTTCCATCAAAATATTTTCCTCCTGCTTCACTACACAGGCTACCTTTGCAGAAGCAGTCTGCCATTTCTTAAGGTCTACCTGTAAGAAGTATGGTTAGCCACAATGCAGTGGATAGAAACCATTCCAAAACTTATTTCTGTCTTTATTCCAGGGAACCAATAATGCTTCACTGCTTCAAAGCAAGAGCAGATTCCTTCTTTTATCTATATCTGGGAACAGATGTCAATGCAATCAAGATGCAGAACTTCTTTCAGATCCATGTCTTCCTTGCCCTTTGTTTCAACTTACAGTGCCAGTCATTCTCCTGTTCACGTGCAACTCACAACAGCTCACAAGAGTGCTGTGTGTGAGGAAGATTCCCCTTCCTTACTTCTTAAATAGCTATAAAATTCAGAAAAGATGTTTGACATTAGTCTTTTAAGATTGATAGGTATGTTCCAGTGTCTGAAACACATAAAATAACAGTATGTTCCCCCAAAATCTGGAAGTCAGTTTAAATCTAAACATTTAACCCCTCTTGCATAAATGAAAGCTATTAAAACACATGTTACTTGCCAGCACGGCTTCACCAAGGGCAAATCGTGCCTGACCAATCTGGTGGCCTTCTATGATGAAGTGACTGCAGCAGTCAACAAGGGATGAGCAACCAATGACATATACCTGGACTTCTTAAGGTCTTTGATGTGGTCCAACACTGATTGATGAGTGAGATCTGGATTTCAAGGGTGAACTATTTGGTGGATAAAGAATTGGCTGGATGGTTGCAGCCAGAGAGTTGCAATAAACAGCTCTATGTCCAGGTGGAGGCCGGTGACAAGTGGTGTCCCACAGGGGTCCGTCATGGGACCAGTGGGTCCATTTATATCCCAGAGGGATATAAATGAGGATATGTGGAGGATAGAGGATATTGGTTTTTTGGCTGGAGCACTTCAGAGGGAGAAGATGATGCTTTGCTATTCCCAGTCTATTCAGCATTTAAACTTTTCTTTCTTGGGTGAAATTTTATCTGCTGTGCCTTCTGCCTGGCAAGGGGAGGGACACAAATAATGGAACCAGTCTGCCAGCTTGGATGACTTTCTAAAAAGGAAAGGATTTGCCCTCAGTCTTTTTCTCTACCATCATGCATGTTTATCTATTATCTATCCCTAGTGATCTTGTTGAAACAGAGACAAAGAGGCACCTGGGAACGCTTAATGCAGAAGACGGGTCACATGGAGCAAGAGGAGAAGGTAAACTGTTGGCACAACCTGGGAGGGGGGAAAGGGGCAGAATTTGGCAGAGAGAGATATTGTGCAGTAAGAAAGCCTCCAGTATTTCCAGCTACCAGCAGAACTGTTGGCAAAACTCATGTCAAAGAGTCCTTAAATTACTATCTACATTTTGCTTCCATTCAATCTGATCCAGCTGCAGCTGGGTAAGCCCTGCAGTGTACAAAGGGCAGAAACATTACTAAAACTTGCAGTGTGTAAGTCAGAGAGGTACTACCTGTTTAAAGAGGGCAGAGAATAAAGCAAGGCTCATATTGACACCTGATAGAAGAAAGAAAGCATTTGTTTGTTACTCCATTTTGCTATTAGTTGGCTAGATTCACTCTGTTTGCACATTTGGATAAATTCTCAAATAAGCTGCTTTTCTTCCTTAAGTGCTGCCATGCATAGCTTTATTAACTCCGGCTTGGATTTCTTCATAGCACTCTACATCCTACATCCATTGTGAAGTGAAGCTGATGCAATGCAACTGGTAAATAATATATTAATACCAACACATCGACTTGTGTGGGCTGCTGCTAGATTGCACTGAAAGGGTTCATTTTTATATACGGAGTTTTTAGCAACCTCAGCTCCCTTTGAGACTGTTTCAGCTACTTCTATTCTATTAGCAACCAGCAAAGGTATCTGACTTTAAGAAAAATCTTTAAACAGGGAATTTTCCATGTAGAATCTCTTTTAAATGTTTTTTTTTGTTTTCTTCTGTTCCTCTGCGAAACTGTATGAAGTTAAAAGGAACCCTTTAGTCTTCAAAACCTTCACAGAAGGGGGAGAACAAGAACACATGCCAGGTACGGGGAAGAACATCATTATGATTCATTCCTTGGTTGGATAATTCTGTGTGATGATGGAGTTGTGATGAAATTTACGTATTAATTATTTAAGACTGTTTAAAATATAGGTCATGGCTTCTAAACGTCGGAGCAAAATACTCTTCATTAATCTATGCGGAACAAAATAAAGACCGCTAGAGTCATCAGCTGTGCAGTCTGTCCTCAAGCCTAACTTCTACCTCGCCTCTGACTTCCGCTGAGTCACCTCAGGGCTGAAAATTGCAGAGCTGCCTTCGGATGCCACATTCCCATTCACCTTGATAAGACTTGGGTGTCCAAGGCCTTTGGGATGCCTGAGGAAATTCTGACATCAGTTTGTGACTCACATCATGGCACCCAGCCACCCTCCAGGGTCCGCAGCTGCCTCTACTGCCTGCCTCACACACAGCTCCTGTTGCTCCTCCACTGCCGTCTCCTAGCCCTCCTCAATCCTACGATCACATCTGCTCCACAACTGTGGTTACCTCTTTCCCAAGTCTCCTTTTCTGCATTTCTTAACACCCAGATTCATGCACAATTCAGAACAGCTCTAAAAGTGGTGTCGAGCTCTGTTCTCTGGCAGGCAGGACAAGCCCTGATTCTACTGAATCGTGTAGGAGTTTCTGGTTTAATTCACTGGCTTTAGTGTCAGCTAGAGCAGAATTAGGCCATTTGATACTAAATTCTTAGGATGTGCCTGAATAAAAATAGTACAAATGCTGTGGAATTCAAGCTCTTCATCCATAATATATTCATCTCGAAGTGCACAGCTGCCATGCATATATTTATGTAACTGCTATCCGTAGAAATATTTAAGCATTCAGTTCAACTCTAAAAAAAAATATTTAGAAAAGTTAAGGATGGCTAAGCGGTGAGAGCAAGAAAGGGGAGATAGCCATTAGATAGGTGTGGCTTCAAAAGCAGGAAACTTTTTCATCTGAATCACTGAAGAAATGTACGGAGAGGGACAAGGATGATCAGAGATACGGAATAGGGGGAAGAAATAAGGAAAGCACATCTTTTTAGCCTACAATTAGACATTTTAAGGTGGCAATGATAAGCATCTCTGTAAGAAATGTTATTCACTTTTCACAGTAAATATACTTGAGGCAATCAATAAAACCCTCAAACACCAGGCTTAAACTAAAGACAACGTGATTAAGTTAGAGACCCCATTTCCAGAAGACGTTTCTGAGACCAATATAGTAAACAGGTTAAAAAAAAAAAAAAAAAAAGTTGGATAAATTTATGAACAATTGATGCACCAGAAGCTTTGAAACATGGCATAATCCACAGCCCAAAAAGATCTGACGCACCAGAAGCCAGATGAGGACCAGAAAGGAAGGCAGCAGCAATCTCTCTGAAACCCCTCTCCTGTGTTCGCCTTCACCATCAGCTACCAAGACCTCAGGTCTCTCCCATCACAGCAGTTGTCACATGCTTGCTCTACCCAGTTCCCAGACTCCAAAGATAAAAAATAATGCAAATAACTTGTTCTACATATGCATTAAGTGAGTACCAAAGGCTGCAGGAACATCTGTGCCTCTCCAATTTGCCCAGCTGCCTGACAGCCATGAAGAACCTCATTACACCTTCATCCACTTTTTCCAGATTTCTGTTTCCTTCCTCTCCAAACTCATCTGTGACCAAGTCTTTAGTGTCACATGGTGTTACAACACAAGCACAGCCGTATTAATCAGCAATATTTTTATTCCGTTGCTTCTCTGGCAGGCTCCTGGCAGTATAGCAACAAACATTCCAGTAATAAATGAGCTTTTAAGTGCAACAGACTTTACTATTCCACTGCTGGCATGTGGTCTCTGATCAAACCTTAACTTATACAACCCCTGTATAGGCAGCAGACCAAGTAGCAATAACACCAACAACACTAATAAACAATATAAGGCATTGATCTGACCTCAGTTTAAGAACACAGGTCAACTCTCTCCCTAACCATACCAAAATCTATTACTTGAGAGCCTCTTTTCCGAAGCTATACCAATACACCGCTGAATTACAGTGCTGTAGGTAACTAGGAGTGCGATGCCCATTAAATCTCCATAAACAATTAACTTTCGCAGCTGAGCTCTACAACAAAACACCCTGCCTGCTGCCATGGGATGCTGCTTCGCTTCATGTAGGTCATTGGTGAGGTAATAGACAGTTCTAACCAGCAACAGCAAAAACGCAGCAGAATCCCAGCGCAACACATCCTGTGATAGGTCTTAATAAAAATATAGATCAAGTTTATAGCACACAAAATGAAAAAAAAAAAGCAATTACCTCACTTTAATGTATTTTAAATGTTTTACAGTACAACGAATTTTACTGCTAAAAATACCCCAACAAAACATACATTCAATGTAAAAAAAATGCCTTAAACTTACCTCTTAGTTTACACTGATTTAATATATTTTTTCTTCTACTTTTCAACTTTCCTTGCATCTTGGGAATATAGTGGTTTTCTCCACCCGCTTCCTTCCTCTCACCTCCTCCCCCTCCAATCTGGCCTCCTTTCCTTCCTTGGAGGTTTTTAAGCTTTAATTTGAGAGTGTAAAGCTGAAAAATATTTGATACAATTTTTTTTTTTAATTAGAGAATTGAGCTCCTCACCATGGTTGAAGCATTTCTGGGAACAGCACCAAAAAGCTTGCAGCTACTGCACTGAGTAGCCACAGCATCTCTTAAAATCATCACTCATTTATTTTTCCCAGACAACTAATGTTTCAGCATTTTACTTACAGACATGACTGCAGTTTAGGAGACTGAGGCTAGAAATGAGTCTCTTTGTTCAGTTTTGGAACATGAAAACCAGATTCCCAAATTCCAGCGTGGGCCCATCTCCAGCTGGAACGGGAGCAAGACTCACCAAGTGGGATTTGACAATGTATGAGCTGAGACTTTGAGTTAGTCACATTTTCAATGAGCTCAAAAGGGTATTTATGATTACATGCTCTAACTGGAGGAGGTGGTTGTCAGTCTGCCTGCAGTGTGCATGTCACCGCAACAGGGAAGGGGAAGTATTTTAGAGCTTGTGTGGGATTGGGCTTGCTGAATGGAGCACTTGGAAAGTCTCCTGTAATTTGGATATTGTTGGGGAAAAAAAAAAAAAAAAAGGTTAGATATAACGAGCTAGGGCCTCTGCAATGCACATTCACACCAAGGGGTGCTGAAGACACTCTGCATTTCCAGGAGGTAGTGAGCAGCAGCCTACAAGCCTACAACCTATTTTAGGCTTACACTTACTGACGCTAGGTTGTGCTTTACAGCTTCAATGTATTCATTTTTTAATTCTTCATTTAATCTGGTAAGAGGTTGTTTTTGCCCAATAAAGAACTTTTTCCTGAAATTATATCAAATTCTTAGCAATGCTGAATAAATCATATTTTGCCTAAATGCTTATGGATTTTTCACTGATGCAGAATGTTTTATTCTTCCTCTCCATTCCTTGCTTACTTGAAGCCATTACATTTCAGTCTTTCTTCCTAAATCAGTCTCCTAAACCACTGATTTTTATTTTCTGTTGCTTGAACAACAGCAAATTGCTCCTGTTGGTGTCAAATTCAGCAATTACTTGTCTGCTCTTTGACAGTATCTCCACATTCTTCCAAAGACAGTATTGCCCTTTGAGGTATTACACTGATCATAGAGTGGTCCTTTGTCAACCAGAAAAAAAAATGTTTTAGCATATTTTAGTGTGTATGTTTCTCTATACTTAATATATATTAGCCATATAAAATCAGTTCTGAACTAATTTATCCCAGACACATTAGCTTCTTTCTCTTCCTTCTCAATCTGAATATGATACACTGATAACCCCTCTCGCTCATGTTTCTAATCTCTAAGTATCTTCTATTTTCTGTTTCCTGCTGTTTACATCATCTGCTGACTTCATTAACATGCTGTTCACTTGCTTTCTTTAATACTATTAATGAATCTGTTAAATAAAGTTGAAACAGAGACCAGTTGTGATGGTACTGCTTTGGACAATTGGGATGTGTCATCATCCAGGTTTTCTGAAACAAGGCCTACAAGCCCATTTCTCAAAATCATTCCTTGTAATTGCTTTCAATAAGGTAGTGTTTATAGAATTGACTGTTGTTTAATCGTGGCATTACCAAAAAGCTGTTTGGAAAACCTTAGCATGGAAAAGCTGACTGTTTATGTAAGTGCTCTTGGTTAAACCAAGCCTACAGCAAAGTTTGAATTGGGTTAAGAATGGGATTTAAACTGCTGTTTGTTTCAGTTCCCCTTTCTACTTAATCTCTTCACACTCACTGTTTCATACCATAGTTCACCCTTACAGATTTGAAATATTTCAATTAACTCCATGCAATTGATAAACAATTTAACTTGCTTAAAAGCTGTACAGAAGGATACATGCTAACAAACAATATTAAATGAAGGTAATATTATTTTTTCAATAGACACAGAATATATATGAATGTACAACAGACACAAACATTTCCAAGTACATTTCCAGCGTAACTAAGGGAAGCATGAGAGGTTTCTCTCTGTTAAACAGTAAAAACAGATAAACACAGAGAAGGAAAAGACTGATTTTACCTAAGAGTCACCAGTGGCCTGCAAACAGACTAACTGGGAATAAATTAGGCTAGAAATGAGAAGGTATATAACAACCATCAGGAACGTGAGGCTCCAGATAAGTCTTCCAATACACGTAGTCAAGGCAACGAAACTAATGTCTTTAATACAAAGCTGGATTGGTTCAGGGAAGGAATTGTCGAGTGGTTGCTCGAAACAGCAGCATTCCCAGCCCTGATCTCACACATGCCTGTCCCTGTCTTCCCATCAGCTCCACAAGCACAGCAGTAAATAACAACAAATCTCGAAACCAAACTTGCTCTGAAATTACTGATTGTTCACAAGTACCTTGTCTTCATACTGAAAGTCTGAAATTAATACTGCACATCTTTAATGCACCTAAATTGCTTGAAATCTAAAATAGGACAATAAAATTGTTATTCTTCATACTAGGTAGAAGGTAGCAGCTAAAATTTTAAGTGCCAGAATTCTGGCACCTCAAATGTTAATTATCAGTGACTATACAAAGGAAAAAGCTTCACAAGCAAGGGCACTCCTGAAGACAATGGACCTTTGTATTGGCCAAGGTCTTTGCTGAAAACCTCAAGTTCCCTTCTCCTGCCTGTCTCAAAGCAGCTGTGTTGAGGTCTGCTGCCTCCCCAGGTGTATCAACACACACCTGGGAAATAGGAAACAATCCAGACTACAAGAACAGACCCTTGCTGTTTGCTCTCTATTCAGCCCCAGAAAGCATGGAAGTCTCTCATGGGTCAGAAAAGATGGAAAATATTTGAATCCAGGTCCCTGAATCTATTTTGGATGTGTTGGAGTGTCAGAGCTGATAGCAGAAGGACAACTGGGCATTTTTGTTCTTGAGACGTTTTGGGTATATAGGTCATTTCATCCTGAGGTTTTCATTTCAGAAAAAAAAATAAAAATCAGCAGATCCCTTTTTATACATTGAGCACTGGTTTCAATTAAAGAGTATCAAAAGGTTTGCTCATGGATATGTATGAGATTTCATGGACTGAAGAGTTCTTGGTCCTGCTTAGAGCATTCTCCTCTCAGTTTTTAAATCTTATTGGTGGGAGAGGGGCCATCAGTGAAAGGACCTATTTAACCTTTATAGTGTATTATTTACACAGACTACTCAAAGAAAACTAACAGGGCTGTTACTCTAGGTATGATCTCTTTATATGGTTGAATAGTTCTTAGCCTCTTGAAAATACACGATTCATTGTTTTCGATCAGCCGATGATCATAATGATACAAAGAAAAATCACAGTAATTATAGAGCAGTCTTCATAAGAGCTATATTTAATAAGCTATGTTCATCTCTGTTCCAACTCCACTAGCTTCTGTCAAAAGCAAGGATATATTTAACTGTTATGTGCTAGCTTGCATAGCTACAATAATTATTCTTGAGAAAGCAGTAATGCTCTTTGGTCCATTTAGAGGTTAAACCTTGCTCTCTGTGTATGTTAACAAAAATACTGAATAGTTAAAATGAATCAAGAATGCAATAAATGTTCACAGAGTTCAAATAAACCATTCTTTCTGAAATGTCATATAAAAAAGGCTAGATTTTATTTTTCGCTTTTCAGTTTGGCAACAAAAAGGGTAACAAAAGGTAAGCACTTACATATATGCGTATGCATGTACACATACATGTATCTATGTGTGTATACATTCTAGGCTGCTTGTGCCTGTAGCCCAGAAAGCCAAACATATCCTGGGCTGAATCAAAAGCAGCATGGCCAGCAGGTCAAGGGGGGAGATCGTCCCCCTCTACCCTGCGTACCCCACCTGGAGTACTGCGTTCAGCTCTGGGGCCCACAGCACAAGGAGGAGATGGAAGTATCAGAACAAGTCCAGAGGAGGCCAACAAAGATGATCAATAGGCTGGAGCACTTCTCCTATGAAGCCAGACTGAGGGAGTTGGGGTTGTTCAGCCTGGAGAAGAGAAGGCTCCAGGGAGACCTTATAGCAGCCTTCCGGTACCTAAAAGGGACCTACAGGAAAGCTGGGGAGGGACTCTTTGTTGAGGATGGAGTGATGATAGGACAAGGGGGAATGGCTTTAAAATAAAAGGGGTTAGGTTTAGATTAGATTTTAAGAGGAAAGTCTTCATTCAGAGGGTGGTGAGGCACCAGCACACGTTGCACGGAGAAGCTGTGGATGCCCCATCCCTGGAGGTGTTCAAGGCCAGGCTGGATGGGGCAGAGTCTAGTGGGAGGTGTTCCTGCCCATGGCAGGTGGGATGGAACCAGGTGATCTTTAAGGTCCCTTCCAACCCAAACCTGCAATTCTATGATTCTATGAAATATATATATAAATATATTGGCTAGAAATACCAACCATTAGCATACCATCAAAGCTCTTTGTTTTTCATTGGATTACTGTAGCATTTAAGAACTAGATTCAACATCAGTAATCCATTAGAAGTTGCAAAAAATGGAAGAAAAAAATACAGTCTTTGTCTAGAGGAGAATACAATCAAAGTATGAGACAGCAGGAGGAGACAGACAGCTGTGTAGCACAAAGAAAAAATGAGAAAAAGAAAGTTTCTCTGAATACATCACAGCACATGAATACATAAGCTGAGCATTAGACATGTTCTGTTGCCATCATCAGGTAGTTTGTGTAAACATATATCAGTTATGAGGCCTCTGCAAATGCTATTTTGAAATGTTTCTGGAAATTTATTTCAATATAATGTGACCCAATAACAAAAACCTCATGTCAGCAGCAAAGTCAGGTGCTATTTTACCTGTTGAATTTAACTGGGGGAAAAAAATCAGACTACACTGCAGTAAGAAGAGGCTGGTTAGTGACTTCAAACTGCTCACTAACATACATCTTCCAGTCTGGCGGCATTTCAGTCTCACTGATTCTTCATAATTAAAAATACCATTTACTTCATAATGTATTTTTAATAAGAAACAGTGTAATTTATTTTGTGGTGCTTTTTTTTTTTTCCTTGTGCTCCTTGCAAACATATTGTGTTCTGCCACACACGTGTTTACTGGTCACTGTCCTGAAGAGAAGCCATGTGCACACCTGGGAGGAAGAACACAGCTTGGAGAATTAAATGTAAAGAATCATCATGCGATAATTCAAAATTAGGGTTGATATGGATATAGGGGGAAAATTCACATAGAAGTTATGAGAGTTCATTGGGGCTAAACAAAAACTCATGTAATAATATTTAAGGCCATGCCAGAACTCCACACTTGTTGTTAAAAAGCATGGAGTATCCCATCATCTTCCCATCTAGTCTACTGCATACAAGATATCCATCTTCCCACCCTGCTATCCAATACAGCTCAGAATTATAGTCTTATTAGTCCCAAAATAACATGTGCTATTCTCTAAGACAAAACTTTGAAAGCATACATTGAGTTTATAGGCAGGCTCACTCACAGGCTTCATACGTGTACGTGCATGTATTTGTGAGTGTATGAGACAAGAGCACTGAATCTATTGATTAATTTCTCATTAAAAGGGACGAGAGTGAAGCGTTGGGAAAATTCTGAAGCAACCTTGTATTGTGATATGCAGAAGAATGCGAGCTGCAGTTCATTGGTGTCTCCATAGAAACAAGACATATTGGAGGGTGTAAGACATTGTCAAAGGACTAAAAAAATTCAGCTTCAGCAGAAAACAGAAAAGCACCTAAGGGATTTTTTTTTTTTTAACTGGGAAAACAAAATTAATTATTCATTTCCCATATATGAAACATCCATTTTCTTCGATGAGTTACTTAATATACATCAGGATAAACTTATGGACTGGCTAATCCTATGATTTTCTAATCCATAAAATCTGTAGCAAATGCATGGTTACACTTCTAAGTATAACACCAAAAAGGAATATAAGTAGGCTCTCAATGAATAATTGAAAGCTGTATTCAGTGTGCTGTTAATTCTCGGTACCATTTTCACACTTGCCTTAGACACATTGCTATGCATTGCTCTGAATATCGGCCCATCTGCAGGACCCTGTCATGGTCTCTGCAAAAAGTGTCCCCAGGAAGATGAAAGGCAGTGGGGAGACATTGCCTCAATATGATGCTAAGCTCCAAACCTACTCAGCATTCCTCCTACTTCCAGGCTCACAGCATGCAGCTGCAGTGACTATTTTTAAGATATTGAACCCCCCCCCGCCCCCCCCCCCCAGTATGGGTTAAAAAAGGCTCATCTCCTTATGCCAGACCTGAAGCTATGGTTTTTCATATGTGACCAAGAGACCTGAGCCAGCTGGTAGCTTCACAAGCCGGGCTGCTTTTCCCTGATTTTCTGCCCAGACCTGGCTGCGGCAGCCTCCGGAACAATCTGCCAGCTGAACTGGCCACACCACCCTTGGCCTCCTCTCCTAAAGATGTTTGTCACCCATGGAGCTGGAGACAACTCTACCTCTGTTACTGCTGAAACTGAAACACCAGAGAAATCAGCTAGCAGTTACCCATCAGGTTGCCCCTGCCCCATTTCCACAGAGGAGTAACAAGGCTGTCAGGTTGCCTCCATTGCCCTAGGCCACAGTTGAAGTATCTTCACTCTACTCGTGCTGCATAATCCAACTGAATTGAATAACAGCCATTAACTTTGGACTGGAGGTTGCAGCATGTTTAGGAGCCTTGCTGACGGTTGCATTGAGAGAGGGCATGTCAGACACTAAAAGAGAAAAGGTCCTCCTGAATAATCAGGCCTTGTTCCTGGTGGTACTGCGTGGCACCATGCCATGGCGATGTCCAACCCTCCCACGACAACTAGCTGCTTCGAGGGAGCTTAGTCACAAAGACGAGGATTAAGGAACCGGATGAAACGCATGAGATTTCCCATCTGCAAATGAGAATTAAGGGCTCTAAAATGATGTATCAGTCAGTGGAAAGAAAAAAAAAAAAAAAAAGAAGGTTTAAGCTGAAAAGAGTTATTTTGGGGAACTTTGGTGTGCATGTCACATAGCCAAGTTCTGTACACAGCACCCATGTTAGCAGAAATATTCAAAGAACAAAGTGGAGGCTAAGTATTATGTATCTTTTTTTTTTTTTTTTTTTTTTTAAATCAGTTCTGGCTTTCATCACAAATATCCAGGCATTAGAGCTCTGTCACAGGATGCAGAGTAATTCTCTAGCCCTCTACAAACTTGCATCAGGATGCACTCAAGAACAGACACATGGCTGTAATTAATAAAACATGGTATATTCCACTAAATGCAAAACACAAAAATGGGAGTACAAATGACTCTGGCTCGTGTGTGTCCAGCTGCGCATTTCAACATTTGTGAAAAGTCAAAAATTCTTGCTAATATATGACAGAGAAGTGTGAAGGGAAAGGCACGCACTTACACTACCAGAATATGTACATGTTCTCCAATCCATGCACTAGAGCTGAAAGCACTTGCTTACAGTCACTTGTCTTTCTCAGACAGGATCACAAGCACATAGCTGCCTGCATAGGGTCATTTTCCAGCTAAATATCCCTGAAAAAGTGAAAATTGATAAGTACACATGCAAAAGGAAAATATTTTAAAAGATCTGGAAGATTAACATCACCTATATTTTCTGAGGATAAAAAATACAAATTACTGGGATTTATTTCTGCTCTTAAAAGGACCAATATAAAGGCCTTGCCAGTGTTTTTTGAGGCTTCTTATAATCACTGGTTGTCAATATATCATCCTATGCCTTTGCTTGTATGTGCCGTTCTTCCCCAAATAATCTGTTTTACTGATGTCAGGGCCATTTCTCATGCAAGTAAAACTTACAGAAGGAATAAGAGATATCACCAAAACCATGTTGTTCTGAAGGACTCTGTGCTAGGCTGCACCTTTAAGGAATCTCTTAAACTTTTTTTTTTTTCTTCATACAAAGAAACAGGCAAAAGAGCTGTGTGATCTCTAATATTCTAGCTTTACATCCTTCACGGTGGTCACAGCTTTATCCTTCCGTCTTTCTCTTAGGCACTGATGTAAAATGAGGAAAGGATATACTAACAGGAAGTTTCTTTTCTCTTTCTTGTACCTCCTACCCATTTTCCTAACAAGTCAATTAAAAAGGGAAATGATTAACACTGTCACTATACATATTACTTACTATTAAAAGTCAGATCAAAGGGGCACTAAGAAATGGCACTCAGAAAGGAAAAGTTATGGTGCCATAACACCTGGTACAGTCGCTGATGTCTACATCATGACCATGTATTACTGCAATTCCAGATTAAATTAGATGAAATTGTGATGACATAGCTCATGAGAAAATTAGCTATAGCCTAACCAATAAAGTCTTTATTATCTGTGAAGTACACTTGACACTTATTTTTCCTAAGTATATTTCCTAGTAGCCTATCCAAACCATCTGAATAAATGCTTTATCCATCACAGTTTATAGCTGCTTTCTTCGATATTGGAGATTTATCACATCAAAAGTACATATCTGCACTGTGCACTGATGAAACTGAAGCATGATTCTGACATTAGCAGTATACCTTGTGTTCCCAGTAATGACTCAATTTGTTTAGTCCCATCATGCTTACATGCATATATGAAGACAACTTGCACACTGGAGAAACGAGAAAGGATCATCCCATACACTCTCACTCTCACTAGTTCAGCCAAGAGGCAAATCTATCCCCAAACCTAAATGTTTTGATTTTATATAGCAAACATCAGTGACCCTAATGAGCTGTTTGCTCCCAAGACTATATTAGAGACAATGCTGAGGGAACACAGCTGAATTTTCCTACTCTCAGTTCTAGGAACAATGAGATCAAAGATATGTGCCAGATCCTCTGTGGTCAGATTCCAGATGCACATGGATCCAAATTTTCCAGAGATCCCAATTATCTGAGTAGCCAAAGCTGTCTGAGTCAGCACAGGATATATGAAGTCGTAGCACAGTTACTGGAGGAAAAATATTGACCACATTGGCTGTCATAGAATTTGGACACACACAGCTATCAGAGGGGGAAAGAAAATAGTGAATAAATTTTATGAAAGATTGTAGACTAACTGCACTGTGTCCATCATTTAGGTCAGTGGTTACGGCTGTAGCATAAGACTGCTAAATAATGGGTTTAATTCCATTGTTTGCCAAGGGCTTCTTAAGAGATATGAGGGAAGTTAAGAGAGCCTTCATTTAATACTTTATAAAGGGATAACGATCTTTCTCCACTTGAGACATGTGCTCAGATGAAGACTGAGGCAGGCTGTTGTAGTATGAAACAGGCTCACATTAGTTTTTATATATATATATACACACACAGACATACGTAGGTATGCATATACCCAGTAATGGACCAATGTCAAGGACCACATATAGTAAGTTTGGATAAATGACCCAATGTCATGTGCTTTTCCAAAAATTTGAAAGCAGCAAATCTTATTTAGAAGGGGAGATGATTTTGTAAATATAAACATCTTCACAATATGCTTCTTAAATTCATTGGGGACAGCACAGTGCAATATTCTTCCTTTAGGTATTTTACCTCTTTGGCATATAACATATTGATTGTGAGCATATATAAGTGGGTTCATTTGTGCTTTTGCATTTTGTATTTTTAATGCAAGCTTCTTTGAACGACTTTACTACTTCCCTTAATTAAAATAAAATAAAGCAGAAAAGGGACACATTAATTTTCCTGCCAGAGTTGCATTTAGCCCTGAGCACTCTGAACCAGGCACAGCAATGCACAATATGTTGCATAGTAATTCTGCCTGAGTAAAGCTCCTGATATTGAAGAATAACCATACATCCAAGAGACAGTCAGCCTCAGACACAGACAGATTGACACAGCGTGGTGCAACTTTTTTTGTCCAGAATCTGGAAGTGCCTGCTTGTGAAACTTTGGCAAGAGTAAGTCTGCACCATGTGCATCTCCTTGTAAGTTTAATTGTCTGTATATAAGCTATTAGTCTACCTTCAGGAGTTACTTTTCTTAACGTTCTCCTCCTTCTTTTGCAGCATTCTGGCTAAATGAAGATGACTATATCAGAGAAATTAAAGCCAATCAAAGGTAACTTGAGGATTTTGAGCAAGCCTGAAGCCAGAACCAATGAGTAAGATAAAAACAATTTTGGCTCCAAACTAGTACTGCTATGTCACAGGCTGAATTGTCAAAGGCAGAGGTTCTCAACAATTTCCTTTGGTGTGGACCACAGCTCTTCAAAGCTAACATGCTCATCTTCTGACATCATTGCACCATAGTGCAGACCTCATTCTCTTGTGTTCCCCATTATTCTATCTTCCTTGTAATAAATACTGGAGTTATGATTGATGAAAGATTTATCTATCTATCTATCTATATCACAGAATCACAGAACCATCTAGGTTGGAAGAGACCTCCAAGATCACCGAGTCCAACCTCTGACTTAACGCTAACAAGTCCTCCACTAAACCATATCACTAAGCTGTACATCTAACCATCTTTTAAAGACCTCCAGGGTTGGTGACCCCACCACTTCCCTGGGCAGCCCATTCCAATGCCTAACAATCCTTTTGGTAAAGAAGTTCTCTCTCTCTCTCTCTCTCTCTCTCTATATATATATATATATATATATGCATCTAATAAAAAGTTGCAGTAAGAAACAGTGTGGTCAATCCTGCTGTAACTTCACAACAAATCTGCAGCAAAATCAGAGATTTCTTAGAATTTATACACTGATTACTTATCCAGTAACAATAATCAAAAGAATGCTATATAGACAAGTCAGGACACCTACAAAGAAAAGCCATTTACTGAAAATAGGCACAATGCATTTCACATCTCCACCTTGCATTTCAGAACCACAGTACAATGAATCACCACATATAGCTGGTTCTTTGGGTGGTGTATCTATCTCTCTGCTAAATAGGATCAACTGTTTGTGGGCTGAGGTTAGGACACAGGGCCACATGCACTGCCCTGACTTGTACAGTGCTGGATGCATGCTGTATTGCCTCGCAGGGTCTGGGTCATGCTGGAGATGAAAAAAACAACAGTACAACATGAATCTCATTGCTTCTTTAGATATATTTTTCCTCATATTGAAAAGTTTTTAAAATAGTTGATCCATGCTATCAAACTTGAGTGTTTTTTGTTTTGTTTTGTTTTTTAATTTTGTTTTGTTTTGATTTTGGTAAAAAGTACAGGGGAATAATACCTAAAAGAGCATCTTTATGAACTGAAACACTATGAAATCTATCAAAATAGTTATGCAATATTTCACTTCACTAAAAAAATGGGTTTCCTCACCTGGAAATTTTCTGTGACACTTTTAAAAACCCATGCAACAAAATCTCCGAAGACATCAGAATAAAACAGATTAAGTTTTAAAGAAATTCGGGACAACTTTGAAATTTCAGATCAGGGTTCATTTTTCATCCAGGTCTGTCCTACACTGTTTCTCTCTCATGAGAAAAAGGCAGGATGCAACTGCAGAAAAAGCTTATAATACTGAATTTTCTATTTAGTTTGCCTACACATCATTACCTACACATCACTTGTATTACCTAAGACTCTTTAAACTGTTGCTCTGTACTGTGAAAATCACATATATTAAGAACTTTATATTTTAAACATTTCCGAAAAAAGCACTGTACTGGGTGTAGGTGGCAAGGTGCTGGCAGTGGGAGGCTGCAGGGGTGGCCTCTGTGAGAACGAACTGGGAGCTCCAGAACAGCCCCACTGCAGGACACAGCTGAGCCCATCAGCCAAGCTGATGGCACATCTAGGAAAAGGTATTTAAGAAGGGACCAAAAATGCTGCATGGGCAATGAGGAGTGGGAGTGTGAGAAACAGCCCTGTGAACATCAAGGTCAGAGGAGAAGGAAGGGGAAGATGTGCTCCAAGCTCCTGGGCAGAGATTCCCCTTCAGATGATGTAAAGCAGGTATTTCCCTCATGCTTTGGTGGATGTGCCCTGAAGGACGTTGCAGCCCATGGAGAGGAGCCCAGGCTGGAGCAGGTTTATCCCAAAAGACTGCACGCAGCCTGAGGGAAGGATCTACGCCAGAGCAGGGGAGAAGTGTGAGGAGGAAGGAGAAGCGGAGAGGAGCCATCATGGACCCACCACAGTCCTTAATCTCCTCCTCCCCTGCACATTCTCATTGGGGTAGGAATGAAGGAGCAAAGTTGGGCCTGGGAAGAAGGAGACTCTGGGGAGAAGGTTTTCTTTAATTTGTCCCCATTTCTCTCTATCCACACCTATTTGTAATCTGCAATAAATTGAATTACTTTTCCCTGAGTCGAGGCTGTTTTGCCTGTAATGGTGAGTGATCTCCCTGCCTTGAGCTCAACCCACAAGCTCTTCCATCTTATTTTCTGCCCCATTCTGTTGAGGTGGGGGAGTGGGAGAGTGGCTGGGTGGGCGGCTGGCAGCTGGTCCAGGTCAGCCCACCACAAGCACTGAAGACAGAAATATACACTGTTCTAGCAATTATGTGCTGCATCACATCAGATACTTTGTTAATTAAATGAAAAGCACTGTTTTAAGTCATCAATACAAACATACTTTAGAATTGTAGAGGCTTGTAATTATAGCTCAGGATTACAGAAGAGGTTAACAGATAAATGTTTATCTATCTTTTTACAACAACATTTCATAAAATTGTTAAATAACTTGGTGGAAAATGCACTGCTCCTGGTTGCTTTCTCCAGACTGAGCACTGTGGAAGCCTTCTGCTGTTGGAGGTTATCTGGCAAGTTTGAATAGCAGTGTAGGGACAGGGATGCCAACACTCTGCCTAGACAACTGATCTTGGCATTGGAAGGGGTACGTTTAACCCCTGCAGTACATCAGAAGCAAGTGAAAGAAAGATACCATGAGCGGAGTAGCTGGGGAATGGACCATTTTCTGGGGATAAGCAATCAAGTCCATGCTAATGCAAAGGGAAATCAAATCAACTCCCCAGACTAAGCCTTAGTTACAGTGATGTAAACTGGAATAATTTAAACTAATGCTGTTGTGATTCAAAAGATAATCTGCTTCATAAGATGCTAAATCACTAACCCCTCCACCAAAATGGATCACAGGTTTCACAAGATTTAAAAGCATGTTTTTATTAATGTTCATGAATCAACGTTGTCTTGCTGAAAATAAGGATATTTCAGCTCTCGATTCAGTTTTATGCTTACTTCTTGAGCAAAAGGCTTACTTTTTCCCTCTCTAAACAGCATATGCTACTTCTTTCTTATTACCATGA
The DNA here is from genome assembly GCF_047663525.1 of Anas platyrhynchos. NCBI lineage: Eukaryota > Metazoa > Chordata > Aves > Anseriformes > Anatidae > Anas > Anas platyrhynchos. Next base: position 99,635,567 of record NC_092589.1, read on the forward strand.
TACATCTGTCCAACATCTTTTATTCTTGCACTATGCTAAGCTATGTTTTTTTGTTGTTTTTTTGTTTGTTTGTTTGTTTTCATTTAATGTTGCTACTGTGCTTACCAGTGCATCACCATTTTTGTTTTATTCTTGGTTTAGTAGAGAGAAAAGAAAGCTATACAAAAGTCTCCAGAAAACCTCTCCAGCTGATGCACAACTGTTGCAATTCTGATTTGCCCAGGTCCCTTTTGAGGCCTCCATAAATAAAGTGCATGAGGAAAACCAAGTGAGTTTTAAAGCTTTCCATCAGCATCTTCATTACTATTATGCCTAACCTTGTTTGAATATATGAAAAGCGGATAACAGATTCCCACAGCTTCCTCATTTACTCCCTAACCCCATTAATATGATTGCTAAGAGATTTTTTTTCATAAGTCAGTCAAGGCCAATGTCATAGCTTAAGATGACAATGTGTTGAGCAGAACGAAGCAAGATCTAGGTGAATGTCAGGGTACCCTTACATCAGATTTTGCCTAACACCCCAGTGATTTGACGGAGTGGGTCTATAAGCTTTTGCTAAAGAGTAAGCAAAGATCACAATAACATCGTTCTGAAAACAATCTATAGAATACTCAGTCAGGTGCCTGGATCAGACTACCAATTTTGTAGGTTTAGAGGAGCTTCAGTAGATCCTCAGATCCCTTTACATATACTGATTTTATTCCTCTCAGATTCTGTACAACTTCTTCCTAAGAGTGTCCTTCATTTGAGGAGAACAGCTGCTAGCAAGGTAATCACAGTGTCCCCTTCTGTGTCTGAAACAGTCACTAGGAATCCTGCTCTCAATTATTTTTCTGTTCATGACACATCACAGCTGCATGAAAAAGACCACTTAAATTTAAGCATGAAAACATTAATTTAAAACGTTTTGTTTGGAGCAATCTCTATGAGCCAATATCCAATACTGTTTTGATCTGTTCACAGATTTCAATGTCTCTGAAAAAATTCCGAGCACGTCAGCTTTGTCTGAATTCCCTTGGAGCAGGGGCACAGGTGCCATACCCACATCTCTGGGAGCTATGCGGTCCCCCAGCCTGCAATTCCATGGACATCTCATCTTTTCAAAACCAATTGACTACCCCAAATCAGATTCTTAATGGCAAACTACCTGGAAATTCAAGTGCAGCCTCTTTTATTTTCACAGAAATCCATTTGAAGGCAGACAGTTAAACTTACTTGTTATGACCATTTCACATGAGTGAAAATTCTAGAAAGCAAAAAAATATAGTATTTCACCCTTGGGGAATAGTGGGAAAAAAAAATGTTTATATTGTATTCTGAAAACTGGTAGTGAAATAAAAAAAAAAAAAAAAGATATTGGTTGATCTCATGATAACTAGCTGCTAAAAGTATTTGGAACTGAAATCAATAGAATAGGAATTGTGCCATTAAATTAACATTATGGCAATACTCTTGAATCATAATGTCAGATATCTGGGGTGAATTCCAGGGCTGAATGCTACTTATGCATATCAGCTTTCCTCTTTCATTCTCATGCCCAGTGCAGGAGGACACACATGGTGCCTTTGGGGCTATCTGCTTTTCTCGATGTTTCAACATTAAGATACAAATACATGCAGAATGTATTGAAAAGTTGCATTTAGAAGAACTTCTTTACAATAGTCTTCAATCTACTCAGACCAGTGGCACCATGTCTCATATATTTTCAATTTTCAAACCTTTACTTTTGGAAGCTAATGCAAACCTAGATTATATATTAGGCCTTTAAGCCTGTCCTTGCTTGACTACTCCTAAATCTAAAGAATTGCAAAAACATGGTTGAAGAAGAGGTTGAAAAGTGAGCACAGTAGTGGCCAGGCTCCCTTGGTGTCTACACTAATTTTCACATGCCAAGTCTCTTTCACTGGACTTCTTCAACCAGACTTCCAGCAAACTGACAGGAGCAAATCAATGGAAAAGCATGCCCTTCTGTGAGGATAATTTCCCCTTCCTCGGCATAGACAGAAACATTTATGGACACCATCAGATGCAATTTCTATCAATTTATGTCGGCAGCACTTCCCAAATATATCAAGTGGCCAACTCCTGTGCATTTATCTCAAAGAAGACAGCCTTCTGCTACCTGGTGAAGAATTACCATCCCTACTTCACAGAGGATTGACTTGCAAAGAAACTGCATGGCTTGTTAACAATCAAAAATGTTTTTTTCAGTACAGTCATATCTCCACCCTCCACTACGTTGCCTGACAAGCTCCTTCTGCTTTTCTTTAATCAGCCATAATGTATACATCCCAGACTTTTTTTTCACCAAATATCCAAGTATTAATTCATTGTTTCATCTGCTATTAATGTCACAAGCAATTAAGTGAAAGAAAAATACCTGAATGAGAGAGATTAACCTGGTAAAGACCTAATATGACTATTTTGTTATTTTTCTGAAAAAAATCATGTATTGCTTTCCCAGGGGCTCAACTTGCAAAGATCAGAAAAAACAGTGTCATTGCATGAAACGGTGAGGACTGAAGTATTTATGAACTGGTTAATTTGCAGCCCTGGGTCTGGAGGAGGCTGTTAATTATTCATATACAAATTAGGAGTGGAAAATGTATTTATCAATAAGCTTATTCACTTCAGAAGTCCATCCCTATACAACAGTTATTAGTCTAAAACCCATCTCTTACTCACTTGGTTATTAAAAATGTGAACAGTTGCTGAAAGGGCTTATCTGTGGATTGCATGCCCACCTTTAAAACAGTTCGGTGAGGAGCCCAAGCCTGTAGGGTGTATGCAGCCATGGAGCGGGGCATGGAGCAGAGGGAGGGGAGGCACCAGGAAGTTCTTGGCATCCTCCCTGGTTGTCATGGTCCAGGCTACCTGGCAGTACCTCAGAGGAGGCACAAGCTGCTCTGTCTGCTTCTCTAACTGAAAGCGTGTTTTTGTACATGAACATGAGATCCAAGGAGAACAAGAGAGATCAGAAGTGAATCTCAAGATTACATTATATTAAATATATATCTATTCCTTTGCTTACTTGTATCCATAAAGCCTCATGCTCAAATCAGACAGTGAGAGGTTTAATACAAGGCAGTTAGAGTCTTGACAGCTTTGTCCTATCTGGGAATTGTGAGCATGATAAGAAGCAGGCACTCCCTGCACAACCGGCACAGGAGGGATCCATCAAAGCAGAGCTGCAACTAGCTTCAAGGGAGACTGAACACAAAAGGCTGAGTTGATGTGCACAGTCCTGGGAACAGGGGTTTCCTATGTCAGAAAGCATTTCATTTTTCCCACGGGGCCTTATCCCCGAGCCTGCTAAAAACAAGGGGAAGCTCATATTCATTTTCATCTACAATGCACTCACACCGGTGCTGATTTCTCTTATAAGGCAATGCTGCATTACAGGACACAATGCTAATTTTAACACAAATAGATTAAGAACCTTGTAACTGATTGCCATGAAGCTACACACAGGTTTTCACTGCACCACACTCTGTGGGATGTAATTCCACAACCACCTGTCAGAGCACGGCCGTGGACCTGTGCAGGAGGCCTGCAGAGCACCCAGAAGACTGCACCATGCTACTGCATACCTTAACCAAAAAGTGTCTCAGGGCATCTGACTTCTCTGCCACATTACTTAAAAATCTTTACATTGCGGCAGGTGTGCTGGTGTTGTTAGCTCAACATCCCAAATCTGGTTTTGTCTGTTTCATCAGCCTGCTGAATCCATTTTGACAGCTGCACTGTCAATGCTAAGGAACAGTGCTTGCATTTGCTTCCACCTATAAAAGCGAGGTCATACCCATATGGTGCTTTGTGCCAGGAAGTCCTCATCCTACATTTGAATTATAGGTGCTGTTAGAATGGGAATTATAATCAAGCCACCCTGTTTTGCAGGAATATCAAAGAGAAACACCCTATCTGAACTGACTGCAAAAATCTTGCAGATACTTATCCCCTTGCGGGAGGTTATTAATTGGTTATCCCTTGTATTCCTTTTAGGAATCCAACATTTATATCAGGTAAACTTATCAAGCTAGTAACTATTTCTTTGGCTGTACATCTGATTTAAGAGGCTCTTACTGGTAGTTGATCTTCCTGCTTGTTCCAGATCTTTTCCTGTACCAGCCTCAAAGGCCCCACGTCGTGCTGATCAACAAGTTATCTGCTGTGCTTGGAAGTGGAACTGTGAAACGGTGCATTCAAAGAAAATGGAATTATGCAAAGGAGAGAAAAAAAGGAAATAAAGATTTTTTAAAGGCCCACTTAGCCTTTCTCTGTGTGCTTTCGAAAAAGCCAGCCACTTCAAAGCCACTGTGGTTTGGAGCGTGGTCCCAGAAAGAGCCGAGTCAGCACAACCGGGGGCGCTTTGGGCAGGGACTGGGAAAGAACAAGTGTCTATGGGCAGGATGTGAACCTCTTCAGATGGCTCTGCTAAAGGAAAAATGAAATAGTGCCACAGCTTAAGCTAAAGTAGGGGGGAGATAAATGCTCAGCGGGCTGTTCAGAGCAATAGCACAAATCATCTAATTGTAAGACATAATTTAGGCTTTTATTATGTCTATCAAGAGGTATACAGATTATGTATTTATCAGAAAAATACCATTGACTCCAAATAATCAATAATATCAAGAGTCCCTATGAGATTCAGCTACTTCACCTGCCAGTCTTTTTGACATTACGGTATTATTCCTCTTGCTTTAAGATGTTTTCTTCTTTCAGCTGCTACTAAGCCTGCACAAATGGGAAGGAGCCAAATGATTGCACTGAGGAAACAGTGAGGCTGAATAGATACAAAATGCTGTCAAACACACCGAGTGAACAGAAAAAATATGCCTTTAATTTCTTTTAGTTCTTGCCTATTACTTCTACCAGCAGTTGGGCAGGGGGAGAGGGAAAATAAATCAGATGTGAGAAAGATTGTCGGGATGACAACACCACACTTAAAGAGATACTGATAACATTTACAGGATTAAAAATGCATGAAGAAAGCTGTGTCTAAAAACTAACTCCTGAAGAAATGTGTAGAAGAGCCCCCCAGTTCTGTGCCCTCTCCTATCCTGCTGATGTGAGCAGGGAGGGATGTGAGGCTCAGGGGCGTTTAACTCAGTCCTCGTCTCCAACAGCAGAGAGACAGCACAAAAAGGGCTTTCTAAGAACAAGAGCCTCCCAGCAGAAGTCCAATTCCACCAAAAAACAAGACCGCAGCAATGCCCAGTCCTCAAAGCAATGCTGAGCCCACTGCCCCCTCCAACCCAGCAGCAGATGAACTGCCTCTGCTCGGGTTTGCTTGTCGTCACCTACAGGAGGAGCCACGGCAAGGGAGTGACGGTCACTTTGTGCTGAATTAATATCTCATCATGAACACTAGTGTGGCTTTTTGATCCTCTGCTGTGAAAGTAGAGAACTCCACCGAGGTCCTGGTGGCAGGGTGCTAAACTGTACCCCTGGGGAGCCCCCAATCCAGGCATGCACCAGTGGTGCCACTGCAGGCCTGGTCCTACAGGAACATCTGTCTTGGCCTGCATGGCCTGCCCCTGGCCCTCCTATCCCCGTGGGCAAAGCACACAAGGTCTGGAGGATTTTGTCCTCCCCCTGAGGCAGTGGGAGGTTTCTGCCTGCAAGAACAGCACTTGCATCTGACAAGTGGAAAAGCAGCCTGATATCTTCTGGCCTGTGTTATTAAGTGGTGGGTTGCCCTCATCATGATCCCAGTTAAGCCAGTAAGTGTTTTGCCAGCAGCTTCAGCAGAAGCGTGTTCAAGCCCCAGGTACCAAGGATTTGATGGTGGCAGGTCACCTAGAAAACGAACTGAAATTTATAAAGGATAGTGCTGCTGTCATATCAAGAGACAGAGTGGTAAGGACTGGGAGGACAGACAACACATGACTGTTTTCACGACATGTTACTATACAGATCAGCTGAAACTTGTACCTGGTAACAAACACCTCTCTCAGAAATTGCATTGAAATGTATGATCCTGACAAGATTTTCTGCTTCAGATCTCTTTCTCTCTTTCTGTTGATAGCCAATGGTTACCTTTAAATCTTCGATACAGCAAGTAAAGGTTTCTACCACAAACGCTGTAGTAACATTTATTAATTGCAAACTGTATCTCTCAGGACGTTAATGGTGACTCTGATGCAGCTTCACTTTCCTTCAGCAAAAGAAATCTTCGCATTACTATGTGGTTTTCTCTCTATACCACTAACTGCTCTCCTATGCGGGTTGTCTGACAGTAACAGACTTGTTACCCTATTTGTACCTCTGTAATATGCTGCTAAGAGGAACTAATAGCTTGCTAAGCAGAACGACTTTGCTGCTTTCTGCATACTTTGTTGGTATTCACACTGTCTTGAATTTTTGGGCTTTAATATCAATTTTGTTCATGTATCTGTCAAAGACAATTAAATTATATGACAGCCACAATCTGTATTGGACCAATCCATGCAAATCTTTCGTTGTTGCAGGTATGAATATTTTATATTACACAATAAGAAACTAAAAGCCATGCAATTTGATTTAGCCACAGGGTCTCCAGTCAAGGATGTGTGGTTTTGCAAATAATCCAGCCCTCTGCACTGACCTTGAGCCGAATTTTTGAAGAATATATATTTAAAACAAAATATTGCCTGGGGTATTTAGAGAAAATGAAGCTGGCACAGACAAACCCCGTGCCATACTAAACTCTTATCAGTGAACACAACTTCCCTTTAAAACAAGCTTAAAAAGCCATTTGGTTTTCCTCACAACTATAGAATACTTTACTAGGATTTTATTTTTGATAGCAAGGAATGTGGACCCCTTATTCCTTCCTTTGTGTGCACACTTAACTCCCGTTATATTTGTGTCAGAGACTTCTATTTATACTATATTCATAAAACTTGAATGTACATAAGTGCAGCAATTCTTGATTTTCCCTGATGTGCTCCAGCTCAAATTCAAGTCTTTCTCCTCAAAAAAATAATACAAATAAAATAAAATAAAATAAAAATCAAATTATCAACTATAAGAACTTATTGCAGCGATGAAGCTTAGAGCATAAAATTACGTATGTAAGAACAGGAATTCCAAGCATATAGATCCAAAAGTTTTCAGAAAAAATGTCTGAGATTTATAACATATTGGTAATATAAGAATTAAACAAGTAATCCCTATAAGAAAAAATTATGGAGCATAGCTAATATAAATGTTATCTATGTTTTGCAGTTGTATGACTCCTGGATATATCAATTACAAACTTACTAGATAAAGCAAAAGTGGAACATGGTATGCTCTGTACTACAGTCATTCTTCCTTCTTTATATTTGTTAAATTCAACTAAGAGCTGTATATACTGTTTTAAACACATTGGGTGGAATGCTTTTATTTATGTCATTCGGCATGCTTACGACTCTAATTATATTGATTATCTTTCCTATTATTTAAAAA